>NC_050482.2:54943766-55274641 GCF_012460135.2 Molothrus ater | reverse complement strand
GCTTCTGTACTCGTTCATCTGTTCATACTTGGCATCAATTAAAGATAATTTTTAAGGATCTTACCCAGGTTTTAATCTGTCTGGTTATTTTCTGGAGTCTGGTTTCTCTGCTGTCACTATTGGCCAGCTCTGTCTGAAATTAATGGTTGCTTTATTGATGGTTTTCCTATTGAGTGGTAGAAGAAATGGCAATGCAGTGAGTGGGAAATGTGGCTGTGGGCTTTGAGAGGCTTGTAAATGATTACTCAAGCTTTACAGAGCAATTAATCCAAAGGTTTGGTTTGTGCAGGCTTTGGACATAGCCCTGCATAATGTTCTGGGGCCAAACTGTGCTGCACTCACTACTGAGACATCACTAAGTCCCACCAAAACTCATAATCACGTTAAACCTACTGGCCGTGAGCACTGACTGCACCCTCCAAAGGTTTGTGGGTATTAATTAACATTATAATCTGAGTGCAGACTCGTAACCAGGTTTCAAACCACTGTGGGACTGACCATGGGCTTTGGGTTGGGTTGGATGTCAGCAAATCCAAGTGAGTTGATGTTGTTTTCCATGGAAAATTGCTTTATCATGGTGTGTTTCATGCAGAGCATGCAGGGAGAGCCACACATGCCATGTCCCAGTGTTGCGTTGTTCACAAAGGAGGCAATGACATACATGGTCATTATTTTGTGCCAAAGCTGTTGTGTGCTGGGAGTCCACCTAGAGATGGGTTTTTTTGGAGATAGGGGCAGTTTCCAACAGTGGGATGCACACAGAGTGCTGATCACACGTTGGTGAAATGAAGTGAAAATATTCTGACCTTACACAAGGCAGAACATTTTGTGTGGCCTCTCCTGTGATTTTATTGCCTGACTTCTTAGTCAAGAAAAGCTTTTGTCAATTAAACCCTCGTTCATCAATAGCTTTGAGTGTTTAGTCGGTTGATTGAATATCACTTACAAATTGTCTGAAATTGTTTTGTTGAGTTGTTAGTAAGGATTTGAAGTGATCTTAATGGGTCTGGTCCAAGCTGTTTGTCTGCTGTTGGCTGCTTTGTGGTGGTCAAGGAGGTGATCACTGTCATTGAGTTTTGCTGGCTCTAGGTGTGTCTAAAGTCTCATTGCTTCTTTATTTCTCTTCTTTGTGTTTAGAAAAACCCAACCCAAACCAAAAAAAGCTTGTTTATGATCTCTGCAGCAGCAATCTTCTCCCATTTGCTCTTAGCAAAGCTCCTATTATTTCCTGTTGAAACTTTGTGCATTCAGGACCAGGTCCTAGGACATGATTTTAACCTCTAAAATCACTCCATAAAAAAAACCCAAAAAACCCAACCAACCAACCAACCAATAAAAAAACCAAAAAACAACAACATCAAAAAAAAACCCCAAAACATAATAATAATAAAAAAAACCCCACAACAAAAAAAGTCCAACCAACCAACACTGTGTTCTGAGTTAGTTGAATCTCTGTGTTAATCCCTTAATCTCAAAAGTAAATGTGTGGGATTTTTTTACCCCAAAATGCAAATCCTCCTATCTTGTATTTTATACTGCATAATTTACAAGTTGTGTGCTGAGTCCTTCCTTTGGTTACACCAAGACACCTCCTATATAAGTTCTTTCTAAAGCATCCTACACTGAGGGGAAAAAATGTGTCTCTGTAGATATATCTTAGGTAACAGACATGAGGATCCATGGAATAAGCTCCTTTTTTCTTCAGCTGCTCTGGCAAGTGTGTTCTAAGAGGAGCAATAATTCAGCAGACTTCCAATACAGAGAGGAACAGAGTCCATTCAGTAACAAGGTGCTATTTTCCCGTTTCCTTCTTCATATAATATTGATTTCAACATAAATTTGATTTATCTGGCAGTTAATCTTGGAAGCTGATCAGTTTTTGTGTACTGTTTTGATTAGTGCCTACAAAACAATTGCTTTATGGAATCTTGTGGATCACAGGTGTGAATATGCACTCTCTTGCCACGCAGGTCTTTATTCTTCAGTCAATAGGAATCCTAAAATTCCTCCAAGCCATAAAACAACTTTTAGCTCTGACAGCAAAACCAAACTTTTCTGATGGGTGCACCCTTCCCTAGTGTTAGGGTGTTGCCCATCCCATCCTTTGCAGCATCTGGAGCAAGAGCCTTCAGGATGGCAGTTTAAGTCAGATGGTGTGACTGCCAGAACAGGTCAGACATCTGATTCAGGGCTGTTCCCAAGTGCAGCTGCTCTGGCCTGCAACAGCCAGATACAGGCTCTTGAAGTAACCCAGAGTCCACAGGAGTAAACAGGGTTGTGTCTTTTCCCCTCAGAAGGCTGCAGAAACACCACGATTTTGTGCTCTTTCTCAGTCTGTGAAGAAAAGAAGATGAGAAACATTCTGTGCTCAAAGCTTCTACTGGGTACTTTTGGAGTTGCATTATCTCCCATGGCTGGCCTTGCTATAAAAATGCTCACTTCACAGAGTGTAAGATTAAGCACTGGAAAATCAAAGAAGCTTTAATTAGCACAACAATGCTTCAATCCACTCAGCTCCTCTAAGAGCTTCCTAAAATACCTCACATTTTATTCCAACAAGAAGACAATTGCAACTGTTGAATAGAAACCTTTTACAGCTAGCAGAAGAAACTGTAATTGTAGATGGTATATTTGGTGACCTCCTCTCACTAGGTAGGCGCAATAGCACATTTGGCTCCGGAGCAGAGGAGCCTGCAGTTGTCACTGTGACAGGGAGAGCTGCAGAAAAAGCACTGGTTGATCCTTAGGAAGAGGACAGGTCAAGGATGGGTGCATTTCATGGGTCACCCTTTCTATCCTCTCTCACCTGTTTTCAGTTCACATAAGAATTTTGCTGAGTGAAACCCAGGTGCAGTGGAAGTGGTATTTAGAGTTCCACATCTCCTACACTGATATCCAGATGGATCCTTCAGCTCATTTGTCATGAATACTTGAGAATACACAATAGATTTTAACTATTTCTTTTCAGGTTGGGGGACAAAAAAAAGTTTTCCATGTATTGATTGTTTAGCTCATTGTTGTTTGGCCATTCTGTACACAAATCTTCATGCAGAATTCTGCACTAAACTCTGAATAAAGGATTTTTTAGTTTCTTGTGGCAGCTGAGTCATGAGACATTCTGGATTGATGGTGGGAGCTGAGACTGGCAACAGGGTTCTGCCTTCAAGTGGAATCACTCAGGCAATGGTAGGTGTTTAGATGTATCTTTGCCTTCTTCTTTGAGTCTTCTGGTTTGTTTTCAGTGTGTTCCAGTATTCATCTTCAGCCCCCAACAAGCCAATTCCATCTTTCAGGGATGTAGCTTTCCTTTGGTGCTTTTCTATTTAGCCAAACAAACCCAATTTGCCGGACTTTGGCTGTTTTTGTGGCTTTTAATTAAAATAAATCACCTACAAATGTTCCTGAAATACTAATGGATATTCTTATTTCCCTCTGCCCTGACACCTGCAGCTTCAATTAGTATTATTAAGTTTGGTTGTTTCAGTTGCAATTTAAAAAAAAAAAAATTGGATAGAATTTGGAAAGTTAGAAGGAGAAATTAAAACTTATCTTGTTACTTGGGGTACATACTCTTTTATGATTATTTAAATAATAAAGAAATGGCTTGAATTGCAAGAGAAGAATATTTACTGCTAATAAGGCTTTAAACTCTTGAGGTATTTAAGTCCTGAAGAGGGAAAGATATGAGTACTGCAGGGTTTGTGCAGTGACAGGGTGATGTTCAGAGGGCTGTGCACTTCTGGGGTTACAATGACAATTAGTCACTGGAGTGTAGGGATGCAGCTGGAACTGGGTGTTGCCATCTGAGCTGAGACCCCGAAGTCACCCTGGGGAGTTGGTTTAGTTCAACAGAAGGATGGATTAACTTTAAGGTTCCAAACACCAAATGGAAAATCTTTTTGCCTGTGAGGAAAACACTGCTCTGACACAAACGTTCTTGTCTTGGACAAATTTGTGCAATAAATCACAATGGGTTAATGTCTTCCTGTGGACTTCATGTCACATTGGTTTCTGGCATTTTGGCTCTTAACATTTTGCACATTTTTCCTTTATGTTTTTATTAATCCTCCAGTGTTTGAGATATAAAAGTGGCATGAACCAGACCACTGCCTTTTGTTGTCCTGTGGCCAGTCTGTCAAAACCACACAGTTTGTGTGAAGCTTTTGCTGAGTCTCCAGCAAGTCTGTATATTTGGTGTGGAGATTTTGAACCCACTGCTTTGGTCCTCCTGGCGTAAATGTTGCATTGATCTCCAGCACGGCACCTTGTTGGCACTTGGGATAAGAAATGCAATAAGATCTCGGTGTGAGTGCAAACTGTGAAGTCTTCCTGGGGTCTGGGCAGGCCTGGAGTTCTGCTTTGATCTGCTTTGGCTCCATATCTGTTTGCCCTGTAAATATTTCATGTGCTGCTCTCATCCTTTGGTAGTGTCAGAGAGAAATCATGTTCTGTCTCGGGAGTTTCAGAAATTTGAAGGGAGCTTTTGTGTCAGTCCCTTAGACCAGTCAAGGGTCTGGGGATGCTCAGGCTGTGCTGTGTTAATCCAGGGTATCAATCTATTTGTCGAGGATCCTGAACAGCAGTTGGAAACAGTGGGAGCCAATACCTTCAATTATTAATTAAAGGTAGCAAATGGAAGCTGGGTATCACAGCAGGGTATAGAGCCACTATTGCTAATGAATATTCAAAGCCTGCATTCTGTCTGACAGGACTGGGATGTGCTTCTCCTGGCCTGCAGGTGTCTGTGATCTCACCCATTTGTGACACCTTCCAAAGGCTGCTGAAATCCCCCAAGACAGAGACCAGCCCAGAACAGATCAGTGTGTTCACACAACCCCACGTCCTAGCTGGAACATTTGGGACTGGCAGACAGGTAGCAGAGTGCAGATGTTGGTCTTTTGATTTCTGTGTCTCCTTTTGGTAATACTTATTCAGTTCTTACTCCTGTGACTTGGGTACCAATAGGAATGTGAGGAACATGGGAACAGAGATTTCAATGGCTGCATTTGTGCAGTTCATTACTCCTATATAAAATGAAAAATGCCCTGGTGCAAGTCAAAATAACTAATTTCTTCTGAACTAACCAGCTAAGTGTCTTCATTTCCTATTCACATCTGATACAGTTTTACATAAATAAGAGCTTCAGTTTGGGCAGAAGGAAAGAATCTTGCCTATCAGGTTCTACTGTAGTACAATATATGAGAAAAATCCACCTCTTTTAAAGGAGAGATGTGTTAAAGTGACACCAAATATATTTTCATCTGTTGGCTCTGAACAGTGACTCTGAACAGTGTTCTGTGATCACAGAGTATATGCTTTAAGATAATAAAAATTAAGGCAAATAAAGACATGAGCATCCTTTATTTTGCCCATTTTGCTGTTTTAGTGAAGACTTAAATTGTTCTCTTTTCCTGTGCATAGATTTGTACTTAATATGAAACAGTTTATGAAAAACATGAGTGAAAGACGGAGAATTAATTTAATACTATTTAAGATACATGGAAAAGGTCAGATGGAGACATCTACAGAGCAAGCAAACTTTTTAACTCCTACTCTTCTCCAGAGTTCTTTAACACTCCAGTGATAAAGCTACTGCAGAAAATATCAGAAAATATGATTTACTGTAGTGGAAGTTAAATATGTACCAGGCTGTATTTGCTTTTACAAGAGAACTTAAAACCTCCTGCAGATAAATATTATCTGGAAGTGTAGGGGAATTAAGTCTTTATTTCTCTCACAGTAAATCTCTGCTGTGATACTTTAAGTCTGCTTGTTTATCTTACTTTGTGCAGAACACGGTTAAAAACACACACCAGAATTTTTTTTCTACAAACATAATCTATGTGCACTTTGGAGGTGAGTCTTCTCCATTTAAGTGTGAATTGCACCAAAACTTACACCCAGCTCCAGGACTTCTTACTCTCCATGGTGAAACACTGATGAGCAGTGATGATGACAAAGCAATTAAAACAGCTGTATCTTTTCAGAGCATCATAGCTGATAGGATGTGACTGACTCCTCTACATCACACTGAGAGTTATTAAATACATCCCAGGATATATTTTTTTTGTTTCAGGGTGGGGGAGGATCACAGAATCATAGAATGGTCTGGGTTGGAAGGGATCTTAAAGTTCATCTCCCTGCCATGGGCAGGGACACCTTCCACTAGCCCAGGTTGCTCAGAGCCCCATCCAGCCTGGCCTTGGACACTTCCAGGGATGGGGGAGCCACAGCTCTGCTGGGCAACCTGTGCCAGGGCCTCAGCACCCACACAGGAAAGAATTTCTTCCCAATATCCAATCCAAACCTGCTCTCTGTCCATTTGAAGCCATCCCCCCTTGTCCTGTCACTCCTTACAGGATGGTGCCATGGGAGGGAATGAAGCCCCTACAGAATGTCTCTGTAGCAGGAAATGAGACTAAGGACCACTTAGAATCTCAGCTGGTTGAAATGGGCTGGGTTCTGGGGAAGCCAGTAGCCCTGTGAGATTATCAGTGTGAAGTGAATGAGCACAAAAAAAGCCATGAAATTGTAGTGCAAAAGCCGCTTATGGCAGCAGGGAGCAATTGAGGGCATTTGTCTGTGAGTCCCTGTGCATTTCCAAGCTGATTTTTCCAAGTGCCCTAAATTCTCATGGAGTTCAGCACCTCTTAATATGTTACTGTGCAGGAATTATATTAACAATGATATGTGGGAAGGCAGTAGATGCTGTTACTTGAATGATGTTCCGTGGTTATTCCAGATGAAATTCCCATGCTTTGTCACCCAATCACGACAATAACTGTTGGTGTAAAGCACCAAGTAGAATGGAGCCCTTGATCCCAGAGTGTGACTACACTAAAAACATGAGTAAAACCAAGCGGGTTTTTTTTAACATAATCTTGGTGATTAGTGTTTAGAACAAAGCCCTCTCTGATTATTTCTATTCAGTAACATCTGGAGTGAGGCAGGTGTTTTGTGGATAAATGGGAGAAAATCTCTATGACTCATTATATTTACAACTTGTGTGAGCAGCATCTCTGTGGAAGATGAGATTGTGACTGATGGGGAAACTGAGACATAAAAAGGTCTTCCAATTTCCATTTGTTTGAACTTTTTCAGGCAATACTTTTATTGCATGAATAGAAGACTGATTCACCCTTTGCTGTACTCTTAGGGTTTCTGTTGAGTCACATGATGTGAAGCTCAGTAGAAGCAGCAAGTTTATGGGTCTGCTAGGAAATGTCTCTCAGGCAAATCTCTCTCTGCTCATAAATATGGTGAAGGGACATTATAAGACATTGATGCTGTGAGCAACTTCCAGCCTTCCAAGTAATTGTTTGAGCCTTCCCAGTCTTCAGGATAATAGCTATGTAAAAAAAGCCGCATCTACAAATTTGCTGCCCAACACACATGACAATTTGCCCTGAGAAAATCTGAGTACCAACACTGCCTCCATCACTACCTGACTCTTCAAAGTCCCTGGGCATAGAGGTAGAGAGAATTCCTGGTGTTCTGGACTCCAAGACACATGGGAGTTCTTTGTGGTCTGTGTGATTGCCTGAACTTTGGCCTTTGGAGCAGAATCACCATGAGGGGTAAGTTGGAGGCCTCTCCCAGTAATCCCCTTCTCCACAGCTGTCCAAGGAATATGGTACTTGTCCTGCAGCCCTGGGCCACATGGACATCTTGGTTTGTGGTTCATGGAATTACTTTTGTCTTCTTAGGAGGATGAAGAAATGTTACAGTTTAAAGAACAGTTAAAGTGCTGGGCATCCTGGTCCTTGCCCTCCTGTCCCCTTGCCTCCCTCCCTACCCTTTCACTTGTCATTCCTTTTCTTCCCAATTTCATAATGGATGGTATCTGTAAATACTTCATCTTTGCACTCTTTAACAAATAATTGCAGTTGTCAGGTGATGTTTTCATTTGTGTTGGGCCAAGTATTGAAGATTGTTATTTTCTTGCTCAGTGGTAGCACAGAATCATGGAAATGCTGAGTGTTGAGGAAATCTCTGGTGATTTCTAGTCCAGCCTCTGTGCCCAAAGCAGGGTCTCCTGGAGCCAGCTGCAAAGGACCATGTGTAGTCATTTTTTTGAGTAGCTCCAAGGATGGAGATTTCACAATCTCTCCGAGAAATGTGCTCCACTCTTCCATCACCTTCACACCCAAAACCAGTGTTTTTCTGACGTTTCTGTGGAATTTCTTATTGTTCAGTTCGTGCCCATTGACTCTTGGCTTATCACTGGGTACCACTGACAAGAGCCTGGCTCTGTCTTCTTTACACCCTGCCCCGTCAGGGATTTATCCATGTTGGTGAGGCCCTCCTGAGTCTTCCCTTCTCCAGGAACAGTCCCAGCTCTCCCAGCCTCTCCTGGAGCATATGGCAGACTTTCCCAGTCCTTTGATCATCTCCGTGGGATGTGTGATCACAAGTGGGGCAGTGTGATCATGAGGAACTGTGGATCCTGACAGAGACATTTGGAGGCCCATACCTGCCCATCCATGCCAGATGAGGAGCTTGGAGTTTGTCTCAGGCTGGTGTGATCTGGCAGCCCTGTTGTCTGTCCTCTAGCATTGGATGCTGCAGAAGTCACAGAAACCCTGGAGAATTTATATGTATGGTCATCTAAATCACCTTACAGATATATTCTCATGTGCAGTTTCTGGTACATAGAATGTGCTTTAAAACTTAAAAGGTGATGGTTAGCATCTCTTTCAAAAGTTAAATGGGTAGTTATAGAAATGAAAAATACCCTTGATATCTATACATAAATACACAAGATTCTTTCTTTCTTCTTTCTTTCTTTCTTTCTTTCTTTCTTTCTTTCTTTCTTTCTTTCTTTCTTTCTTTCTTTCTTTCTTTCTTTCTTTCTTTCTTTCTTTCTTTCTTTCTTTCTTTCTTTCTTTCTTTCTTTCTTTCTTTCTTTCTCTCTCTCTCTCTCTCTCTCTCTCTCTTTCTTCTCTTTCTTTCTCTCTTTGTCTTTTTCTCTCCTTTTTCTCTCTCTCTGGTTAAAAGACCTTGGTCAAGGCAAGTACCAAAATGCAGAACCTGGAAGCAAAATCTTTCATGTTTCTTGTCTCTTATGGAATTATTCACATGGAGGACACCTGTTTGAGCTGCTGTGATTCAATTCACTTGAATGGAGTCAATTCTGTGCAGATTTACACACATAAAGATTAAAGTAGAGTTTTAAATATGATTTTGGGAGGAGAGGTTCTTAGGTCTGGGCTTTTTTTAAACCACTGGTCAAATCAAACCTGGTTGGTTTATAATAGGGTATGATTAAGAGATCTTGGGCCATGGGAACTGCTGTAGGTCCACTGACTTCCTCTAAGCTCTGCCACTTTACAGCAGCTCCAAATTGAAAGGGTAATTTCAGCAGCAAAAATAAGCTGGAGAGAAGAGAGGGGAGTTGGGTGTGTAGGCTTTTCAGCAGGCATTCCCACCCATTCAGCATGCTCACACAGATCCACTGATTTTTCCTGGGAATTTGAGATAAGTACACTTGAATATGTAAGTGTGCTTATTTACTATCCCTCTAATTGTAGCAGGAGGAAATACTACACATTAGCAAAAATAAATCCCCCACATCAAATTTTGGTAGGAGCCCCTGGCTGCAGTGCATTACAGAAATGGAGACTGGCTGAGCCCCGACTGGAGGAAACAGGGAGATGTGACTGAGAATCAATACAACGGAGACTGAAATCTCTTGGGTTTGGGCTGTATTTGGGAGAAATTGGGAGTGAGGGGATGAATGACACTGGTTGATCTGTCATAGGACCTATAATGATGTCAGACTCTAAAGGTATCTAATGCTGTTACGTCCCCTGTTTGGGCTTCCCCATGTTTACAAGGATGATTATGGAAAAGAGGGTATTGCTTTTAAGGCCCTTTTTCCTCTGGAAACAGAAAATCCCTTGGATGCCTCACCGACACTGTTTTGCTTGATCTGGGGTCAAGACATGGAGATGAAGCTGCCCTTCCCCTCAGGGTTTCTCATGGGTGGTACAGATAACATATTTAGCCATGACAGTGTGAGGCACACATCCCAGAGAAGACTCTGCCTGCATGCTGTGGAAATATCTTAATTATTTGTGTTTGCTGCTTTTGATAATTGCTGATTAGTGCTGTGTGGGATTCAGGCAAACATTGGAAAATTACATTCATCATAGCCTGAGGAGAGAGTGGAAACATCACTGTGATTTGATGGCAGCGTGAAACAGATGCTGCCACTGTAACAATCCAGGCACAAAGGACTAACTCTGTGCTGGAATGCACTGTTAAAATCACTCATATCCCCATTCTAGTCAATCATTGTCTATGAAAAAGAACATGGACAAAGTTACAGGCTGGAGGTCCTCATCTAGCACTAGCAGTTTCTGCACAATCAGGGGACAAAAGAGGATGCTTAGATTCTTCTGGTTTAGGGAACCTTCTGACCTTAAGTCTGATTTCCTGAGGAGTGGCAGGAGGGGTGTTGAGTTTTGTACAGTTGCAGAAATTTTGGGGTGAGTAAGAGTCAGGGAAAATAAAGAGGTCTGGAGCCACACAAAGCAGGTGTGTCACAGAACAGAGCTCACTTCTCTGCTTGTCAGATGGAAGAGATGTGAAACTTTAGCCAGAAGGATATTCCATCAATATTCTGGAAATAGTGATGTTTTCACGAACCACCAGCTGAAGTCGAAGAGAGAGGAACTTTCCTCATTTTAGTTACTTTCAACCATATAAAAATCTCTCAGCTAGAAAAAAAACTAGCTGAAAAGATTTTTCAAACATGCAAAAACATGATTTGAAGTAGAAGCTTTCTTTTTTCTCCATAATTTTTCAGCAACACATCCAAGAGTTTGCTTGTTGGTAGAAGAAAACATTTGGCTGTCCAAAGAGAAGAAAAAAAAACCCCTTAAAAAAACCAAAAAACTATTTTGTCTTTTAGTCCATGGACAAATACATTTTTTGTTTTGGAGGGCAAAAGGGAACTGAAAAAACTCTTCACACACTTGGCAGGCTTCATTCTAGTGAGCTCCCTGATTTATTAAACCGTTACCTGTGAAACTGACCATTTTCCTGCCAAAAAGGGGGTTGTGTAGAGCTCCTGCAGCACAGACTCAATTTTTCCAGAGGGTACCACCTCCCACAGCTCCAGTTAAGCCACATCTTTCTCTGCTTGCCGTGGAGAGAGCAGAACTTGTTAAGTAGAGAGAACACAACTTACTGGGGGGGTCAACAGAAATTCCAGAGTCTTTACAGACTCTCTGAACATCAATATTTTATAGACAAGATAACTCAATTTTTATCCCATTTTTTTGGCTGAACAAGGCTTTGATGGATAATTTTCAGCCAGACAAAATGATTAATATTTTGATCCTTTTCAGGGCTGACATGGATTGCAACCATAAGTTTCTAGTAATGGGAATCCATGAGCATAGTGATTAGGCCAAAAGAAATTCCCTGCTCAATGAACTTCTTCTTGCCCATTCTAGAGAGCATTTTAATCTTGTCTCAGAGTTACTCTTGATTAATACATCTGAAAGATACAAATCCAGTCCTTTGAGCGTGGGACCTTTGAGTTGTGAGTTTTATGTGAGAGGCAAAAATCTTCAGCAATCATTGTCGCCATTCAGATATCTTCAGAAAGGCTTTAATCACTGGAAAATGTGACATCCTACATTTTCTTTTTCCTGTGACTTTTCCCTGTAGTGACACTTAATTCCCCACTCTTCTTCTTGGTTCTTCCAAAGTGCATGGCAGATGTCTGTCATTCCCCTTTGCCTTTTTACCTCAACTCAAAGTAACATTTTGCCTGGGAGAGACAGGGCAGATCTCTGAAAGCAAAAGTGCGTGTAAAATTAGGGCAGAAATAATTTCTTAATAAACAGAGCCCTTGAAGTCCTTTTGTCACACTTGAATGGAATTGTTCCAGGTTCCTTCTAGGCTTGCAATAGAGATGATCCCAGAAATCACTGCAATAATTTGAGGCATGGTCTCTCCCTCTCCCTATGCAGTTTCTCTACATGGGGCCAGCTGGAAAATTCATAATGTGTGCTATTTAAGGCACTGTGTAGACATGGACCTTATGTCTGCAGAGGAGCTGTAGCTTAAATTAGTTCATTGACTTCTGGGCACTTCATTTGTGATGTGGTTGTAAAGCTTTTTCTGTAGCTCCCTGGCAAAGTGGGGTTCTCTGCCCACTCTCTCATTTCCCCTCGCAGAGAAAACCTGCAGAGGATTTAGGCAGCTTGGCCATGTCAGGTAACAGGGTTCATCCAGTTTTTCATGGTCTGATTTTGCCAGATTGTTCTGAGAAGTGTGGCTCTCCTTTAGCGTTGATGTCCTGGTCAGTCATGAACCTGATTTTTTTATTACTCTCTGGGTTTTCCAGACTGCTCCTTTCCATTCTGATTTCTCTTGCTTCCCCCCTTTGAAACCCAGATGTTTACACGTATGCGATTAAGGAGCTCATATCACCTCCAAGGCATTGGTGCTCACTGATACAAATCCATTTATTATGTCCAAATTATATTTCAAGCGTAATTTTCAAAGTGCTGTTAAGTGCTGTGCTGAGCATTGCCTACACTGCATCTCCCGCCTCCTTGTGCCCATTAATTTTGTTCTTCTGTCAGAATGCACAGTCCAACATGGATTTTAGGGTTTGGGGCTTTTTTCCCTCCAAAGCAAAGCAATCCTCCAAGAATCACTGCAACATCTCAGAAATGATTTCCCCTGTGGTCCTGCTGGGTGGTGTGACCAAGGGCAGTGAGAGCTTCACAGTTTGCAGGCTGCCTTTGATTTTTTGCCTTCTATTGAGAATGCAGAGGCAGGATTTTCCCAGCTTGCTTCCTTCATACTTGGAAGGGCTGGCATTGCACTTGGTGCTCCTGGGACTCAGATCTCTTGACCTTTCTTGTGGTCTCTCTGTGATGCTTTTGAAATAATGCTCAAGGTGTCTGACAGCTCTGTGGGGATTCTGTGATGCAGGCAGACCTGAAACAGAATTGCTTGGCTGTGTGAAACAGCCAAATGGTGCTTGGTAATTTTTGAGACTCTAGAAACCCTGGAAAACAGTGATCCCCTGTAAATAGCCTCCTCTAGAGTGCCTTACTGAAAATGTTGCACTTGAATGCTATTTCATAAAATCACATGGCTGCACTGCCACAAGCCCGTGAAATTCCCATCCCTGAAAATGTCCTGGTAATGCTAAACTTGGAACTAAATTAGGTCATATTTAACAGGAGCTTTACAGCTGTATGTCCTATATAAACCTTTGAAAATGTAAGGGCAAGGCAGCATGTGTTAGTGTGGGAGTTCAGTGGATAAGGCTGGGAGTTATCTGAAAGGGGAAAGACATTAAGTTGGAGAGGAATCCCCATGTGAGGTCTCCAGTGAGATTACTGAAGTTCAGAATGTACATGCGGAAAAAAAAGTCACCATGTGGGTAGGAATGAGTCATCTGGAGAGCTGCTGGGCAACTCCAGCCTTTGAAATGCCCATTATTTGGCTGGATGAAGCTGCAGGTGACTTGGTCTAGCATTGATAGTGGTGCTGCTCTGAGCAGGAGGTGGGTCTAGATGACTTTTTGTCATGGTTTAGTCCCAGCTGGCATCTGAGCCCCACACAGCTACTACTGCCCTGCAGTAAGAAATGAAGGAGAGAATTGGAAGGTGAAAGAGAGAAGACTCATGGGCTGCAAGCAAAGCAAAACATGGAATTCATTCACCACTGCCCATGGCTCAGCTCTCTGCAGGAAAGCAGAGCTCCATCACTTGTAATGCTGACTTGGGAAAACAAGCACCATCACTGCCAACATCCCACTTCCTCCTCCTCCTCCTCCTCACGTGTGCTGTGGTATGAGAAGTCCCTTTGGTCAATGGGGACCAGCTGTCCCAGCTGTGTCCCCTCCCAGCTCCTGGTGCACCCCCCACCTCCCTGACTGGTGAGAAGCAGAGAGGACCTTTGCTCTGTTCAAGCCCTGCTCAGCATGAACTAAAACATCCCAGGGTTATCCACACTGTTTCCAGCAAAAATCCGAGACATAGCCTCGTACTAGCTCCTGTGAAGAAAATTATCCCAGTGCAAACTCCCTCAATTCCAGCCAACACTCCTGTGTTGAGAATAGGTGCTACATGAGTAAAAAGGGACAGGAGAGAGAGAGCAAGGCATCACAGTTTGTTCTGAGAGCTGCAGGCTGGAGCTCAGAAATCACCTTTCCTGTCCTTCCTGTGCCAGGAATGAAGCAGGAGAAAGATCACACTGTGGGATCTGCCAGGGACAGGGGAATGCTGAGGACTTCAGGGCTGTGCATCATCCCGTCATGCTGGGGACAGAGGCTATGCCTTGGCTTGTACCACCTGCTTCAGCCCAGGGTTTGTAGTCCATGGCTCTCAGTCCTCTGGAGGTCAGGTTGTGTGAGCACAACGTAGGAATTTTGCCTACCTGCAATTCTCTGTGCCTTCATTTACAATTTGCAGCTCTGCTCCCTCCTGCTCTTGGTGTCATGATCGTGAGAGCACTCAGGGGACTAAATTAACCTCATCACCTGATTACCCCAACACACCTGATACACACTGACAGCTCCCTATCAGCTCTGGCTGGAGACACCAGGCTCAGTCTGACTTGTGTTGCAGGTATGCTTGTGCCTAATCTTGTGTTTTGCTCTCCTGGGTGGATTTTGGATGTGTGCTGTCAGTAGTTTTGGCTGTTTTGAGCACAGGAGTACTCCTAGAAATGGGGTATGGACAACTTTGTGCTTGTTAACTTATATCAAAATGCAGAAGGGGGACCTGTCACAAAATAAGAGATAGACCTCAATGTCCTCCCTGCTTTGTTCAGCAAAGTTGTTCATTATAGTTGAGGAACTGGTAGGTGAGGGAGGATTTTCTGGTTGATAGTGCACAGCATTTAGGTTTTTAGCCAGCTCTCTGCTGTTGGAGAGAGGTGTTCAATCCTTTGGGCTCTGCTCTAGAGCTCACTGAAGTCACCCAAAGCTTAGTCGTTGCCTTAACTGGAAATTAAATGCAAAATCAGAAGAGACAGGTTTGATTGCAGTTAGCAGGACTTCACAAACAGTGTGAGAAGTTTAGGCTGCACTTTAATTCACAAAACAATTTGGATTGTCACATAAACAGCGCCTGAACAGGAGATTCCTAAGTGAAACTTGAAGAAGTTGTAGTATTTGTAGCTCTGGTTCATCAGATGCATTGTGACTGCATCTGGGCACTGCAGTGGTGCAACCATGTAATACTTGTGTTATCAATGTGTTTTTGAGACAAAAAAATCCCAGAAGGTTTTGGCTCCTTGTGGTTAACAGACCTCTCAATACAGAGTAGCTGGCTGAAGTTCAGTGTGGGCACGTGTATTTCCTTATTTAAATGTGCCTCTCCCTCCTCTCTGATGCTGTTTGCTCAGTGGTGTGCTCATCTTCCACATTTTAAGTGTTTTTTCCCCCAATAGCCTGCCTCAGCAGCTTTCAGCTTACCCTGTGGCGACCTGAGTTTCTGGGGTGGGGTGATATGGCAGGTACTTGGAGTACATGAAGTGCAGTGAGCTACTTCAAGGTGAAAAGCTGTCCAGGGACAGCAGTTCCTGTGCTGCTGAGTGTTCTTCAGCCTGCAAAGTGTCTCTGTTCCTTGATTTCACCATCCCTTAAGACCTGAGAGCCTTGTGGCTTTGGTGGGGGGGAAGAGGTCAGCTTTTCTACCCATGTTGGTCCCTGGAAAAGAGGACAGTTTTCCTTTGCTGAGCAAGATGAGGTGCAGAAAATGTGCTAGTCCCCTCCCATCCTGGGGGATGCTGCTCTCCACCAGGGAGCTTCCATGGCACTCTGGATTTGTAGCCATGGTGGCAAATACAGCTGAGCTGTGCTGCTCCAGAGCAGGGTACCTTCACGTGGGGGAAGGGTTTGCTACAGCCTTGGCAATGATGCTTTAAATCTCAAAATATCACCCTCAGGAGATGTTGTCCCCTCCCTTTCTTGCTAAGCTTTGGAGGACTTGTGCTGAGGTCTCATCAGTCTTGGGAATACTTCAACACAGAAGGTGTTTTTCGTTTACCTTGCTATATTTAGGCTTCACTTAAAATAGGAGCACTAAACTTGGAATCTTTGGAGCATACAGGGGTGTTGATATCTTATATTTAGCTTGATCTGTCAGTTACAGAAGCATCTGTCACAGACATAGCAGATGGCAGAAAGCCCTGATAGGGTTCAGAGGGAAAAGAACCAAGATCTTGGTTATTGGGGGCAGGGTATGCTTAGGAGTGAAAAAAGCTCATAAAACATATGTCTGTTTTCTGCAGGGAAGCAAGAGCTGGACTCTGACGTGGTATGATCAGCGTGAATATAGGAGAAGTGATTGCAATAGTTTAAAGTTGAAAGCTGAGCTAGCTCAAGAATGTCACTTGAGCTGGGGTGCCTTTTGGTTCTGGGGGCTATACAAAGACAAATGAAAACTTGCTTCTTAGGCCAGGGAGATTTGCAACCTGTTGGCTCCATGGATTTTGCTCTCTGGCTGCAGCTGTTGGAGCTGAGGTAAAAGAAGTGTTTGACTGGGAATGTGGCTTCACAGCCAGCTCCACCTGACTGAATTGTGTGTGATGTGCTGCCAAAAGGAGCAGCTCCTCTGCCTGCTCTCAGCTAATGCTCCCAACAGGCTCAAATCTACTTGGGTGTTCTGGAAGCTGTGCTGTGACTCACATCAGTTCCCTGAGCTTGGCTCCAGAGAGCCAAGGGGCTCCTTGGCCCCTTGAGTGCATTCAGAGGAGGGCAACAAGGCTGGCGAGGGGCTTGGAATACAAGCCCTGTGAGGAACAACTGAGGAAGCTGGGGATGTTTAGCCTGGAGAAAAGGAGACTCAGTGGTGACCTTATTACTCTCTACAGCTGAGAGGTGCACTCTCTACCTGAAAGGTGGGTGTAGTCAGGTGGGGTTGGTCTCTTTCTCCAGGCAGCAACTGACAGAACCAGAGGACACCGTCTTAAGCTGCACCAAGGGAAATATAGGTTGGATATTAGGAAAAAGTTTTTTACAGATAGGATGATAAAGTTCTGGAATTGTCTGCCCAGGGAAGTGGCAGAGTCACCACCCCTGGATGTGTTTAAAAAAAGACTGGATGTGGCACTCAGTGCCATGGTTTGTTTGAGGTGTTAGGGCATGGGTTGGACTTGATCTTTAAGGTCTCTTCCAACCTAGTCATTCTGTGAATTCTGTGAATTCAAAACTCAGCTTTCTGCTTCATCAGCCTGTGAATGCAGTCACCAATGTAACTGGAAGATTGGTGGTGCTGGTGGAAAATAGGGGAGTGGGAGAATAATTGGGTATCCAAAATTATGGGCTGGGCTGAAAGTGAGGCCCAATCCTTTAAGCGGTAACAGGGTCTCACATGGGTCTCGCACAGCATTCTTCTGGGGGTGCTGGGACAGTGGCTGAACACAAGCCAGCCGTGCCCAAGTGGCCAAGAGGCCAATGGCACCTGGCTTGGATCAGCAATGGTGTGGCCAGCAGGACTAGGACAGTGACTGTCCCCTGTGCTGGCACTGCTGAGGCCCCACCTCAAATCCTGTCCAGTTCTGGGCCCCTCACTGCAAGATGAACATGGAGGGGCTGGAACATTTCCAGAGAAGGGAACAGAGCTGGGGGAAGGGTCTGGAGCAGCAGGAGGGGCTGAGTGAGCTGGGGGAACTCAGCCTGGAGAAAAGGAGGCTCAGGGGGGCCCTTCTGGCTCTGCACAACTCCCTGACAGGAGGGGACAGCTGGGTGGGGTCAGGCTCTGCTCCCCAGGAACAAGGGACAGGATGAGAGGAAACAGCCTCAAGCTGTGCCAGGCTGGACGTCAGGAAGGATTTCTTCACAGAAACGAAGGGCAGGCATTGGAAGGGACAACCCAAGGAAGTGGTGGAATCTCCATCCCTGGAGGTGTCCAAGAAACAAATAGATGTGGCACTTAATGCTTTAGTTGACAAGGTGGGGATTATCCAAAGGTTGTACTCAGTGATTTTGGGTGTCTTTTCCAATGATCCTGTGGTTCCATTTCATGATTCTAAAGGTGACTGAGATCTTGGTAGGGTGTGTATGGGCTAGGACAAGGCTTGGGTTCACATTGCTTTAGCAAAAAATGAATAACTGTCCTAGGAATGCTTTCTCCACTTCACATGAAGATGTGTTAAGTGATTCATTGTGGTCATTTTACTTTTTCACTAACATGCACTTGCTTAGACAGATTCCTTGTATCATCAGTTAGGATGAATTATGAATTAAGTTGAATTGACTTAAAACTGCCCATTTTTGTAGACTGTACTGAGTGGATTTTCTATCTCAAGAAAATTCTTTTGTTCAAAAAGCAGGCAAACAAAATCCCCATGATAAACTAATTGATGTAGCAGATATGGTATGTAGTCACCAGGCAGGAAAATCAACCCCTTCTGAAATGCTGAGTCCAGGCAGTTCATGTCACCACTTCCTTCTGCTTTCAGTGCTGAAGCAGAGCAGGGACACCAAGGGGATCAGAGGGATGGAACAGCTCTGATGGAAGGAAAAGCTGAGGAAATCGGGATTGTTCAGCCTGGAGAAGAGAAGGCTTTGGGGTGACCTCAGTGGTAGGAGGAGGTACCATTTGCAAACTGCTGAGACAAGTTTAAGGACTGGGGGAGGTGGGAAGGAAATAGGGAGAGAGGGGAAAGGATGAAGTCCTAAAGCCTTCTGTGTACCTGTTTACTTCAAATGTGTGATGGGAATGAAACGTTTTTAAACAAACCACTTTCCAGCCAATAGAAATGAAACAGTGACTCTAATTTTCATAGAAGTGCTTCGTTTTCTATCTGGCTTGTCTCCAGGACTTGATCAAAGCTTCTTGGAAATGTTGGGTTTGCAGCCAGTGTGAAGGCATTTCAGAGGCAATTTTTGGTTTGCTGCTTGCTTTCTGTGCAGCTGCAGGGATGTGTTTAAGTGAGCAGGATGCTGCTCTCTGTTCTGTTGATGGCACATAGCTTTTCCATACATAAGTTAGTGGGAACCTGCGGAATCCCAGGAGTAGTATTAGCCTCTCAGAGGTAATTGAGCTTCTGTGCAAGTTCCAACTATTGGTTTTGAGAGTAACTTGTCTCCTGAAGAGGTGAATGAAGCTTTAGGTCCTTACCAGTAAAGGCGAAAGTTGTTCCGGTACACAAGGTAAGTTTGCAGTGAGTTATGTGACAAGTGACACTTGATATTGATGAAGGTTCTTCCATGAAGAAGTAAGGTTTTCCACCGGAAGGACTTAATGCAGTGCCCTTTCCCATTTTAATGGGCTTTGGAATAAAATTGATTCATCAGCCTTTCTTGCTGCCAGTCAGGTGATAATCCCAGTTAGATAATGCTGAGTGGCATTGTTCTGGTGCAGACAGAAAAAAGGGCAACACTTCACTCTCCATGCCCTGATGCATGAAGCTGTCATCTCTGCTGATGATCAATAATGCTGCAGAAGTAGCTGTGCCATTGGTTATAGCTTCACCTTGCAGATAATGAATATTTGCCCAACAGCAACTGATTGTGTGCACATTTCCAGGTAGATTTGAAAAAATGCAACATTTAAGCTGATACCATCTGCTAATTCAGGTATCTAAGAAAAATATTTAAAGCATATTTTTGGTGTGGACTTATAAGTAAAAAGAACTCCCACCATGAACCCTCCCCCCAAAACCAACCAAATGCCAAACCTGTTACATTCTGTAATTCTGGCTTGTTAATAGCAGCAATTAAAACACCAACTGATGATAATTATTTTTTCTTTGTTTTCTCTGGGTTTGCCTCCTCAACTGATAGAACATTGCTTCTTCCAGAATATCCTCTTACCAAAGAAAACATTTTTGGCAGACCCCAAACAGTTCAGCCAAAGGAATGTTAATAAAAGGAGTTATTAATAATCCTTGCACTGAATAGACTTTAACTTCAACAGGAATACTATTTCGATATGCAGCAGCTCAGCCTAAGGACAACAAGCCATGTTTATTTGTAGCTGATTCAGTGGTTGGAGTTCAGTTACATCCAAATGCTTTGAGGAAAATTAATCAAGTAATGGAGGATGGAGGCAGTCAGGGGAAAGTCTGATTTTTTTTCAGACTCTAGGCCATCTGCTTTCAAAAAAGGCATTGCTCTTAGATGGAAGATACCTTTTATTAATTAATTAACTTTCTAGGTACTTTTTTTGTTTGTATGTTGCCCTACCACAATGTGTTCTTATGAGCATGTAAAGTTCCTTGTTTTCCTGAGGGCTGCTGGATGCCTGTGACAGACATTTTTGTTCTCATGGAGGGAAAAACAGTCACTTCTGGGGCAGTTCAAACTGAAGTAGGTTATTTAGATGGCACTCAAGTCCCCAAATTACCAGTGGAATGCTGCTGAGCATATGGCTAGACCTAACATTCCCTCCTTTGGAACCCGGGGTAAATGCCACACACTTGTCATCTTTCTTCCCACTCCCTTCCATGAGTTGGCAAGAAGAGGAACCCAGGAAACTACAGGCTGGTCATGCTTGCCCTAGGAGGTATTTCCAGGCACAGGAAGGTGACCAAGAGGAGGCTACCTGGGTTTACCAAAGAGATGTTGTGCTTGACCAAGCCAGACAACCTTTTGTGATGAAATGAATGGGTTGGTGGATGAGGGGACAGCAGTAGACATTGCCGACCTGGACTTCAGTAAGGCTTTTGATACTGTGTCCCTCACAGTAGAGCAAATGGAGGGTAGGGTAAATAAGACAGAGAACAGGCTGAAGGGGGGGATGGTCAGTGGCACAAAGTTTAAATGGAGTCCAATCCTGTCAAACATCCTCATTAATGATGTGGATGATGGGCAGAGTATTCCCACATCAGACAGAGAACAGGGGGTAGTGGCTGGTGTCCTTGGGGGCTGTGCTGTCATCCAGGGAAGGCTGGGCAGGTTGGAGAAATGTGTGGCAGGAACGTCCTGGAGCTCAGGAAGGAGTGCAAAGTCCTGTGGACTTGGGGAGGAAGAGGCACCAGTATTTGCTAGGGACTGAGTGACTGGGAAGCAGCTTGGCAGAAAAGACCTGGCAGGCACCAGGATGGATGCAAGCCAAGCATACTCCAGTAGCAAAGAAAGTTAAAAGTATCCTGAGCTGTGTTAGAAGGATCATTGTCAATGAGTCAAGGAGGTGATCCTTCCCCTCTGTATAGCACTGCAGGTGAGGCCACACCTGCAGAATTGTCTGAAGTGCTGGGAGCCCTGTAAGAGAAAGACATGGATGTGCTAGAGAGTCTGATAAAGGGATTAGAGCATTTCTGCTGTGAGGAAAAGCTGAGAGTGCTATAACTCTTGAGAGGTCTCAAGGGGATCTTACCAAGGTGTAGAGTTATCTGATGGTAGTAGGTAAATAAGATGAAGCCAGGCTTTTTTTCCATAGTGCCTAGACACAGGACCAAAGGCAATGGACACAAACTAGAACACAAACTGGTATTTTGGTTGTTGCTTGGTTGGGCTTTTGTTTGTTTGGGTTTCTTTTCAAGTGACTTGAAACAGAGTAGAAATCTATTTCATATGCACCTGGCACTGGAATAAACATACCAGCTTTACAATTTTTACAAGTTGTAGAATTAGGTTTTTTTCCACAAATCATTTTGGCCAGCCAGGAGACTGTCTCTGTCCCCGCAGGGGCAGAGGGGAGAACAGACCTCCTTGGCACACCCCAGGGACGTTCCCTGGAGGGGCTCCGCTCTGTCTTCGTGTGCCCCCTGTGGAGACTGACAACGACCTTCTGGTGTGCGGATAGAGTACGTATCGAAGGGCCCTGGGAGAGACATAGGGCTGCTAGTAAGCCGCTCAGAGATGGCTCAGAGATGTCTGAGTGCACAACCTTGTCCCTGTGCTTGCAGACAGCCATCAGCCAAGCACAGTCAGCGGCAAAGGTTCCCTTGTTGATAGCGCGTCTAGGGACAAGTTCATTGTTCGATAGAGCAACTGCTAGCGGCTCTGGGGGTGAGTAGAGTGAACCCAAACTTTGTGTGCTTGTGATGTCCAGACATTGTAGTTAATGTTAATGTGCTTGTAATCATGTGAGTGTGTGGTGTATGAAAGAGAGAGTGAGTGAGTATACTCACGGCACTGGGGGGAGTTCTACCCGCGTCTGATGTGGCCGGGTGAAGGCCAGGCTGCGGGCTGGGGCAGGCTGTCAGGGCAGGGAGCACCCCACAGAGAAGAAGAACAAGTGGAGAAATATGAGTGAAGATATTTTTTGAGTTTAAAAGTAGTAATTTGTGTAGATTGTACACATTTTAACCGTAGCTAGATGAACACAAGAGGTTCCTCTGCCCTAGTAGTTTAAACTTGATCCCTGAGAGTTTATGAATCCTGTGAATTATTAGATAGAGGAGACAAATAAGTTCATTTAGAGGAGCTTTATCAGACTTCAGCTAGTGATACAGTAAGTCTAAACTAAGAACAACCTGCCACAGAGGATTTAAAAATCCCCCAAGTGATAAACAGAATAGCTTACCTCTGCAAGCAATTCCTGGGCACCTTTAGTGCATCAAGAGACTGGCACCCTACGTGGGTACTATTGCAGTGCAGAGTTTGTGAGAGGCACTAATATTGCTGTTCTAGTAAGCATCAAAGCATATGCCCCAAGTGTAAATTGAAGTTTCCTAATCAAGCTGATTCAGAACCTAAGATCTTAAAGCTTGTGTGTAAAGTATCACATCTGATACCTGCCACCTGGGGGTATATGAAAAAAACCTATGAGACTCTGTGAAGAGAGGTTTGGGTGAAAACGAGATAGGAGAAGGAGATGATGAGAACTAACCAAAGCAAAGAAGTTCCCTGAGCTAGCCCCTTAAGGTGTATCTTAGCCCACTAGAAAGAAGTCGCCAGTAGTAGCGGCTCGGAAAATAAAGATTTAATTCAATATTGCACACACTAATAGCCGTTACACAGCTAAGAGGATAGAGCTTAAACTTTAGATTATAATACTTTATTGCAGTTTATGCTGTTTTTAAAATGAGAAGCCAAATCAAATGAAGTCTTGTATGCAGATATGCTTTTTTGTCACCTGGAATGGCAGAGGGACTATGGGCTCAGAGCTCCCTCTGGCCCACTAATGTTAACTCTTAAAAAAGAAAACAAAACAAAGAGAGGGCAAATCAAACGTTGTTTAGTATGTAGTATAAGACAACGATGTATAAGATCAGACAAAGTTTATCATGCTAAAGCACAGGAATGAAATATATTTAATTTGTTAAAAGCTCCTCCTAAGGGAAGGGAGGATGAAGATGAAGGTGAGAAAGACTTTCCCAAGAGGGAGGATGACTGCCCAAAAGAGAAGAAGACTCAAGCTCAAAAAGCATATCCACTCAGCATATCCCCCTCCTAGTAGTCCAATTTCATCTAGAACTAAGAGGCAAACAGTGTTACAAGCCCCTGTGTGAGAGGCAGTGGGACCAAAAAAAAAAAAAAATTAATGATAAAGTGCCATTTACCACTCTTAATTTAAAAGCATAAGAAAAAATTGCTAAGAATTATCAGATTGATCCAATACTTACTACCAAACATCTACGATATGTTACCAAGCAACACAATCCAAATTAGGCTGACTTCCAGTTACTCCTAGATGCTTTCACTGAAACAGAAAAACAACTAATCTTAAAGAGAGCAGGAACTTTAGCAGAAGATCACTACAAGAACAAGTAGCTAAATATAAAATAATATTTCCCCCTCCGAGACCCAAAATAAAATCCCAATATATCAACAAAAGCAAACAAATTAGCAAGTTATCAAGAGTAAATAACAACAAGAGAAGAAAGAGCTATTCCAAAAACCATAAATGGATCTGCCTTATATTCCCTTAAGCAGGGGCCTTCCAAGACTCTGTCCGAGTTTCTAGAGCATTTAAGAAATGCTATGCTTCGCCATACATCGTTGGATCCAGGGTCTGAGATAGGGATGAATCAGCTAGTTAATTAATTTTTAAGACAATCTACTAGAGATATTAGGTGTAAACTTCAAAAAATCTGGGGGCTGGATGAGAGAAACCTCAAAGTCTTGCTAGAAGAGGCATAGAGAGTATTTAATAGCCGAAAAGAAAGATATAAACAAAAAATAAAAAAGCTAGTAGCAGTGGTACAGGAGGAAAAGCAAACAGAAACACAAAGACCACCCAGACGAAGTCCACTTCAACTAGGCAAAAACCAGTGTGCAATCTGTAAAAGAACTAGTCACTAAAAAAAGCAATACCCAGAACAAAGACAAAGTAATCAACAAATAGTTGCACCCATACAAAATAAATAAAAAAGATAAGAGATTCCACCCCAGCAGATCCACTAGTTATAACAATAAAACTAAAAAAAAAAGTAGAATTTTTAGTTGATACAAGGACCACATATTCAGTTTTAAATAAAACTTTAGTACCTATAGAGAATAATTATGTTGTAGTACAAAGACCAACTAGCCAGTCTGAGAAGGCATACTTTTACAAACCTTTAAAGTATAAATTAAAGAAACAATGAAAATTCACAAGTTTTTATATATGCCAAATTCAGCAAAAACACTTTTAAAGAAAGACTTACTAGAACAGTTACAAACAACCATTACATTCAAAAATGGGGAGGTTACTCTAGAAGTAAATAATCAAAAGTACATACAAGTGTTAAATTTAACATTAGCCATTAAAATTAAAGAAGAAATTAGTGAAAAGATATCAAGTCAAGTATTTCCTGGGGTATGGGCTTCTAATGTACCAAAAAGAGCAAAAAATACCCCCCCCCCATAATAATCAAGCTTAAAAAGAGATAGAACCAGTAAAAATTAAACAGTACCACCTAAAAAAAGAAAACAAAAAAAGAATCAACTCAATAATTAAAAATTTTCTACAGTTAAAATTATTGAAAGAATACCAATCTAATTTCAATACTCCTATTTTAGCCGTTCAGAAACCTGATAAGTCATATCAAATAGTACAAGATTTAAAAGCTATCAATAAGACAACAAAAAATTTATATCCTATAATAGCAAATCCATGTACTTTACTAACTTGTTTAACACCTAAGTTAACCTAGTTTACCTTTTTAGATCTAAAGTATACCTTCTTTTACCTCCCTATCCACAAAACCAGCCAAAAAAAATTTTCATTCAAATAAAAAAGCCCTAAAAGCAGGCACAAAACCCAGCTCACATAAACCATGTTACCTCAAAACTTCAAAAATTCCCCCACTCTACTTAGAGAACAACTTACAAAAAGCGTAGAGTCCTAAGAAGCTCCACAAAAAGAAAGAAAGCTTTTACAGTACATAAATAATCTTCTAGTAACCACTCAGACCAGGGAAGTGTGTGTAGCCTAGAGGATAAACCTTTTAAATTTCCTAAAGCTCCAAAGTATCAAAGAATAAAAAAAGCACAAGTAAAACAAAAACAAAAGTTTAGGATCTTTCTGGTGTTTCCAGATTTCAGAGCTGATAAGGTAGTTATACCCTCCTACACAACCTGGCTGAAGGCTCATTTGGTGGCTGCATAATCAAACTGGTTGCTCTGTGTATTACCCTTTTTGGCTTTTGGTATTGTTCTTCAGCAGCACCATGATCCACTTCTTCCTGCTGCCTATCTAACTTTTTAAGCCTTTAATAGATCAGAATCCAGCTTGTTAAAACAATTTGTGAAAGCATTTGGTGACATTCACTGCCTTCTTGAAGTCTGCCAAAAACCAAAAAGAATAGTTACAGAAGCAGTCAGAGCTGCAGTGTGGGTAGGAAGTTATTTGTATATTTATTTGTATTTATCTGGCTAATATACAATACCTGAGGATCTGAGTTGGGCAGGGCAGCAGAGTTATGTTGATTCTGTTGTTGGGAGAATAAATGACAGAGAAAGCAATTATCTTGCTTATATTTCTCTCAAAGACTCTCTGAAGTAATTTTTGTATTCCTTTTCTGTACTTCCTGGGTTTTGGTGGTTCCAGTTTTGGGAGTCCCATTTTTGTGTGCCCTGTGAATGGTAATGGGGAGCCAGGCTACAGATTAACACTCAACTATTACAGCAATTAACATTACTTAATAATAGAATCATGGAATGGCCTGTTTTGGACGGAACCTTAAAGAGCCATGAGCAGGGACACCTCCCACTGGACCAGGTTGCTCAGAGCAAGGGATGATCTCCTTCCTAGACTATAAGCACTGCATTTGGCTCGCTCTGCTTTCTCACAGTCAGTTGAGAAGAAAAGGAATTGCTGGGTGTGATTCATAGACAGACTTAAATGTTAACCAGACAGTAATAGATCATGTTGCAAACCAGTTTGCCCCAGTGACTGTAATGGGAGTTCAGACCGCTGGCTGAGCAGTTCAGTGAGTCCATAAATCACTGGAGATAACCACAGTAAATCCAACCCCTTGTTTTGAAAACCTGTGAGAGATTAGGTACAGGTTTCATGCAGATTTTCAGCCTTGTGAGGAATGCCAGTGAATATGCCTTTGAGCAGGCCTAGATGATCCATGAAGTACCTGGGAAGCTCTAGAGCACAATATTTGAAACATCTGCGGAAGAGCCTGTGAGTCAGTTGATGTAGTGGTATTTCAGAATCACCTTTCAGGTTTTAAGTATATTTTTCATTTTATTGGTCTCTGTATAAATATCAGAGTTCTTTTTGGCTTGTGCTTGATGGTTCATTGCTAACTTAAATAGATAAATGAATGCATTGCTGTAGGGGGTTATTTTAGGGATAGATCCACCAAATGATGGGCATTGAAGTGCTCAGTTACTGCTTCAGCTGGGGCCACAGAAGGACCTGGGATGGAGTGAGTGGTGAGATGGAGAGGGTGACATCGTTTTCTCTGTTCTCTAATTCCCTTCTCATGAATTGTGTTAATGTTGGATCTCACATTTTACATGAATCAGGAGTGCTGTAGTGCTTGTCAAGCACAAGTGCAACAAGAGAGAGGATGAAAAGAAAATGTGGAAAAAAGCTCTGTAGACTCAAGTGAGGATGGCAGAAGGGGGGAGTGTGATGGTTCTGTTCTCTGGCCTTCCAGAGATCTCCATGGAAATGAGTCTATCAAGTTAAAAAATAAGAAGGCTGAGCTACATGCTTTATTAAAAATACACCAGATTGAGGTGGAAGAAAACACTGCTTATTAAAAAAAAAAGAAAAAAAAAGAAAAAAAAAGGGAGTATTTTTGTTAAAGATAGGAGGTGGGAGGAAAGTCCACTAATGCTTTGCAACTTAGTAGTAACAGGCACCCACAGGAGCAAAATATATCTGTGTGCCACTGTGCCTGAGGAGGAATGAATGTGTGAATGTAGAAATGGGCTAGCTTGTTTATGGAATTGAGGGATTGTATCTTTGAAGAGTTGGATGGAAGGGGTTGTTCTGCTGCCTATGAATGAGCAAATTGGCTTTTTAACCTTGTGTAGGATTAGATTACTTTTTTCTCTTGCCCTTTGGAGCACCAAGCCTTGGTAATCACCAAGTTCTGCTGATGACTTCTGTGTGTGAGGTGGCCTCACACAGATGAAGATATTCAAATAATTGCTGGCACTAATCTCCTAAAAAAGGATTGGAAGGGCATTAAGAAAATGTGTTTGGAGAAGTGTAGTCCATGTGCACCATCACAGCCATGAAGATTAATCTGAAGTTCTTGTTGTGTAAGAGCTGGATGTGATTGGGCAACCAGAAGGACACCCCTGTAAGTGACAAACAAAACCTGCTGAGTTTTCTGGTGATGTAAAATGAGTTCACAGCAAGTAGATTTATATGCAGTTAGTCCCTATCTTCTAAAGCATGCACAACAGATGGATGCAGGCACCAACTTCCCCAATATTTTCAGTGCTCCTACAGAAAATCAGTATTTCTTCAACAGTCACAGAATCACAAAATGGCCATGGTTGGAAGGAACCTTAATGACCATCCAGTTCCAGCCCCCTGCCATGGGATGGGGCAGCCACAGCTGCTCTGGCCAACCTGTGCCAGGGCCTCACCACACTCACAGGGAAGATTTTCTTCCTGGTATCCAATCTAAAGCTGCTCTCTGTCAGTGTGAAGCCATTCCCCCTTGTCCTGTCACTCCAGGCCCTTGCCAAGAGTCTCTCTCCATCTTTCCTGTGGGTTCCTTCAGACACTGCAAGGCCACAATGAGGTCACCCCAAAGCCTTCTCTTCTCCAGGCTGAACAATCCCAATTCCCTCAGCCTTTCCTCCCAGCAGAGCTGCTCCATCCCTCTGATCCCCTTGGTGTCCCTGCTCTGGCCTGGCTCCAGCAGCTCCCTGTCCTTCCTGTGCTGGGCCCAGGGCTGGATGCAGCCCTGCAGGGGGGGCTCAGCAGATTCCCAGGCTCTGTGGCTCATGTACTTCCCATATATTTGTATCACTGGGTTTCCACTGTTTTCCCTATTGGACTGTTCATGGTTTTCCTTCTTATGTCACCAGTGAAAATAAACTTAATGTTTATCCTCTAAGTTCACACTGCTCAAGGTGTATCAATAATGGCTGTGAAGTTGCTTGAGGAGTTTGTTTCTGTTTGTTGGGTTTTTCTTTGTTTTTTGATTTGTTGGGTTTTTTTTTCTTTTTGTTCTCTCTGCCTTAAGAAAAAGGAGGGTGCTGTGTTGTAGAATAAGTAAAAGGGGCTTTTTTACCTAGCAAGGAATGCTGCTGTCCCCCACTGATGCACAGAGGTAGGAAACAAGTGTGGAAGGAGAGGTACTGATGGTTAGTTGGAATGTTTTATCTGGGAAAGAGCCCAAGACTCTCTTTCTGTTCAGTTGTCGCCACTTCTGCATCACTCTGGAGTCTTAAGGATCTTAATGCTTACATTTTTAGTCTAGGAGTGTTTTTCACAGACATTTGCACTTGCTTCTGCCTAAAGATGTAAACAGCATGGTCTTGAAGTCCTCTGTGCTGACTGAGAGCCCAGCCCACAAAATATTGGTCCCATGAGAAGTCTTTGGATCCTACTGCACAGCAAGACAGGAATATCAGCTCCTCTCATGCCTCTTCCATCATGAGAGAAATGCATGTGGAATATTCCTTCTTGCTGTCTTTTCAACAGATGGAAAGCTCACAAACAGAAAAGCATGAATTTTAGATCTGAATAGGGGGTGGGAAAGTAATAACTCGGACAACAAGACACAGTCATTTTCACTCCAGGAGTTTACTGTTATTAATTGTCAGCTTCTGTCCCTTTTTTTCCCCCCCCCTAATAAAGACTCCAGAAGGCTTTTCCACTTAGTGAACAACCTGTTCTACACAACAGGGAGTAAGGAAGATGAATTCATCTCTATCTCAAACTTGGATGAGGAAAGAGTGGAACATTTGGTCTGTAGTGAGGGGACACAAGCTGCCACTTCAAAAATGATCTTCCACAAACTCCAATTAAGTGGAATGCTGGGTTTTGTGAAGTTATCCCAAGGCTGGAAGTATGTGTGTGTGCATTTTTTTATTTATTTTAAAGCTGTGAGGTTCATGCCCAAAAGCACAGTCTTAAAAGCAACATTTAAAAGGTTTGAAGCACTGTTTGAGACATCGTCTTTGTTCAAGCTTCTCTTGTTCTTGCTGTCTAGGCTGTATATTTTGACCCTGCTTGAGCACAGAGGTGGGACCAGAGGACTCACTGTGGTCTCTTTCAAATTTACCTATTCTGTGATATTTGTCTATGCTGGTGACATGACTTCTATTTCTTCATGATTTTTTTGATAAGTGACCTTAAGAAAATGTGCTGCTAATGGTCATATCACTCATTTATCTTAGTCTTTAAACAGAAATTTCCTTCTCTACTACTTTTTCTGTCTGTCCATTCACATCCCTTGTGATGCCTATTTGGCTTGTGCACTTTTCAAGGAAGATGTGGTCCTGGGGCAAATTCATTTGCTCCAATAATCCATTAATATTGCTGGTCCTTAAGCTTGGCTTAGGCTTTCTGTGGCCTGTAGTGCTGTGTCTTCATGAACAGAGGGTTTTTTTTTTTTTTCTTCAAAAGCATCAGCTGTGTTTCCTGGTATATCAAATTAGCAATAATTTACTTAGGGAAAACATTGCGAGTTACAAAGAGGGATCATGTCTAATTGCACTGGCCTTCATCCATCTGGGATTTCACCAGCCTTTTGCCTGTGATCCTTGTTGGATCAAAGCTTCCCTCCGAAGTAGAAAGGACTGGAAAATGGCAAGAGGGAGGAGGATACCATACAATTCTCAGTATCCTGAACTAAAAGCACCATGGTGGCATCACTCTGGTATCCTGAACCTGGAAGTCACAGGAGTCCTGTCAACTTAAAGGGCAGCATCAAATTCCAGATGTCTGGAAGGCCAGGCCAGGCACCAAGGTACTGTCCCAAGGTTTAGGATAGGCATCCTCATATATTAAATTTGCCTATAGAGTGATGAATGTCCTTCCACTGGTCTGTTTTGCACCATGAATATAACTTATTCTAGCAGTGCTTAGAAAACAGCTGTTGGCTTCTCTTTAGATCCTATTTATGTTCTAAATACCATGGACAAGTGCTAGCTATTAACAGGAAAAATGTACTGTGGTTTCTCTGAGCCTTTAGAAGTATGTCAGTGCTCCACCTCCACACCCTTCCTCCCAATTTTTGAGTCCCTCAGCATTTCGACACTGAAATTTTGTGAGTCCTGCTATAATTCATGCATCCTTCTTCCTTAAAGGCTATGGACTCCTACATTTCCAGTCCAAAACAGTAGAGTCCTTCTTAAGAAAACCCAAAAACATTGCTAAAAGTAGAGATAGAAATGCACAGGAGTCCAATTCTAGTCCAGCCAATAATGTTGCTGTAAACAAAATTTATCCAGTAACTCTCAGGATATCCTTATCACAAGCTTTAGAGATCTCCTGAATTAGCCGTTTTAAAACCACCAAACCAACCACTGTGGTCCCTTCTAACCTGACCTATCCTGTGATTCTGTGAACTGGTTTTATTTCCAATTCAGCACAAAGCTCAGGATTTTGGGAAGAGGGTGTGTGAGTTGAGTTGGGCTCACCTGTCTGCCCCCCGTGGCACCCACAAGCTCTGAGCCAGCTGACATTACTTCAGTGCAGAATGCTGAGACAAAATCAGAGGATGAGCAAACCCTGGCCTGCAGCCTTTGCATGTAATCCACCTGTCCAACAGCACTGACATCATCTCCTGGAGAACAAACTTAGAGGAACTTCAGTGTAGAAACCTCAGAGTTCAGTATAGCTGTGTTGGATTGGGTCTCCTGCCCCTTGATGGGGGCTGAGATCAAGTTTTTTCACATATTTAGTACCTTTTACATACACAGCAGAAATTATGTTTGGAGAGAATCAGTTTTTGAAATTTGACTTTGGCTTTCTTTTTCACTGCTCAGTTCCATTTCAGTTCCTACACCAATCCTGCCCTCTTTCCCACGCTATTTGGCAAGATGAAGGAGCTTAGTGCCTGGCAGTGAGTGTTTATTGGCTGCAGAGAAGGTGGGCTGAGGGAATGCTGGGGAGTGACTGGGAGGTGCTGGGAAGTACAATGGGAATGCTCAAGGAATGTGCAAGCACTGCAGAGCTATGTGCATGGTGGAGGTGATGCCTCATGAAGGCTGACCTAGAACAGAGGTTAGACAGAGTTAAAGAATAAAAGTAGGTATTATTAGAAGGCCTCAATAGATCCACCTAGAGCAGCACAAGAGCCCAGCCTGGGCTACACCCCAGATGAACCCAAAATGGTCACAAAAATGGATGACTGGTCACAGGGTCTCACACTTTTGTAAGTTCTGGTCCATTAGCATATTGGAGCTAATCGTATAATTACAACTCTAGCCCATAAAGTCCCATCCTTCTTGTTTTTCTCTCTTCAGTCCACCATTGTTTATGCTCTTGGGCCTGAGATCTGGATTGGCTGCCCTTGGGTCCCCAGCTAGAGAAGGAATTATTTTGTCCACCTATTCTGTGAAGAGAGCTTACTATCCTCTTATATGTAGCCCAGACCCCTAAAGCAGCACAGAATCTGAAAAATGTAAAAGCTAAAATCTGAGGCATCATTGGGGCAGGGATTTCTGAGAGATCCCACAAAAAATGCTGCAGTAACACAGAATGGGAATGTTGGAAGTGGAAGTGAAGTGAAGTGAAGTGAAGTGAAGTGAAGTGAAGTGAAGTGAAGTGAAGTGAAGTGAAGCGGAGTTGTCCTGCAGACTGCAGACAGTGGAGATGGGTCCCACAAGGTCTTGTGGGACAGAAAACCTTGTTTTTAAAATGAACTGAGTATGGTTTGTTCTAAAAACGATCAAGATTCATGCTACAGAATCCAGCAGAAGGAAGAATTTCAAAGCAACTTATTTAAGCTGGGAAGAAGAAAAGTAGGATGAGAAGGTGCAACAAGCATATAGAAGGGCTGCATGACAAATGTCTGCATCATCTGCCTTTTTGCTTTAAATTCTGTCATTTCTGTGTTTTTTCCTGAATACCAGCATTAGGCAAAAGAGAGTTGTGGTGTAAGTTCTTGGGGTGGGTGAGTAATCCTGTATTGCAAAGCTCCACAAGGAAATTTTGCCTTTATTGTTTGCATTACCATATTACCCAAAGGCCTTTGGGAATCAAAACATTCTTTTTTTAGGCCCTATGTGGCAGAAGTTTCTCCACTATAAGCAATAACTCTATAAAGAAAAAGTGAACTGGTGGGGAAGATAAGAACTGGAAGCAATACTAAGAAAATCTGTTATTCATATTAATATTGCATAGAAATTTTTGTGGGAGATGAAATTGGATTTTAGAGTATTTATTTCTGAAATAAGAAATGCTGTGCTGAATCTGTGGAGATAGCTGTAGATAATTTAGCTTTCTGAGCTCTCTTTTTTTTTTTTTTCTTTAATGCAAGACATATGCTACTAGTGCAGTTCCTGGGCTCTGTAGACAAGGGAATGCTGATGGCATTCTAGAGAAACTTCCTCATGTCACTGGAGGAAACTGGAATTGTGGAATATGCTGGTAAACAGATTTTAAAAAAAGCCAAACAGGCTCGGAAAAGGTTAGTGACTTACCATAGAGCCACTGGCTCTAGGTCAGATATAGGTCAGATATAGGTCAGATTCCAATAGGATACCTGGGCCATTGGTAAAGATTCATGAAGGGAATGGATGGCAGGTTTTATAATCTTAATTTCAGCACAGCCATTATCTCTGTGGAAAAGCTACCTTCATAATAAATGAGATTTGTATTTAAGCAGCCAAAATTACATACTGTTCCATCATGAAGTTCAACCTTCTCCCTCCCCAGGATTAAGGGGATACTGGATTTCTGAAGGACAGAGCAAGAGAGACTCCTGAAGGGAATGTGTAGCTCCAGAAGTTGTGGTGGCCTGGCTCATGCCATGCACTACAGTACTTGCAGGGAGCACTGGATGTGCAGCTCCTAGAATGTGCTTTATCACTTAAAAGCAGCTTTTTTTCCCCTCCAAAGAAGTCCATCTCAACCATGTCTGAAATTAATCTGAGCGATCTTGGTCACAGCAAAGCATAGGCATTGTTCTACCATAACTAAGCTTGCCTGCTGCTGGATTTGGGTTAAAAGTCAAGCAACCCAGAAATTACATTTATCCATTTTGTTAAAGGCTGTGGATTTGTCCCTGAGAAGAGAGGGAATTGTCTTTCCTGCTTATTTAGTTGAATACCCACAGTTCTTTGACTCCTTTCTTTAGAAACAGGGCAGGACAGTTCCTGTAAATTTAAGCATGTCATGTAAAAATCATGAGGAAGTACAGGCAAGGCTTTGTGGCCTGCACTGAGTGGAATTTGATCACTGTTTATTGTATTGACATATTGGAAGAGGTTTTGTTGTCTAATGTGGTTGCTGATTGATGCTGGCATTAGTGTATGATTGCCTCGGAAGGTTTCCTGTCTCCACAAGATCTCAGAACACAAAATTATGGCAACAAATTTTAGAGAAACTAAAGGATTGGCTTCATGAAAAAGTACAAAATAAGGCTCGGGTAGAGTTAGATGAGAAAATCTTATGGACTCCAGTCTTCAGGAGCTCCCATACCTGTTTCTCTGGCCAGAAATCCACAATATAAAGGGGAATTGGGGAATCTATTCAAGGCTCTCTGTTTAAACTCCTTCTGGGCATTGATTCCTTATCTGCTTCCCTTGTGAAATCAAGGCTTTTACTTTATTAGGGTTATGCCTTGATAAAGCCATATCTGTGGAGGGATATTTTTTTCTCTTTCTTAACTAAAAGCAGTTCAAATCAGGAATATCTCAACAGAGACCCAGGAATAGAGAGTCTGCTGCTAAACCATTCCTGATGTAATGTGTTCATAGGCAAAACTTGTTGCCTTTTCCACTGATGCTCAGGAGAGGTGATTTGCCTTGTAATAAGGACTCTGAAAAAATGTAGAATGTGATATTACCTTTATTATAATTTTCTGTTTCATTTGGGTTTTTTAAAATGCTACCTTAGAGTGTCTGTACTTGTGTCTATAGAATATATACAGATCATCTTATAGAAAACAACACCTGCTGCCTAGGGTTGACCAAAAGATCATCTATTTTCTCCTTAAATACAGTCTTTGCAACTTAAAACGTTTTGTATTTAAGCACCTAAATTTGTTGAGAGCTGCTTCAGCAATTGCATCATGAGAGCATTTGAAAAAAAAAATTTGAGGGGAAATTTGACTTTCAAGAAAGTAGATTTGAGGTTAGAAAACAAAGAGACATTTCACCCTACTTAACCTTTTCAAAATGCTTTCTATTTGGTTTGTGTCAGTTCCTATCCCCAGTAGCTGGCACCTTGTCCTTAGAGCATTCCCACACATGGAACAGACAGTGAAATTGTACAGAAAGACAGCAAAAGGCTTTAAAATACTTTAAAAGACCATTTTAAGTGGCTTTAATAAAAATATAGGATGCACTGTAGTGACTGGGTGCAGGCTTGTTGAGCCAAATACACTGATCAGTGAGGGGTTACATTTGACTGACCCTTCTTTACACCCTTTCATGTCCTATTTTTTCCTTCCCTCTTGTTTTGCCCTGACTCACTAAACATTCCTTAAGTTCAGTCTCTCAGGCCCAACTCAACATCCTCAGCTGTCCTGTTCTTCTTGTTTCTACCTTCTTAGCAGTTACAAATTCCTCTCCAAAGCTGTGCCTGATGATCCTTGGTGGTCCCATCAATGAATGCTTTTGTTCTTTCCCAGTGCCTCTCTCTCTCCTGTGCACCTGGCTTGGGCCTCTGCATGTTCTTGTTTACAAATTTCTCCTTCATTTAATATTCTCTTGGAAGTGAAAGGGTTCTTGAGTTGATGAAGCAAAGGCCCTCACCTTCCATATGACCTTATAGTGGTGGCTTCTGTCTTGTACTGGAGCTCTGGATGTAGCCCTTGAGTGCTTCAGGAGCTGAACAGGGAGGCAGAACATGTGCTTCCACCATTTCCCCTTCATCACAACTGATTAAATGTGTGTTTAATATGGCACTCACAGCACTGCACATTATGGGCAGTACTTCAGCATGTTGTTTGCTTGGCTATCTCAAAACCTGTCATCATCCCTGAGACAGAATTAATTTCCGAAGCAATGCTCTGGGCAATGATTCTGGTGCTGTCACCCTAAAAAACAACAGATAAAATCTAATCGTGGTGGGAACAAACTTTCAAAAGAGAGTTCAACAGCACCAGGAACTCGCCTGTTTTATACTTCTTATAATCTTTTTATTTCACCTGGATAGAGAGAATCAAGTCCTTATTTCTTTCCCTATTTATATATTGTTGTTTTCAGCAGAAGATGGCTGGAGATGGCCCTGTTGAGAGCAGTGGTGCAAAGATATTTTCTCATCAGCCCAAACAGAGCCTTAGACTGGCTCTGAATGGGAGAGCACTCCTGAGATTGTTGTCTTTCTCTTCCACACAGATAATAAACCTGAGCTAGAACCACCAGTGCAGATCAGAGATTAAAATCTGCCCTTTGCCCCCATGTGCCTGTTAGGGGCAAAAGGCAGCATGTTCTCCCTGTGGAAAGAGAGGCAGAAGTGTGCTGCCAAGCTGAAACAGAAGAAGAGTTGTAATGAGCCTAAAAGAAGTTGGGAAAGTATTAACTTACACAAGTGACCAGAATCTGTAACTGATATGGAGCAGAACAGCATCTGTGTCCTCTCCCTGTTTCAGGGCCAACAAATCTCTTCACTCTCATAGCAACAGCCACACTGAATAGACCTGCAGGAGCTTTCATCACCTCTACCAATATGTGACCCTTGTCCTGCTGCTCTTGTTAGCAAGGACTCTATTTTCCATCACCTCTCTTCAGGCAGGTTGGACTGCCCTTCATTCTCTTGATGAACTAATTACACCCTTGGATGACAGGTCAGTGCGAGGGGAAGAAATATGGGGAGGTAAATATCTTGTGAGCAGGATAAATACATACAAGAGTTGGGAAACTGAATTTGACTTCTGAAAATGTCTCTGTTTGACAGGAAGGGGGAGGATTTGACATCCAGCTTTCAAAGCTGCATTGCAGAAGAGGGTCAGAAGGGGTCGGTCTTCTCTCCCTTCCAGGGAAGGCTTCTAGAGCCTGGAAAAGAAGAGATATGCTCTGCCTCTGGCTCATCTTGTTGGTTTGGAAGGCTGTGACTCCCTGTACTACTCCTGCACCAGAACTTCTCGGCTTTGCAGGAGCTAGGCTAGGAGTGTAATTTGTTGTAAATAGTCTCTCCGTTTTTCCTGCAGCCTCCCTTCAGGCCCTGAAGGGACACAATCAGGTTCTTTAGTCTTGCCCATTTCCTTTCAGGGTTGGGTCAGAGCTCTTTACCTTGGATTAAAAGCATGTGGAAGAATCAGGGTTTATCATAGTCAAATCCACTGTTCCTGTATAATCTCTGTGTCTAATAATCATTCCTGTTCTTATCCCAGTCTGTGGGAATAGGACTTTACTGCTGCTGCCCTTGGTCTTTAGCTAGGCCACTCTTGTACAGAATAAAGAAAATATGCATTTCTGAAAGTCCAGTGACTCTGTTGCCCTTTGAGTCTTTAAAGGCATCAATTCCATCAGTAGGATTGGTCTTCAAAAGTGTTTCAAAAGCATCCAAGAGCATAAAATCCAGTGCAAGACAAAATAGTTTAAATTTGAGGCTGTCCAGGTGCTATATGAAGACTCCAAAGTCTCTCAGATTGCTTAAGATTGCTTGGAGCTAATTGGTTGAGAGTTAGGTGCCTTTGAGAATCTGAAAAGTACCTTGACCTTATTTTAGACCCTATATTCTGAGTTGACACTTGCATGTAAAGCCATTTTGGTCTTCTAGATGGAATTCAAACATAAAATAACAAAGCAGACTGCCAATGATACCTTCAAAGTAAAAGTAAGGATACCTTCAAAGACAGTTTATTTCTTGTTCATTTTCCTATAACTGATAAAAAATTATAATGTTTTACCAGTTCAGCTACTTTTTTTTTCCTTGGTGTATTACTGTCCAATCAGAAATTTTTTGACAAAGCAACAGTTCACCTGAGAAAAATCTGTTTCAGTTTCAGGAAGAGTGGGACAAATAATTGCTCTGCTTTTGAAACCTTCTCCTTCTGTTAGTAAAGGGTGAATTTATATGCTAAATCTTTCTTAAATTATTAGATGCTTATATATAGGGGTTTTTATATGGACATGTCTATATCTTGCAGCACATTTGGGGGTAGTAATTTTAAAAAGAGGGTTTTTTCCAAGGGAGAAAATTAAATCTACATTGTCTGACTTTTATTAGCATAGTACTCTATATGTGGCATCACCTTTTCAGTGATAAGACTTCATACCTTTGTCTCACTGTGTGGAGCAGCTTGTCATATGATTTTGTTTTGCTTTAGAGAATCAGAGCTTGCTGGTGCTTCATTTGTACTCCGAGAGCTCTGGGAATCTTTTCTCCCCTTCTAGCTCAAGGTTGCTCCAAGTGCATTGCTGATTTTATTCTGTTCTGTTCAAAGAAATCAAAAGAAAAACTTTACAAAGATTTCTTGGTGACTCTCATCCAAAGTTTATGCCCTGTTGTGCTCTGAGTGGGTAGATTCAAGTTTTTTCCTTTATAAATTGAACTGAATCACACCTGGCTGAGGTTATTCCACAAAGCTGGACCAGAGTGTTGCTTGCGTAGAATATTGATTCCAACAAGTGAAATGTTCTTATGGAGCTCTAGAAGGTAATAATCCCCAAACCTGAAGGGCTCAAACTTAATTTGAAATTGCTGAATAGGATTTGTGTGATACCATCCCTTCCTGGGGACTAGGAGGAGATAAAGCAGCTGTACTTGCACAATAGTTCTGCAAGGAGGTTAATCTTTCTGGTTGAGGAGGTTAATCTTTCTGGTTGATACATTCCAAGACTACAGAAAGACTGGATAGGATTGACTTCCAGAGTACCAGTAAACAAGGCTGGTTTACTCTTCTGATTTCCACCCTTATTTTCAGCATTTTTCCTTATCAAAACTAGGTACCATCAGATAGAGTCTCTGGGGTGGAGAAGGGAAACAGATTTGTGAGGCATCATCATCATCTACTGTGTTTTGTCATGCCAGGAGGGAAGTAGGAAGAACGAGTGATAAGAAATTTATGTCTTGTATTTTATTAGTCATCCAAGTCTTCAATTATTAGTGCTATGCTAATGAAGTCTCTTTGGACTGTCTGACAGATCTTATGATAAACTCCTTAACAAGACAATAAAACTGGGAGGATGTCAATTGGGTAATTAGCTGATAATCAATATCGAGCAGCTGTGACAAGATGGCAGGCAGATATCAGGCCCTGCTCCAGGCTCTGGGTACTTTGTCGGTTCAAGTTTCAGGGAAGATTTTGTCAAAACAATAATAATTGCATTGTGTGACAAGAGTTGGGATAAAGGAATAGCAGCCTAATAGTGACATTAATTTAAACTGAATATGTAGAAATCCTTTCTCCTACACAAATCATTATGAAGTGGTTGATCCTGGCAATTTGAGTTTTTTCTTGACATGGGCATTAGACAGGGAAGGTCTGAAATGCCCTGAGTAGAATCTTAAACTCCTAAATCTCCGAAGAGCCAGGGATATCAGCCCGTTTTACATTAAACATTTAATTATAATTTCATGGATGCAAACCTGATTGGATGGTTCCTTTACAGTCTTAGAGGCAACTGGAACAGGATTTACTTCATTTATGTGTAGACATCAACAGCAAAGACAGACATAATTCTGGGCAAGATAACTCCCATGATATCCAGAAAGAAGGAGCAGGAGTTGTAGGGAGTGTAGGGAGCTGTCCCCATTCTGATGGAGATTTGGTGCATCCTGGAAGTCTCTGGCTCTGTTCATTACCTCTGGAGGCTAGGATGGCCACATCAAATGCCTGACGTTCAGAGAGATGAACCTCACTGTGATTAAACACATCACAAATACCAATGAGAATAAGAACTTGCTTGGAGGGACTCTATGTGTGTGGCAGATTCAATGGCACAATGAGGTTTTGTGTAATAATACAAAGCTTTGTAAAATTCAGCTTATTCCAAGTATAACTTGGAGATAGAAAAGGGAGAGCACAATTTGTCCACAGAATGGACATTTAAGATCATCTCATTCCAGCCCCCTGCCAAGGACAGGGACACCTTCCACTATCCCAGGTTGCTCAGAGCCCCATCAACCTGGCCATGGACACTTCCACAGATGGGGCAGCCACAGATTTTCTGGGAAACCTGTGCCAGGGCCTCAGCACCCTCCCAGGGAAGAATTTATTCCTCATATCCAGTCTAAACCTCTTCTCTGTCAGTGTGAAGCCATTCCCTCGTGTCACTCCAGGCCTGTGTAAAAAGTCCCTCTCCATCCTTCTTGCAGGCCATCTGTTACCTTTCACTGCCAATCGATGAAGATCCCAACATGATTTCTCTATATGATTTTCCATTGCGTTCCATTGACTTGGGTTGGTGAGAAACATACAGTATTGTGGACAGGATATTTCCTGTGAAAATTAGGACAGAGCCCTATTCTTGATTTAACCACCTAAAAATGCGTGGGGTTTTGGTTTTTTGGTTTGGTTTTTTTTTTTGGCAAAATTCCTGAATGTCACAGAATTCCCTCCCATCCTAGCTCAGGGAAATTCGGGGGTTTCTGGACTTGTGCGAGGTAAAAAGCAGGCTGGAGGAGACAGGGTGGGAAGGCTGTGCTGGAAGCATTTCCCTATCATGTAGCAGAGGGGGACATTAAAAAGGCCTCCTGCAAGTTTCTGCCCTTGCTAAAACATCTCCTGAGGACTGTGCTGTGCTGCAAAGCATGTCAGCAACTCCTTCCCTACAGCTTTGGTCAAGCCTGGCTTGCACTGGCCAACTCAAACCAGAAAAAGATGATCACTGCCTTCACAGAACCTCCCAGAGGCTGAGAGACTGTGGCTTGAGAATCAGCTCAAAAATAGGAAATAAGGGTTGGGGAAAATAAAGAAAAAAAAAACAAAAAATGGCAACCCATCAGAAGCAGTTGCCACAGCTTCTTGCATATTAAAGCAGGTTAGTGCTCCACAGTTGTACTGCTGGAAAAGTTTGACAGGTTTACACTGAAAGACACTACTTAGAAGTGTTAATTTCTTTTATCTTAGCCTGATGGAGCCTTTTCACTGCAGACTATAATGCTGGCTACAGCCTTCATCATTCATTCTTAAAATGTGAGGTTAATGTGTAGCTACATTGGATATTAAGGGAAACAGATGGAGCAAGGAACACAGTGAATCACAGGGAATCTGTTCAAGAATTTTTCTCACTAAGAGGTTTTTTCCTTACTGAGCCTGCCTTAACATCAGAGCAAGCTCAAATCATCATCTAAATGTCAGTTCCACTGCTCCCTGGTTAGGATTCAAAGCTTCCAGATAAATGTTGGATTTGTCTATTTGGGTTGGGAGCCACCAAGGAGAAGCAGCAAATTCTTTCTCATTGACTTTAAGCTGGATCTTTGTTCCTAGTCTCTCCTGAAAGTCCCAGCCTTGATTTCCCTGATGACCTGCAGTATTGTGCATCATAAACCTCCCATGCAGACCTGCTTATGTCTGCCATAAGAAGGCACTCCCAATTCCTAACAGAAGCCATAACTCATATCTAAATTTACTGTAATTCCAGACTACCCATCAGCCTTCCGGCCAACTGCCTCAGGGCAGGGGATGGCTCTGTGGTTATATAGACAGGGTTGTTGGAAGCACCAAGGGAGGTCAAACTGGCATGATTCCCACAGTCAGAAAGCCCAGACAGGATTTCCATTGCTCCATCAGATAGGATGGAGGAAGAATGTCTCTGATGATCTCAGCTGGGAGCTGATAACCTTCCAGAACTGAATAAATAATAAATGGCTCCAGTGATGGTTGTCTCTGAAATGTGCTAATAAATTTGGTAGAATGTGCTGGATGGCATGGGTGTATATCTGTGCCCTCTAGGTGATCTAGAGTTTGTCACTAGTGTGTAAGAGAACAGAAAATGAGGGCCTTTTGTGAATCCAGTGGTTATTCCCTGGAGGACATGATCAAGGGAAGCATCACCACCTCTCGATGTTCTCAAAACTGGATGGCTTTCAGAAAGTAGAAGCTTTAGCTCAATATCTCTCATTGTGTTTAATGAAGAAGCGAATGGATGGAATTGCAGTCTGTGGAACACAAAGAGATGGCACCATAAGATCAAATGGCTCCTTTGTGCCTACATCTTTCAGAAAATCTTTTGCCTGTATTTTCTTTAAAGAGTTTGGAGCAAAACATTTCTAGTCAGCTTCTGAACTGGTGAAAAAATAAAAGTGATTTTTTTTTTCTATCATTACCCATTCTGAGAAAAACATTTTGGCTTGATTTGTTGTCATCTGATTTTCAAGTCCTTTTTTTTTTTTTTTTTTTTTTTCCCCATGGCTCATATTGCAGTAATCTGTACCGTTGGAACAAGATGATCAGAGCTTAGTATCTGCCCTTACTGAACTAATCCTTTTGGCTATGATGTGTGGCAAAGTGGAAGCTCTGAAAGACTTTGGTATCTTCTGCCCTCACCCACTGGGTGGGATGTGGTGAGGAGCTGTGCTGTTTTGCATGGAGTGAGAGCAGAATATTCCCTGCTGTTCTCTCTGCAGGAAGGAAGGACTTTGCACCACTCCTTCAGCTGGAACGTCCTGCTCCTCTTGGCTTACCTCCACACAGGCTGGGGATGGGGGAGAGGGAATACGTCAGTCTTCCCATCCATCTTCAATTCCACCTACATTGTCTTTGGAATGCGAGGTACACTCAAACAATTTTAGCCTAGGAGATAAAAATCTAAGGCTTTTTTTCTTCCTCTGTAGCAAGGAAAGGAAACCCAGCTTCTACTAAGAGGCGACAGAAATCTGTGTTGGTGTCAAGGCTCCCACTTAGCTGACACAGGTAGTTTGTTCTTTCAAAAGGCTCCATCTGGACTGACTCTTGGTGTCTCCTGAGGCAGGAAAAGGCAGAGTTAACACATTGGCAAAGTCAGAGCTGGAATCCTGTTCCTGTTCTGCATAAGACCATAGGTTTGCAGTGTCAAGGGTCAGGAACAGATTGGGGGAGGTACAGGAAACCTCCTTCCCATTCTTTGCAAGGGGTTGGAATACTGTCCATTTGCTGTGCTGAGGTGGTGGCACAGTGGAAAAACTGTAGCTCTTGGGCTGGGCAGGCAATCCCCTGTGTGATCCTGAATCAGGCTGTGTGTCTGTCTCTGCTTCTCTGGGGTCTTGTCTCTTGCAGCCATAGAATCATAGAATCCACTGAGTTGGAAGGATCATCCAGCCCAACTCCTGGCTCTGCACAGACACCCCATGAATCCCACCCTGTGCATCCCTGAGAGCATTGTCCAAATGCTTCTGGAGCTTTGGCAGCCTTGGGGCTGTGACCATTCCTGGGCAACCTGTTCAGTGCCCTACCACCCTCTGAGGGAAGAACCTTTCCCTGATATCTACCCTAACCTTTCCCTGACACAGCTCCAGCTATTCCCTGTGTCCTGTCCCTGGTCACACAGAGCAGAGATCAGGGCCTGCCCCTCCTCCTTGTGAGGAAGCTGCAGAACTGCTGTGAGCTCTGGCCTCAGTCTCCTCTTCTCCAGCTGAACATACCAAGTGACATCAGCCCTCCTTTTGTGTCTTCACCTCCAGGCCCTCACCATCTTCCATAGCCTGACTGGATCCCTCAAAAGGAGTTGGTACTTACATAGGCCTGTTCCTTTATGTGGCACTGTTTGAGATATGAAGTGTGCCAAGTAAACAGCAAAAAAGAAAAAAAATGCCGTGTCCTCTCCCTGTTCTTGATCCTTGTAGAATAGGTGGTGGTTTTATCCAGTGTGACAAAGAATGGGGCTTTTCTTCCCTTTTCTCTGTGGTGGGTTTTGGTCATGGCGTTTCTGGATCACTTGACATATCTCTGCCACCTTTGAGACCTTCCCTTAGGATTCATGTCACTCCCCAGTAAGACCCTCTGGGAGCTGGCAGGAAGCAGTACAATACCAAACCTGTTGGTGACCTGGACAGATGGCCAAAGCCCTTTCTACACCCAAGGTGGCAGGAACCCTGCTCCTGATTTACACTGCTGGAATTTCTGTGGCTTGAATGGAGGCTTTCCTCACCTGTGAAGTGATGGGAGAGACAGGGTGAGCATTTCTCCCCTTCTCTGGCAGGTGAGTGTTGTGAGGCATGTGGCTTTGGTCTCCTGTGTCACCGTAGTAACAGCAAGACATTGTTTCCTGACAACTATCAGGGCTGCTAAGAGAAAAGTCGGCAGCTTTGGTAGATGTGACGTCTCTGACATCCTCCACTCACATTACATTGGGATGGGTTTCATGGAGAGAAGACAACCTGGTGGCCAAGTCTCATCTCCTTTGACCCGGCTGAATGCTGGATTTCAGAAATAATTACAGTGTCCATAAGGCAATGGAACAGCCTGCCTGGGAGATGGGGAACATGGATCCTCTTGTTTGCCATGCTTACCCCATTTAATAACTACAAGTGACACTTCCTGCCCTCTGCTAGGAGATGAAATTATTTCTGGGAATAAAAATCATTCTCAAGGTAATGAGTGTTATCACTGGTCTTTGATGCTCTGGTTCCCCAGTCCATTTCAGAGGTGACTTCACTGAGAAAGAAACTTTCCTCAAGCTGTCTGCTCTGACAGTGATTCATTCTTAAAAGAGTTTGCTTCCCAAACCCACCTGTCCATGGGGTGAAAGCTGTGGTTTGAGTGAGGTGTGTGTGAGTGTGGGTGGGGGAAGGAGCAGCAGGTTCCCTGAGGTATTACTCCAGCTTAGCTCAGTGGAATTCAGTGCAGTTGTACCAAGGCAAAACTAAAAGCAACACAGTGATGAATTGATAAATCCTATTTGCTCGCATCTGCCCACTCGGAGGCAGAGCTGGGGACATCACTCACTGCTGCGTGCCAGAGCATGTGCAGAGGGAGCTGTTGTGCTCTCTGCAGTGCTCAGGAGACAGATGGTGGAGCCCACCCATTCTCTACAGAGAGGAGGATTTCTGCAGTGCCGTGGTGCTGGCAGACGATGCAATAGCAATGTTCTTACATTTCACAGAACTGACGGGTTCAAAAGTGATATTTGATATTTTACCAGCGTTCTCTTCTGGAACCTTTTTTTATGTTCCACAGCTGCCTGCACAGCTTTTGGCACTGCACTGATGATGAATAGGTATGCTTTGGCTGGACCAGCTCTTCCATTTAGGGTAAGAGTTGGACTGCAGGGGAGAAATAATCTTGGCTGTTGTGGTGCTTTTAGGAGAGGAGAACCAGTGAAGTGATGTTCTTATCCCTTCTAAAATTCCAGCAAACCCTCTGTCTTAGCACAGTATGGGAGAGCTTCTGTTGGCTGGGAGTTGGGGCAGATCAGATTAATGCAGATGTCTTCTCTTCCCTAAATGGAAAAAAAATTGATTTAGCTGTACAAGTGGGACTTGTGACAAGAGAATGAAGCCCAGTGTCATTTTGCAGAGGCCATCAGAAGTCCTAGGGACATTCAGAAATGCTCAGTTTCCCACCAATTTCCTGCAGCTGACAGCACATTTGCATTGACCTTGGTGACAGTGCCAGCCTGGCAAATGAAAAGGACATGCATCACTAAGAGGAGAATAAATTTGCAAGGAATGCCTTGTATTTCATTTTCTGTTACTGCCATTTTTTATCTGTCCCAGCTAATCCTTGCGTCCCTAGAAAGCCTGCCCTAGTGTTCCACTTTCTGCAGCAGGAATGGTGTCTGCTCACAGCAGGGGTGGCTTTCTCCAGCTCTTTTGTCAAATGCTGTCATGGACCCCCTGAGCTCCTCCTTCCTTTGCCAGCTGTGGGGAGTGCGCAGCTCACTGATGTGGAGCCTTCTGTCTCCTTCTCAGAGCAAGCAATCAGCCCTGACCTGACTGGTGCCTCTAGGAGCAGCTCAAGTGGAAGCTGTTTCCAGTTTAGCAGATTCCAACACAGGTTCCTCTGTGGTGGAATAAGGGGGGAAAGTAATCTCTTCTCTTGCAGCTGTCACTTCTGAGATTTTCAACCCTCTCTCTTATATAAGCATGAGAGCATCATAGGCACAAGAGGTGTGGGTTACAGGTGGGTGAAATGGCTTCACACAGCCATTGTGTGAAATGTGATATTAAAGATATGTGATATTAAAATGTGCTATTAAAGGATGTGATATTAAAGAACCTATCATCTTCTTGTTATTTAAAAAAAAATATACAATCTTGGCGTAATTACCAGTGCAATAGTGACACTGTGGGTGCATCCAGATGTAATTAGTGTTTTCTTCTTCTCCTCCCTTCCTTTTTGGTTGTATAAAACATCACTGCAGCTTGTTTTTCAGGGTTGTGTGCTCATTATTTTGCAGTGAGTGGCTCTGCCCAGAAGTTTCTACCTGAAATATCCTAGAAGGTGAAGTTGTTTCTTTAAAAGAAAGAACAAGATGACCAAGAACAGTCATCTCTAAAGAACTGGTCCAGTAGTCTGAGTAACCTAGAGCTGTTTGGAGTTGCAGAGGCTTAGTGTTCCTGAGTTGCGGGGCAAATAAATGATTGGATACCAGACCTGAGTCCTTGGCTTTTGGAGCTGGGCCAAGACAATTTCCTATAATTACACTGCAGTTGTCATGGGCATGACGACAGCTGGGCATGACCAGGTGATCCAGCAACCTCTCAACCTCTCCTGTCCTCCACCAGAGATGAGGATGGAGACGGGGCAGAGTGAGAGGGGAATTTAGAATGAATGTTGTGACAGGTTGTGCCCCGCTCCGGGAGAGCCTGGGCTCCTCTGCCCCTCTCCTCTTTGGCGGACTTTGCAAGGTCATGGCGAGGCTGCCCATGCTCGCGGAGCCTGTTCCTGCCAGCAGGAATGCGCAGTGCCCGCGGAGCTGGGCTCCGGCTCAGCACAGCACTCTGCAGCCAAGGCTCAATGACTTTGCAGATGCTGGTGCTGCGCACAGAGTGACCTGAGTTGAGCTGAGCCACTATGCAGTTCCAGCCCTGGAGAGCTCTGCCTGCAGGAACAAGCCAGTGGAGCTCAAAGTGGAGTTCCTCAAAAAGGATTTGCTTTTGCTTCCTCAAAAAGGCTTGGGATTGATGCAGCTGGCTGAGGTGAGGATGTGTTTGTGTTGCAAAGGCAATGGGAATGTTCTTTTGTTCCCTGTGGAGAGAGAGGAGCTTGGACCATGAGGAAAATGTTACCAAGAGCTCTGTGGGTAGGAGGCATTTCGTAGCATCAGCTCCTTCTCTGTATCTTTAAACAGACCTAAGTCAGGGAAATTTGAGCACAGCAAAGTCCTTTTCTTGGCAGTATCCAGCAGCATTTCCTCTCTGGAGAAGTCCAGGTCTCTAGCTCTGTGCAGAGAAAATGTCAGGGCTTCATCTGTCTGTCTCCCTCCCTCCTACCAGTTGAGAAGGCAGCAAGTACCTTTGTAATGAAGGATTAACTGTGCAATCAGATCTGTGTGCTATCCCCACATCTAAGCGCAGTCACACCCTGAGCATAGGAAAACATGCTCATAGAATAAATCCAGGTCAGGTTTCAGGCTGTTGGCTTAGCTGTGGCCTTGACTTCTTGAAGCTATAGTTTTGACTTGCTTAGCAACAGTAAAGCTGTGCTGCGGGTCCAAAAACCAGGACTGGAAAGTGCTGCTCCTGACCTCTCATCTGAATGACACAGCTCCTGAGCTGGCTGCCACCCTTTGTTTCTCAGTTTTGATTGACAGAGAATCATCATGGAATCCTAGAATGGCCTGTTTTGGAAGGGATCTTGAAGATTATCTCATTCCAGCCCCTACCATGGACAGGGACACCCTCCATTATCCCAGGTTGCTCAGAGCCCCATCCAACCAGGCCTTGGACGCTTCCACAGATGGGACAGCCACACCTTCTCTGGGCAACCTGTGCCAGGGCCTCACCACCCTCACAGGGAAAAATTTCTTCCCAATATCCAATCTAAACCTACACTCTTACAATTTTAAGCCACATGCAGCCTCCAGCAAAAGCCCTCTAGCATTTCACCCCTTTAGCAAGGCTGGGAATGTGGTAGTTGCTGTGGGGTGGAAGAAGACCTAGGGAGGCAGGGCTTGTTTTGAATCCATGTCCTTGGATGACAGCCCTAGGCCAAACCAAAGGAAGGGGACATGGTGATTGGGCAATGTGGCAACAGGAATGGAAAAGAGCTCTGGGCCTTTTCTTTTTACAACAAGTCTCCCTAGCAGTAATCCTGTAAGGACTTGGAGTTCCCTCATCCCAAAAAACAGCATTTCCAAGCCAATGCTAAATATGCCCTTGCTTTGCTTACCACAGGCACAGAGAAAAGAGCCTGAGAAAAACAGTAGCTCCTGCTGCCAGCTCTCGAAAGCAGCAGACTTCTCAGATGTCAGGCAGATCTGAAACATCAAAGGGACTTCTCCTGAACTAGCTGACCTTCTATTACCCATATCCTTCCACTAATACCCAGCAGATTATCTTTGCCTTGTTTTTGCTGCTGTGTCCCTGACCTGTGGAAACCCTCATGCTTTGAACATGCTCCATGATGGCAGAGAGGTGGCATTTGCAGTGACTGCTCTGCTTCAGGTGGCTCCTCTGTGAATTTTCTTTTGGATTTGTGTGACTGGAACTGCCTCCAAGCGTGTTTCACCACCCACACACCTCCATCTGATCCTGAACTATAGGTGAGCACCAGCTCAGCAGACACTGAGAGGGGGTTTAGCCCAGGGGAACTGTAAATCACTGTGAGTACAAGGTGGCTGTGCTTATACACGATAAGCTGCACCCCCAGACCACCAAGGACACTCATTTCCAGTGGTTTTCTTTCTCCTTTCAGAAGTCTCGCTGAAATCCAGGGGAGTGCTGGTGGAAACAGGTACAAAAATAGTGGTTTTGGGGAAGATGTTGCTGGTAGCTTCTGGATGTAACCATGATCATGAGAGGAGGCAGTGAAGGAAGGCCAGCACAGAGGCAAGAGACCCTATGCTTCCAAGCACTGCTCTGCTGTGTCTCAGATGTCAATCACTGACCTCATCACACGGTTCTTGTGGAGATGGACAATGCTGCCACACACAGACTGCCTCTGTCTCTGCTCTCTGGGCTGTTTGCAGCTTTCTCCTTCCTGGGTCTGGTGCTCTGGTCCTGGTCTTTCTCCAAGCACTGCCTCCCACTGGCTTTGTGCTGCTCTCAGTCGTTCCTCTCTTGCGTTAGAATCTGCTGGAATAACTTGTACTGCATGAGCAATTCTTGAAATGTGCATTGAGTTTATCCTTAAGGCAAAGGACAGGCACTAGCAGAGAACCACCAGATTAACACCAGTCTCTGCAGGGAACAAGGGGCAGAAACTGCAATGTGTTGCCCAGGCCATTAGGAAACCCTGGTTTCTAGGGAAAGGGGGAAGTGAAAAATGTGGCTGGCTGGGCCTTGGCATGCTGGACCAAACAGTGAGGGTCAGCTCCAGTTTTCCAGAGTCAGGACCCTGGAGGACTGTTGCATCCACTAGCTATCATGCCATGGTGTGGAAACCAGTGTCTTGAGGCTGTGCCTGCAAAATTACATGTCTGATTCCCTCCCACTGTCCTTTTGCAGCCCTCAACATCCACACAACTTGCAGCCTTCCAGCACCTGAAGGGAGTCTACAGGAAAGATGAAAAGACTATTGACAAGGGCCTGGAATGACAGAACAAGGGGGAATGGCTTCACACTGACAGAGAGGAGGTTTAGATTGAATATTAAGAGTGAGTTTTCCCAGCTAGAAGTTAGTTTTTAATGCTGGACTAAATCCCTGAATAATGAGGTGGCTTCTACAGCATAATGGCTTCTACAGCATCTTTGTTCCAGGAAGGATAGTCAGGTGCTCTACAGACAGCAAATCCATGATGATTTTTATTGTTAACAGAAACACAGTTAACAATGGATTATAGTTACCTCACTTTTGCCATCTCGTAAAGAATCCAGAAACTGCTGGATGAGACATAGAAATATCAGGCAAAGCTGTACTTGTAGGCATGAACTGCATGAAAGTTAGCCTGTTAACTTGGCCTAGTCCCTTAAATATTATTGAAACAAAACTGGAACAATCCTGCTGGGTCATGCAGTGAGATGTGTGATTTATGAGGGTGAAACCAGCTCAACATCATCTTAATGCCATACTATTAAATACACATTACTAAATTTGATATGTCCAGGAGCACACTGCCTGAAGGCCAGCATTCCCAGCTAATTCAGTGGCTTCCACTGTTTTTCAAACATATTTCATCACCATAGGAAAAGAGAAGAAGCACTGTTTTGGAAGGTTTCTCTGCTGGCTACAGATAAATGTAAAATTGAACAGTCATAGCTAATATAATGTCATCTCACAGAATCTCAGAATATCCTGAGTTAGAAGGGACCCACAAGGACCATCAAGTCCAACTCCTGGCCCTGCACAGAACCAGAGCCAGGGACAAGCATGGACATGTTTAGACTTTCCCTTCTGGAGAAAGGAAGGGCAGGAAATGGTGTACGACTTCCTGTCCTTCATCTACCTAAGTTTCTGTGAGGTGACCTTTCCAAGGTTAATTAAGTTGAGTCAGAGTCTGAGCTGTGACAGGAATAATTCTTGAATGCAGAAAAAAGCAATAAACATATAGACACAGTTCTGAAAGCTTAAATTGCTCTCCCTGATGCAGAGAAATATCTGTCCGCTAAGGTAAATGCCACCAAACAATGCTGGATTCCTGTCAAAGTGGCAGCTGATGGCCATTCTGGGAGTGTGACTACCAATGGTTCAGAGCTGCCAGCTTTGGTCAATTTGTTTCTGCAGCATTCAGGCAGCAGTTCAAGTTAGCCTCTCTCAGCAGAGCTCATTCCAGGGACTGAGGGGTGGAAAATCCTTTGTCCATATCTCTGCTGCCATGAGCAGGGACACCTCCCACTCAAATTTCTCCCATGCCCTTTTCATGGGAATTATATAATGACAGGAGCTTATAATTGTGGCTTGCAATGTTCATGCTTCTCATGAACAACAGCCAGCAAGGGGAATGAGCAAGTGGTTTATTGGTATGGGAACTTGGAAAACCCATGGTGTGCACAGCACTCTGCATCCAAGCCAAGTGACATCTGGTGATACATCAGATGACACCTGGAGTACAGGGGAATTTGTGAGGATCACCACAGCATCCTAGAAAGTGCCCTTGGACCTGCACAGAGGACCTGCTCCATTACAAAGCCAACTACAGTTTCTAGGAATGATATAATCATGTGAAGGGAGACCAGGCCTTAAATTACCAGCAGCCATCATTTGGAGGATGCAGCTGAGGTGTAAGCAGATAGCATTAGCAGGGTGAGCCAGAGTTCACCTGGGTTACAGGGCTGTGTGGATGGCATTAACTGGGTTTGATGCAGAGTAGTTGGAGGGATGGGAAGCCAGAAATTCCCTGCAGAAGTGGGATGGCCAGGAGGTTCTGTGTCTGAAGCATGGCAGGAAGTGATCAGTCTCTAGGGACAAATTGTCAGAGTTGCTGGGTTGGATCCTGGAGAGATGCATAGCAAGGAGGATCCCTGCTTGCTACAGCAGAACTGGTGTGTGATTCTGCTCTGGCAGAGAAGCCACAGCAGGGTCCCAAAGTGCTCCATTTGGAGGAAGGGGTGCCTTGGTAGGGGTGGGATTAGTAGGATGCTGCAGGGAAGATCTGGAGATCATGGAAATAATGTCAGCATCAACAGATCTCCATCCCCTTCCTGCTCATCCTTGACAAACACACTCCCTCTATATTCTCTCCTCATTCCCTGCCCCTAATGGTACAGGGAGAGTCAAACAGCTCTTATTTTATGTACCTGCCCTATGACTCCTGAGGGGGAGGCAGTTTGTCTCTCACTAGAACTCTGAAAACATGGGGAAAATGAATTTAAATACAATGTTTTGGGGTCATGTTCTCTGATGATGCAAATCAACACTGCCTCAATTAATTCAATTAGCAGTGCTGACCCTGGAGTCATAAATATTGGTGAGTCTTGCTCTGAGCTCTATGGCAGCATGTGGAAAATTTTTAAAAGAGCAATTTTCCACACCCCCTCCACCCCCGGTTTTTCATAGAATTCAAAAAAATCCTAAAAAAAAGTTGTCAGTCTTTTGGTCAAAGTTCTGGAACCAAATATCAGCTGTACTGACTGCCAGACTGCATCTTAGAGCAACCCTCACTGGATGCACTCAACTGTCTCATTCAAAGGACTTTTTTCACATTAAAAATCCCCTTGAGTTTGATTAACAAGTGACAAATAAGGCGCTCCAAGTCCTTACAGGAATTCTGAAGGATAGATCAGTGTGGGGGCATGCAAGGACTTTCGTTTCTTCTTAGAGGAAATCCTGCCACCTCCTATGCATGGAGAATTGCAACAGAAGGATTCATATCCACAAAAGAAGTGTTTCCTGTGCATTTGAGATGGCAACAACAGACAGGATTCCCTCTCAGCATACATACATCCTCTACAAATGTATGGGAGTCCCAGAAGGTCTTGGTGTCCACTGTTTTGAGAGGTTTATTATTCTGGGGGAGGGACAGACTTCATTTTAGTTTGTAAGTGCAGCAGGTCTCCTCCCAGACACTGATAGTCAAAAGCCATGAGGACTGGATGTCATTTACCGTCATTTCTCACAAGAAATTGAGGACCAGCACAATCAGGGTCAGGTACTGAAGTAATAACGGCTTTCACAGTAACAACCTGTCTTTCATTTCTAGATCCTCATGCCTAGATCACTTGAGCAGCTTCAGATAAATCCTAATTATTATAGAAAAAAATTCTAAGTCAACTTGGTCACGTGGCAGAAATCCCAGATTGGTAAAAGGGTTGAAAGGAAAGAAAGCAGTAATTTCTATGCCATCTCTCCCTCAAATATGCACATAGGAAAAAAAAAAAAAAGGAAAGATGATAAATAACTGGTCTTCATTCAGCCTTTACTTGAGAGTTTCCTTGCCTAAATTTAATAGTTGATCACAACAACAAATAACAGCATGAGCAATGGCACAATGGCAGTCATAGCTTAAATATCCAAGTCTGTTTTTCAGAGAAAGGTTTCTGGGGGCATTTATCCTTTCTTTTCCCATTCTCTGTCTCTGCAGTAGCAGAAAATGAAGCATATTCCCCTGCCCTGTGTGATTTTTAGACTGGATGTTGGGAAGCATTTCTTTACCAAGAGAGTGGTGAGACCCTGGACCAGGCTTCCTGAAGGGGTGGTCAATGCCCCAGGTCCATCATGGTTTGAGAGGCATTTGGACAATGTCCTTAACCTTTGGTCAGCCCTGACATGCTCCAGCTGTTGGACTGGATGATTATTGTGGGTCCCTTCCAACTGAAATATTTACATTCTATTCCATTCTATTCTTGCAGTCATTGTCTTCTCTGTGAATAGGGGTAAAAGAGGGAATGAGGGTCCCAAGGATATGGCTGTTCCCTAAGGCTGTGGGCAGCAGATTTCAAGTGAGGTGGATGCCTGAGCAGCCCCCATTTGATGTTAAGGAACTGCAGATCAGCAGTGAAAGACATTGACAGCTCTGCAGAGGCTGTAGTCCCAGGACCTGCCTGACTTGAACCTGGCTCAAACCAAATGCATAAGCTGCTAATGAGCTCTAAATCTGGTGTTTAGTTTTGAAAGCCAGAAGGAACTTTCCTTTCTCCCTGCCTTCTCCTTCTCCTCCATGCTCCATGCAAGCCTTTTGCCTCAGTGACTTTGCTGTGTGGGCTGGGAGCAGGATGCTGGGAGTGGGATGTCAGTCTCTGCTTCCCACCCTGCTCCAGGATGGGAACAGGAAGGGTGCCACTGTGGTGGGAGTGCCATCACTTCCTTGTGGAGGCTTCCACTTCCAGAAAAGACAGAAGCTGTGTTTGCATGCAGGGCATCTCTGTTTTATGTGTTCAGTAGCCGTACCCCATCTGAGTGTGCATGCTGAACAGAATGCTGGTAGTAGCACAAATTCCATCAGCTTGAGGAGAGTTGTCCCTTACTTATATCCATAAGCTAAGAAACTGAAATGGCCCGGGGTGGGGGGGGGCGGAGAAAGAAGCTTGGATTTTTTCCAGTGTCCATATGTTTTATTGCATGGACTCCAGCAGATCAAGGGGTGAGATTCTGCCCCTCTGTCCCTCTCTGCTCAGTCCCCCTGCAGAGTTGCCTCCAACCCTGGGATCCCAGCACAGGAAGGACAGGGAGCTGCTGGAGCCAGGCCAGAGCAGGGACACCAAGGGGATCAGAGGGATGGAGCAGCTCTGCTGGGAGGAAAGGCTGAGAGAATTGGGATTGTTCAGCCTAGAGAAGAGAAGGCTTTGGGGTGACCTCACTGTGGCCTTGCAGTGCCTGAAGGGAGCCTGCAGGAAAGAAGGAGAGAGACTCTGGACAAGGGCCTGGAGTGACAGGACAAGGGGGAATTGCTTCACACGGACAGAGAGGAAGGTTAGATTGGATATTGGGAAGGAATTGTTCCCTGTGAGTGTGGTGAGGTCCTGGCACAGGTTGGCCAGAGAAGCTGGGGCTACTCCATCCCTGGCAGTGTTCCAGGCCAGGTTGGATGGGGCTCTGAGCAACCTGGGATAGTGGAAGGTGTCCCTACCAATGGCAGGGGGTTGGAACTGAGCAATTTTTAAGGCCCTTTCCAACCCACACCTCAGTCGTGGGTGTCCCTGCCTGCAGGGAGGGCTCCGAGCAGGGCCCAGGCTCTGCTCTGTGGGGCCCAGCAATGGCACCAGAGGAACAGGCAGGGACTGAGCCCAGGAGGTTCCACCTGGGCAGGAAGCAGAACTGTCCTGGCAGTGACTGAGCACTGAATAGATTGAACAGAGAGGGTGTGGAGTCTCCTCACTGGGGATATTCCAGACCCCTCTGGACACAATCCTGTGCCCTGTGCTGTGGGATGGCCCTGCTGGAGCAGGGAGGTGGGACTAGTGACCCACTGTGGTCCCAGCTGCCCCACTGTGGTCCCTTCCAGCCTGACCCATCCTAGGATTTTGTGATTCTGTAAGTGCAAGTGTTCTCATCATCTGTGTTAAAATCCTAATTTAGAAGCCACTTATAAACTCAGTGTTAAATTCTTGGTGTGTTGTACAGAGACTGAGGAATGAGGGGAAGTCTCCAGAGCACAAAAGCTTTAGCTTGCAGTTTCCAGTGAGACAGGAGGAACACCTTCCTTCTCAAAGAAGGTGTAACAGGATCAGAGAACGTGATACTATATACATTTCTGTGGTGGTCTGAGCTTGTCTAAAGGATATTGGTGTGAATGTCCATCTTGCATGTGAAGGTAAGGACTTTCCAGAAGGGCTAAAGCAAGCTGCTCATTGGAGAGTTGGTGCTGAAAATTAAATTTGGGTGATGGATCTCATCCCTAGCTGTGGTTTCTGGATTGTTATCACCTCCCTTTTTTCTGATGGTTCCCCATGTTTTTTGAGGGAGGAGAACAATTTACAATGGAGGCACGCTGTGGTGCTCTACCTCCATTACCAGAAGGCTCATTTTTGCTTTTTATTAAGTACAGGAGTGGAGTGCCCCTTCAAGTGCAACAGTATGACCCCGGTGTCCTGTGAAACATATGGGCCCAGGAGAAAGGCCTGACCTGAGCCTCAGCTGGTGTCCGCTGACGTCAGACGAGCCACACGTGCTCAGAGCAGCTGAGGGAGCCTGTCTTGGTGTGCAAAGCTAAGCTGTTTGCCTCAAGGGCAGCCTCAGCCAGGCTGAAGGACTTAGGATGAGATGGGTGCTTCTTTACTTCCCATGTAGTTTTTTGAAATGTTTGCATCAGTCTACTGATGTAGCCTTGAGAAAGACAGGAGGGAAGCCTTCCCTGATGACTCCAGGGGTGTGTGTATCCTTTAACAGCCCCAGGAAGAGAATGCTCACTTCCCATAGTAAGAGTTTCCTGAAGGGAGAAGCTGATCAGCTTCCCAGGGTCACCGAGTCCTCTGGCACTTCTGCTTTGTTAGGATGAGTATGCCAGGGACACCGAGGCTCAGATGGTCTGTTACAGCCCCAATTCTACAGCTGGGGAGAGGCAGCACAATTCTGCTTTACTGCCTTCCCCTGTTTGAAAGCTCAGCCCAGAGGATTTGTTTATCAGCTCTTCCACATGCCACATTTCAGCACGAAAATTCAGGGTGTTACAATGCCAGCGAGAATGACGTTTAATTTTAGCAGACACCTCCTTGCTGTGTGTGGGAAGATGGGCTTTGCTGGGCGCTGAAGCGCACAATAAGGCTGTTATCGAACATTCCCATGCTGGTGGGAATTAGAAGCAGTACAGTTTTAAAAATCAGCAAAGCTGTGCTCACTTTAAACCCGTCTGCTTTCCAAGTCTTCACCAGGGGCATTTTGCATTTGCTGTCCCAAGAGATGGGACAGCAACCAAACAAATGGAGGACTGAGGGTCATATTTTCTCTGGAGCCACATCAGTTAATATCTGCTGAGCCCCTGACTGGGAATGCTTATTCCACCAAGTGTGTCAGATTTGCTGCTCTGTTTTGCAGTAACTCGTGCAGTGGCTGAAGCAATGCATAAAACCAGGGCTGGATACACGAGTGACCAAGCAAAAAAAGGCTGTTTCTCAGGAAAGAAGGACTTTTTGGATCACCTCTATGGAGAGGGAGAGGAAGGGGAAGGAAAGAAAGAACAGCGTGTGAAGGAGCTGTGCAAGAGCGGGTGCAGAGGAGGATGAGTCACCTCCAGGCTTCAGCTTGGGTGGCAAGGGAAGCACTTCCACCTCCAAAACACCTCCTCCCCTTGCTTTTTCACTGCCTTGCTGAGCTCAGGTTCTGCAGTGACCCCTGGATCTGGGCTCAGAGAAGGATGGTGGCAGTGCCCCAGCATGGGAAGGTCAGGGCAGGAAAGCACAGCACCTCCTGTGGGGATGTCACAGCCCTGTGCTATCAGTAGCTGCCAGAGGACTGGCCACGGGGCTCTGGGTAAGTCTGACTCCCTCATGTTTTATGTAGTCACTTAGCACTCAGCACTGGGGGAGGCAGCACCAGCAAATCAAAGCATCTCCAGGTCTTTACACTCACTTTGCTTGCTTGATGTCCCACACAGAGAAATTACCTCACAGAGCCCTCAGCCAAGAGCTTCACAGCTGCATATTGCAAGTGCTGCCGTCGATACCCAGCACTGGGGCAGCAAAAGGGATATTTCCCCTTTGAACAATGACACTCAAGCATAAAGTCTCAGCTAATTGTCTGGGCTCTTCTGGGTGCTTTATATTGTCAGTACAAAACCAAAGCACTGCTAACTGGTGATTCATGGCAAAGCTGACAGGCACGGTGACTCAACTCCCAATAACACTGGTTTGTCTCCAGAGTCTGTGGGGTTGCTGAAGACATCCAACTTTCAGGTGGGTAAATTTAGGTGAGATGAATCTTATCCCAGGAAGCAATTTCTGCTGCCATCTCTTGCCTTCCTCTGCAAACATCTCCAGTGAGAGGTGTGCGGTGACTTGTGAAGAAATGTTCTCTTCAGGATGAAGCAGCAGCTCTGAAATGAATATTGGTGAAATGTCAGTGGCTCTGCCCATCGACCGATGGCCAGCTTGTAAGAGAGTAATTATTAGACCTGGACTGGGGGATGTCAGGCGTAGAAAACCACAGTCTGAATGGTCAGCTTGTTTTTACCCACAGAAATTCACTTAGAGACAGATCTCAGGGGTTACTCTGAAATCCACAGAAAAGTTGTTTCTATACAAGCAGAAAATTTGTCTATCAGAGCAAAGCAGAGTGATCAGGTGGCCAAATCAATATGAAAACTAACCAAACCAAAACAACCCCCCCCAACATGCTATAAACAGCACTATTGTTTTGGAAATACCCACCTCTTATGATTACTTTAGAATAAAAAAGTATTTCTCTGATAGCATTAATCCTTCATGCATAGGTGAAGTACTTTTTCCAGACCACTAACACAAGTGAAGATGTCAGATGTGCTATACTATCAAAACAAGTGCACAAACACACTAGATGTGAATGTTTATTCCTAAATTTCTATGTATTCCTAACTTGAAACCAGCTGGGTGTCTGTTCAGTAAATCCCAATCTAAGCAATATTACACAAGAGATCAGTCCATGGGTTTTAAAGAGAGCTGAAGAAAATTGCTAATATTCATAAATATTAAATTATTTGCTTATTAGGTGTTTTCTCTTATTAAACTGCTGAAAAGTTGCTTATTTGAACTTGTTCTGCCATTGGCAAAAAGTTGTCTCCAGAAGCTGTATTAAATACGTAGAAACTTCTTTACAATCATGGCGCAAGGTTTGTACTTGTGGTACTCTTGTGCCACTGACATAATGTAGAGTTTTCCAAATGTGCAGCACATTACAGGCCTCTAGTGGTAGAAATAAAAAAAAAAAAACTAGCTTAGGATCCATCCTAACTGTAACAGTTCCTGATGGTACTCAATTCCAGTCTTAATAAATTATGTAATGCTTTCTGTTTATAGATTTGGCCTTGTAATTTGCTCACCTGAGGGAAATGGAAATTCAGCAGAGATCAGAGATGTCAGTGACAATTCTCTGTTAATCTGAAAGAAAAAAAAAAAAGAGAAAGTAAACCAGGTCTAAAAAAATATAAGAGAAAAGCACATGGTGCATAGCCCTAGTCTTGCTCAATTAATTAATTAATTGCAGTAGCCAAAAGAGGTAGAATGCTGTGAGTCTGGCAGGTTACAATCATGCCACACCTGCCTGGGCTCCAGACTTACCACCTTTTTTTCTGCCAGGTCTGTGTGGGCACAGGACTCTGCCAGTCCATCTCAAAGCCTGGTTGCTATCACCTCCCTGTCAGATTCAGGCGAGAGTTGTCCAGGAGCATCCTCCTTTCAGCCCTTGCAAAAGGAGCATATCCTCCTGCCAGGAGCAGCATTTAACATTTGATTTACTCAGCACAAATTTATTTATTTTGCACAAAGCACAAGGCAGTGACTAAGCAATCCCCACAGGGTTGTTTGGTGATTTGGTTTTGATTTTCTGGGTTTTTTTTTGTTTTGTTCTGTTTGTTTTTAATTACAAATTTTCACTAAGATTACTAATAATATTCTCAAGCTCTTTATTTCTGAGATAAATATGATGCAAACTTATACTACTCAAAACTCTCAGCATTTTACTACGTTTTTAAGAGAGTTAACACTGTGGAGAGGAGTACTATATGTAAAAAAACAAAAAGGTGAGAAGTGACAGAAGTGATTGAAGTTTTTTTCCCCCTTAGGTGTTCTTTATTGGAAAATGGGGTTTGGTCACTGGTTACTGCATTTTGATGGAGGAGTAGGCAAATTTGAAAGGCTTCAGAAGAGATCAAATGAAATGCTGTATACCCGGGGACTAAAGAGCTGTGGAGGAAAAGATAAGGTCATAAGAATCTCTGTATGAGCAAAGACCATGGAAGAAATGATGGTAGAAGAGGGTGAAATTCTGTTGAGGGTGGCATTCAAATCAGAACATCATAGTTGGCAGTGAATGCATTCCTTTAAGATGCATCATCTTGGGCTTAAGCATCTTTAGGCCTTCTCTTGGATCTATGGAAGGGACTTGGTCTACTGGAAAGTGTCCCTGCAAATGGCAGGGGTGTTGGAACTGGGTGATCTTTAAGCTGCCTTCCAACCCAGGCTATTCTATGATTTACACTTGCCATTCCTGTCCAGGAGATATGTGAGTTGGACCATTTTGGTACAAATAGTGCCAACATTTCTGAAACATTCCCTCTCATGACCCACAAGGAAAAAATCTTTAATTTAGCACCAAAGTCCAGTTGCAGGGCATCCTGGGTTACATCTCACAGTAGTTCTGCAGCTTCCTCAGGAGAGGAAGAGGAGGGGCAGGCCCTGATCTCTGCTCTGTGTGACCAGGGACAGGACACAGGGAATGGCTGGAGCTGGGTCAGGGAAGGGTTAGGGTGGGTATCAGGGAAATTTTCTTCCCCCAGAGAGTTCTGGGGCACTGAACAGGCTCCCCAGGAATGGTCACAGCCCCAAGGCAGCCAGAGCTCCAGGAGCATTTGGACAGTGCTCTCAGGCACAGGGTGGGATTCTTGGGGTGTTTGTACAGGGCCAAGAGCTGGACCAAATGATCCTAGAATCAAGAGAAGTCTATGATCCTATTGCTGAATTTTAGAACAGATTTCTTGCAGCTATTAAATGTTCTCAAGTATAGAAGAAGAGACTGTGAGGCCTGAGACATGGCTAAAGACTCATGGCTACATGGCAAAGAACCCCAAAATCAGGTAATAAAATAACTGGCATAAGTCCCTACTCCACAGCTGAGCCCTGGCATCTATGGCTGATTTCCAGGTAGCTCAGAGAGAATGAATACTTGCCTGGGATCTACACGATATTCTGATAACCCATTTAACTGAGATATAAGGGCCCCAACAGAGGTGATTTCCTCATAGTGCTGAAAGGTGGGTTATTCTATTAATTTAGGGCCACAGCTGGTCTGTCCTCTCTATGAGAAAATGCTGCCATTCATGGGGTGGAAACCTTGCTGCACCCCTCCCACAGTGCTGAAGGAGTGTCACCAGCTCCCCAGGAAACCACTACGAGCTCTCAAATGTGACATGAGGCCCTTCTCTCATCACCTCTTACTGCTGGCAGCTGGTTTTTGGCTAAGACATTGCTCCTGGGGAAGGGGCTGGGAAGATGAGGCCATGAAATCCTGAAGTGAATACTTTTGTAAGCAGATCGGAGGGATCTGTTGGTGACTTGTGTGGAGGGCAATTCTGGCACTGCACAAACCACCATGGTGACTGCCTGTGCTGGCACTCAGCAGATTCCTAAATGCATGCCTTTGGAGATGCTTTTCCAAGGGGCAGCTGGAAACATCCAAATCTCTCTATCTTTCTTACCTACTTAGCACAGAGATGGAACTATCATCCTGGAGAGCTCAGCAGATTATCCTAATTTCAGTGCACACTCTCTGTAGTCTTAAGGAAACCCAAGAGCCATGTAGACATTCTTTTGCAAAAGGAGGCCCCTTTTTCTTCTGTCTGCTTTCTTTATATCATTAGTTTGGGCCTTGCTAGCTACAGAGTCATTATATCATATTCTAATTGTCTAAATCTCCCCCTGACAGAAAGTCATTAAAAGGCTTCCTTCATCTGCTTTAAGACAGATGAAGACAAATTGTACATTCTCCATTTTTTTAACAAACAGAGTGTGTGACCTGCATGCTCAGAACCAGGCTTTCTTTCCAAGGTAAGTGCCTGCTCTGTACTCCATCGTGTCTCCTGTGGCAGAGATCAGTGTTTTCCTCTCAGAGGGGTGGTTTGTTGCCTTCAAGCTAGAAGAATCCTCTACCATTGTGTTTTTCCCACACTGGTGTATAGAAGATTGTGTCTCAAAGCACTGTGCGGCAAGAAGGACTAACCCACAAACCAAAGCAGCATGTACAATCAATCCCAAATGGATCAGTTCCAAACTTCTCACAGTGGTCAAGATAGAAAGGAAGGATGAAATCTGTTGAAGTACCTTGAGCTAGCCCACATCATCCCCCAGGATTTGGCCTGTAGCCTGGAATTATGACAAGACCAGTGCCTGTAGGCCAGGTTAACTTTCCCTAGGACTTCATGCAGTTGCAGGGGAATAGAAAGCAGGAGGAAAGGAAATTCCTGTGTGCTACTCTGGCTCATTTGTTGCCACCTTTACCAGGACTATACTTGCCAGCAGCAGCGATGATATTTACAGTTCTTGTCATTAACAGATTGCCTTTCTGTAAGGATTCCCAAGAATAAAACAGTAATTAAACCTCATAATGCCTTGGGGAGTTGCAAAGGAGTCATGTCACTTTTATAATGCAGCTCTGCAGCTGTTTGACTGTGTATGGCCCTTCTATTGTTGACTGATTCACCACAGGCCCAAGGAATCTGAACTGGAGGAGTCCCAGCCACATTCTTTTCTGCAATAAATTGAGGGAGACTGGCAGTTTTTTCTCCAGTCAATCACCCACGCTGTTTTCAGAGAATCCCAAAATGGTTTGGGTTGGAAGGAACCTTAAAGATCAGTTCCAACCCCCTGCCTTGGGCAGGGACACCTTCCCTGCCCAAGGCTCAGGTTGCTCAGAGCCCAATCCAACCTGGCCTTGAACAGAGTGATCATGACTTTGAGAGCAATACATAAAATCCAGCCAAAGTCCTGCCCAGTAAAGATGTTTCCATTTTTTCCTGTGTGGAGGAGTTTGTTGCCTCAGTAAGCATTTTATGTCACTGTCTTTTGTCATGAGTTACTTTAACTCAAGGTGAAATTTTCTATTTTACACATAGATAGAGATTCAGGATGGATCATAACAAAACTGAATCTTTTTCTGCTATTGTAAATATAAGGCAATTTCAGGAAGGTGTCTGCTGTTCTCCACACAGTAACTGCTTTAGAGGACAGAGATCAGAACACTCTGTGCTGCCTATTGGCTCCAAAATCCACCATTGGAAGTTGGAAAGTCGAACTGCTCATTTTCTGGCTCCTATAAATATCTATTCTATTTGGCTTCCAGATCACCGGGAGCATCTGTACCAGATCATTAGAGGAGGAAAGAGGATTTTACATCCTCAAGTTTTATTGCTGCCATAAATACTTTGGTAGTCATTGCACAGGGAATCAGACTCTGCAGAACCTGCAATCTGCATGTTAGACACGATCCAGTGCATTGCAGGCATGGGCAGGAGAAAGGGAGGAGCAGGCAAAATGGGAATAAAAGGTGAAGTGGAAAGAGTTGAGGATACATCACAGCCTGGTTGACCACCAGCAGTTCGTAGGCATAATTAGGAGGAAAGGTTTGATGATAAAAAGGAGCCATACTAATTTCTGTGGGAGCGTTTCTCCAGGTGTAGGGCAGGAACAGAAGGGGATGAAAGCATAGTACCATCCCAGAGGGATCCAGATCAGTTTAATTTGGTGAACACATCTTTGTAGAGGGAGGATGATATGGGTATCTGCCAGGCAAACAAAAAAAAAGGAAGAATTGTCCTAGACTTCCAGAATCCCCATGAGGCTAACAGATATTGATGTGGTAATTCAGAGCGTCTGATTTAAAAAGAGAATACATTATTTTCTTTCAGCAGCAGCATTACAATTACAAGAACATCCTCTTTCCTACAGTGTGAACCCCAGACATTTGCAGGTGGCCTGGACAACATTTGCCCACCATTTAACGTCTCTCTTCAGCTTCTGAAGCAGCATCTGTTATGACTTATTTGATCAGCTGAGTGCACATAGTGGAGGAATATCAGAAACTAGAGGGGGAAAAAAAATAGGAAAAATAATCCTTATAATCCTTTCTCCAATGGCAGTGGATCTTCAGTGGCAAGTTCTGTTAAGTGCTCTCCCTTCAATAGGAACAGCTGGTCAGAATTAATTTCTCAGCTCGGTGCTGTTGGTGGGTTTGTGTGGGAGTGAAATTGAAGAGGAAAGTTCTCAGAAGCACTGAAACATTCAAGTATCACCAAGAGACAGGTACATGGAGATTCTGTATTCCCTTGATTAAATGGGAAAAAAAGAGACAGCAGTCATCAGCACTGTGCTCTCATTACGTGGGTACTGCACTAACTATAGCAGGAATTCAATCTGTGCTCTACCCATGGCTCCAGCATATTGGAGATGCCATGAGGTCTGGGTTTGGAGATCCACAGGCTGCATCTATTGGACAATCAAGTTTGTTCAGTGTTCTTTGTAGAGCTCTAGGACTAGAACAATATTCCTGGCATCCCTTGGATGTCTAAATGAAGGCTCATTACCTTCTCTTTCTTTTGGCTTCTCACTCCTTTTATGCCAACATCTTGGCATAAAAACTTTGTTGCTACCATGATGCCCAAGGTTTGGTTTTTGGTTTGTTTGGTTTTTTGTTTTTATTTTTGGAAGTTGTTATTAGCCAATTGATCAATACATAATCTTAAGCTCATTTCTGGGAGGTTTTTGGATGATGCATTAAATTTTGGGATCAGCATTAAGTCCCTTCTCCTTGCCAGTCACAGTACAATTTTGAAATAATGCTGATTCAAGACATGCTGAAAAGACAGCAGATTTTGAGATGAAAGCCAAAGGTTTCTGAGTTCTCTTGGCCTAGGAGTTACTTGAGAATGCATTTTTGGAGACAGGGCTGTTTCAGGCTCCCACAACCAAGACTGATGCTTGGCCATAAAAGCACATCACGAGAGAACGTTCTTATCTCAAAGAAATGATCAAGTAAGTAGGCAAGGCTGTCAAAAGGTGGGTCTAGAAGCAAAGAGGACTCAATTCAGATGCCTATACATAGGTAGGTGTCCAGTGCCACTGGAGATGCTGCCTTAAGATAAGTCTGACCATAATTTACACAAGAGTTGATGCAGTCTCCCAGTCCTATGCACAGAGACAGTCTGCTCAGTAGCTCTGCCAAAAATCCCTTCCTGTAATCTTTTCTAAACCTTTCCAGGTCTGTGCAGTTGGTTGCATGGAGCATAAGCAAGGCAATCAAGAAACAGAATCCCTGTGCCAGAAGCATCTTCAGCTGCTTCACTGGGCCTCTTAAAGGCTTCTTTTTTGCTGTGAGTTTGGATTTTTTCATGCACAAGAGCTTTGTGGATTAGACCCAGATGTACTGGAAAGTTTGGTGAGGTCTTCAGAGTGTTTTTGTGTTGGCTGATTGTCACCTGAAACCACTGTATTTCCCCAGAAGCATATATAAACTGGTAATTGCATATTAGTAAAACTAACTCAGCCATTCAATTATTATTCTGTGGGAAATTCTATAGCTTTGAAAACATCTATTATTGTTTTCCCCATTGTTGAGAGTACTCATAAAGTCAACTGTCATTTATTTCTGTTGCAAGCAATTGAGAGATGAGATGGTTGTTTAAAAGCACGAATTAGAGGAGATGACATGAACCTCCCTTGGCAATATATTCACAAAGATATCATTTCAGGAGTTCAGAGCTTGTTCTGGAGGACATTTGCCAAGGAGCAAGGTAGAGCTTCATCTGCTGGAAGTGTTGACAATACGATCCTTGAACTTCTCCTGACTCGTAAATGTGTTATCCCATAAGCAGTTTGTTTAGCAAGAGTCCAGATCTAGATATGAGCTGAGGAAGAGATCTGTGGGTTTGTCACCTTCCTTCCTGTTCTGTGGCATCCTCAGCTCTGATATTTACCTCTCATTGAAGCCAGTTCCATACATAAGTTACCAGTATTTTTATTATCTGCATAAAATACACTACATCTGAATATCTGTATGCATCAAACACTTGAGCAGCTTGATCCACTTGAATTGCATAGGAAGCGAATTTGATGCCATTCAGGAGTTCCAAGGGCCAGGTATGTGCAAGTTTTTTGCCCCATCCCTGGAAGTGTCCAAGACTAGGCTGGATGAGGCTCTGAGGAAGCTGGGCCAGTGGAAGGTGTCCCTTCCCATGGTAGGGGGTGGAACTGGATGATCTTTAAGGTCTTTTCCAACCCAAACCATTTTGTGGTTTTGTTATCTGCCAAGTCTCTGCTGTGGGGTTCAGAGCAGCACCATGACATAGTCTGTGTATCCAGATGAGAGTGGCCCCCTGCTCCTTGCCTTTCTCAAGCATTAGAACAGGTCTTCTTTGGTAATTTGTCCTTTTAGTACAGTTCTGGTTGGAAGCAACAGCAATCACAGGACCAAAGAGCAAAAGCTGCACAGTCTAGAAGCCCTCAGGATTGTTTTCCTGCTGATACTTGCTATTGATAATGATTTTGTGGCAATCACCTCTAAACTATGCTGGAGATAGTCAGGTTTTTCACTGGTTAATATATTTTTTCATCTGGATGGAGTTGTCTGAGCTGTCACACATTCTACATAACTGAGTTCCTTATTACTGTGCCTGTCATTCATGTCCCTGCAATCCCCTTTTTTCTTGCCAAATCACTGAATGAAAAACCCAATTCACTTTGGCACTAAGAGCTCCCCTAATACTATTTCAGTGAAGGAGCAATGTTGGGGGTCATTTTTCTACTGAGTTCTTGCTGAAAGTAAAAGTTCTGAGGCTTTGTGTGCAGTCCCTGCAGAGCTGCCCTCACAGTTGTGCTAAAATTCATCATAGCACACCTATTGCCGGAGTGTAAAAGTACCACATTGTTGAGGACATCTCTCCATCTGCCAGCCGTGCTAGTGAACATCTGCAACAGCACCACTGGGAATACTTCAGGAGGAGGGAAGGTTTTAAAAAAATAAAATATATTTCATGATATTAAAAATAAAAAATCCAGTTTATGTGAACAATGAAATAGTTTGCCCCAAATGAAATTTGTGAAAATTCACTGCAGGTAATTATTTTTTCACCAGAGTAAAAAATATTTGATAGAAAAGTTTTGTGTCTGTAATTCTGAGTCTTATACATCAGTATAAATAACTCAACAAACATTACTTAAACTAACTGATGGATATAATAAAACATAGTCCCATCTACATGTGACAGACAGAAAGGACTGATCTGATTTATCACTTCCATTGATTCACACAGATAAATCATTGAACCCTTTTTAGGACTGGGGCACCAAAAATATAGAAATGAAACCTGCTGGTTCATGAGCAATTAGAAAACTTCAAGGAAAGGTCTTAATAGAAAGCTCTTCAAGAAAGAAAAAAAAAAAAAAAACCACCAAAAAAAAAGTGTATAAAGTTCACTATGATTGTAAAGTTCACTATAATTGTAAAGTCCACAATAATTGTCTCCCTGACCCTGGGTCAACAAAAACCCAGTATGCTACCAAAGGTCAGTCAAACTCTCTTCTAGACTGGATTGCCCTTCTAACACCCTGACCCCCCAAATTCAAAATCTTCATCCTAAATCACCTCTCCCAAAAATATTTGTTTAAATACTTACATGGTTTCCATAAATCACAGAAATGCAGTAGCTGTCCAACAGCATCAGCACGTGATATCTTTCAATGAAAAACTCCCAACACATGATCTGCCTAATTCCTAAAGCTGCTTTGAAAAGCTAATCTTTGGTGTTTTGCCCTTCAAAAAGGTTTGTTATGGATCTGGTGACAGACACAACGCAGTGGTATGAGAAATGGTACTACCCTCTAGTTTATTTGGAGTTTGCTAATGATCTGTGCCCACTGGAAAAAGAAGAGGATGCATCCACACCCCAGGTGGCCCCAGGTGACCAAGCCGAACCCCATCACTTGGCTTTGGGCTGTTTCTTGGAGGGTGGGGGTCCAGGGTCCTAGTTCTGCATTGGTCCCCCCACATGGGATTGAATCACTGCAGCTCTCTGCATTTTCCCTTGATGCAGTTGCTGGAGATCACTTGGTGTCTCTGTCACACCCCTCCAAATATTCTCCTGTCATTAAAAACAGTGACTCCCCCAGGGACACAGGCTGGATATGAGGGGATGACTCCAGCTGAGTTTTCCCTGCCTTGAGTGACTGAGACTGAGTGAGAGCAAGAGTGAGTGTGAGTGAGTGAGTGAGTGAGTGAGTGAGTGAGTGAGTGAGTGAGTGAGTGAGTGAGTGAAAGTGTTCTCATTGTTCTCTATCCCTCATTTGGTGGTCTGGACTTATTTTGAGCACTCAAAAGGCTTGCTGCCAGCCCCTTGTGCTGGTCGAAAGAAGTGCTCCAAACAGACTGCTTTCCAGCTGTGATCCCTCATCTTTTACTGTCTGCAAAGCTGTCGTGGCATGTCCTGAAGAAACCTGCAGAAGAAATGCTGGCCTGGGTCCCACCTGGCCAGGCTGGGCTCCTGAGCACGGCACTAAAGGTCAGTGGTTCACTCCTGTGGAATCCCAGGAATCTTCATTTGTTTTTCTCTTCTTTCCAGTCCCCTAATCAGATAAACTGTGTGGGGAGAGGCAAGAGGGGGGGGAGGAGTATGTGATGTAACCTCTTATTCTGGCTAAGTTGTGCAATAACACCACGGTGCCTGCGGCTGGCAGTGGGGTTTTGGTGGCCACCGCTAGGAGACTGAAGAAGATGGCCTGAAGATTCACCACGGCTGTGGGAGACCTCGCAGGGGATGTACTCACCTCCTTTGTGGAGAGGAAGGCTGCAGCTCCTTGTCTTGCTGGCCCCACCTGCGCCATGAGCAGCTGGGGACAGCCCTGGAGAAAGGGACGTTTGGAGCCACTTGCACTGCTGTGGTGAGTCTGCTCCTCCTTCCTGCCTTTTCCCGACGGATTTGGGGGGAAGGAAGGGGAGTGAGCTGGAGTGCATGTGGGTTTTTTGGGGACTTGTAACCGTGTGGAATCCCTGAGGGATTGACTCTGAGCTGGCTGATAATCGCCGACTAAGCTGGGTGCTGGCAGAGTCCACCCGGATAACAAGGGCATGTGGCTCTGGGTCAGGATAGGTGTGACATCTCCCAGGGGTCTCTGGCTTTGTGTCAGAGGAACACCCCAAGAAGGAGGTTGACTGTAAGGATTAACTCCAGGAGAGAAATTTGGGGGTGTCTGTCACTGACACAATGTTGGGCATGGGTGTCACAGTCTGTCAGGAGGGGTCAAAGGAGAAAATGTACTTTTCTCAATGCCAGCAGGAGATGAGCCTGGAGGAAGCTGCCCCTGTGTATTTGTTAATGGAGAGAACTGGATCAGGTAGCTCAAGCTGTTGAAACTAACTGCAGAAGTGTTTTCTAGGAGAACTTCCAAGTTCCTTTGAAAACATCTCCCTACTAAAGGAAAGAAGGGAAGAGAAGGATCATCATAATATGTATTCTACTTTATACACTATATAACAGAATCTATACCAGATAAAACAAAATTAATGTATAAACTGGGGCTCAGAAAAACCAAATAACCAGCTCTGTTAATACCTCTGGAGCTGCAGCAGTGCTGAATGAATCCCCAGCTGCCTTCCAGCACTGGGAATATCTAATACTACCTGTGGAAAGATGCAGTTATGACACTTGGTGTTTGTCCTCATGTGAATGTTGTGCCCACACTGCTTTAGGAAAAAATGCCATGAAAAATGCCATGTGACTGATTTCCCAGTGGTACTGGCAGTTCCCTCCTGGATCTGGCAGATCACATGCAACTGCTCAGAGCATTTTTTAGAGGTGAAAACTCCATGCAATATCAAAATCCGGAAATTAAATAATAAATTATTAAAATTTATAAATAAATAAAATCTGGAAGTAGCTAATCATTGCGGGGGGGGGGGGGGGGGGCTTCTCTTTCTTCCCTTTTTAAAGGGGACTTTAATCCTGGTCTAAAAGTTAATTTTTTAGAAAGCAAACTATTATCCTTTCATTAGCTGTAGTTCTTTGTCTAAAGAGCCTCCTCATTCCTGACTCAGTCAAGTTAATTTCTTTCCAGAACTTGAGATGGCTTCAACTTGGCAGAAAACTCAGGAATTCTACAACTGGATTCTTGAAAGTGGAGGTAGGTAGAGATGCTGTCTAAAATGGGAGTTTCTGCATCAACAGCATGATCATGAAAACCAAACCTAGAAGGAATTTAATCCTTACACTAGCCCACATTTTCCTAACTAAGAAGATTTCCACTTTTCCTTCTCCATGATCACAAACTTCCCTTAAGTCTTGAAATATATCTCATTGACCCTCCAGTTGGATCACAGTAAGGAATGAAGTGACTAGGAATTTCCCAGTGGGCAAGGAGCAATAAATGCCTGAGATTGTTGAGTCTGGAGTACTAAAGGAAGTGATTTTTTTAAATGCATATTCATGTGTCATGGGAAAGCTTAGTTGACCAAAGAGTTAATACCTTTGGCATCTTTGTGATGCCAGGAAGACCTGTTATCAAATGAAATATTGGCAGTAACCACTCTTCAATGCCTGAGATTTGACAGCTTGCAGTGAGGAGACATCAGATTTTCATTAGTTAAAGGCTCAATTTGGTCCCAAAGGGCTGTGATGTATCTCTGGATGTAAAGAAAAGCCACAAAATGCCATGAAGGTAGAACAGCAGGCTTGCAGGAGGAAGACATGAGGCATAATGCTTAGACTTTACATAATGCTCAGTAAATGTTTCAGGACTTAAATTTCACAAGAAAGTGTAAATTGTGATTCAGGACTTCTGATGAACTGCTAAATCTAGAAATGGAATGTCAAAGAGCTCCTAACACAGCCCATAACAGCCATCATAAAGAACTGGAAGGTTTAGAAGGGAGAGGGATTAACAGAGTTGTCCAGACTGGTATGGCATTTATAAAAAAATGAAAGGGGTTGACAGAGCAGTGATAACACAGCAAAGGAAAGCATGAATGGTACCTGGGATGTTTTTGCTGATGTAATATATCCTGGGTGACAGCAGGATTAGGAGGAGGTGGCATGACAGAAAATCTCTTCAGTTTCCCTTTGCTGTAGGACCGAAGAGCTGTTTCAGCAGGAATAAGTGTTTTGGTATTTCTGAGTGAATTCATGCTTCTTAAGAGAGCCCACTGTAAGAGCAGATATAAAAACGAAGGAGTGGAGAATTTTAGATATCCTGAGGATTGTAAGGAAGTAACACCAAGGATTGAAACACATTTATTATAAAATTGTAAATTTACACTCCCTGAGGAGCCACTGTTGCTTTGGCTGCTCCTGTGCTTCCCTGCACAGTGTCTGGGATCACTTCTTTCACCCAGGGAGGGCTCCAACTCATCCCAGTAAAGATCTGCCTTCCAGGACAGCAGTCCATACCCAAAAACGGGGCTAAAACCTTTGTGCTAAATCCTTTTGGCAGAGTCAGAGCAGGACTGAGGTGCAGCTTTGCAAAGACACAAAGACACCAATTTTCTTTCTGCAGCGAGTGCACCAAAGGGAAGTATTGAAATACAATTAAATACATCCGCCCCATGCTGTGTGGAGGTGCCAGCTGTGGCTGTGTGTCTTTCTTCTCAGATCTGAGGACAGACCCGTGGCCACTGGTTTACTCCCCACTTCCAGTCATCCTGGTCTTCACCTCCTACCTCTTCATAGTGGCACTGGGACCGTACTGCATGCGGCAGCGGCAGCGGCTGGAGCTGAGGGCTCTGCTACTCACCTACAACCTGGCCATGGTGGCATTATCCAGCTACATGTTTTATGAGGTGAGGAGGCAGGATTGGCTCCTAGGTAAGCACCTGAGAAGGGCTTGAATTCCAGAGCCTCCAGATTCCAGGGTTTGAACAGCTTTTGCTGATGGACTCTGCTGAAGGGAGTGGGAGCTGTCTTGGACATGTCCCATGTTTTGCCACAAGAGGGGCTGTATTGTCCTGCTGTGCTTGATTTCCTCCCAGTTCTCAATATCCCTGCCATTCATGAAATTAACATGGAATTTCATTCATCCTGAATGAATGAGTTGCAGGTTGAGAATTCCTCATTAGGCACAGATTGTGTGGAGAAAGTGGAATGGTCTCATTTTGTCTCGAGTCTGGCTGGTGATGGATCCATTTCTGAGGATGAGAACTACTGGACTAGTGGAAGGTGTCCCTGCCAAAGGCAGGGGTTTGGGACTAGGTGATCTTTAAGGTCCCTTTGAACAATCTGATTTTCCAAAGTTGGCAGTTCTCTCCAGGAGTGCCAAGCACTCTCTGTTTTCCTGCTGCTGAGAATGTTAAGAACTTATTTTTCTGCTTGTTCTTAATGCATAAGCCTTTCTACAAGTCTTTCCTCCCAAGTTTATGTAGGCCACTGAAAACTCTTTGAGGGAACATGGCCAAATAGGTTTCAAAAACATTCTGTTGACAACAAATATGCCCTTTTAATTTGTATTACAAGTGTTACATCAACACTATAATGTGTTACATTTAACACTATAATACATAAACACTATAAAAACACAATCACTTTTGGTTTTTTTTAAACAAATGCTGCTCCATCTTAGGACAGGTGTGCAAATTGCTTTTCTGCACTTGATTGTTCAGTTCTACTGGTTATTTGGTCCAGTTTTTGGCTTTCCAATGAACAAGCAAATGCAACCTACCAGAACAGAACAGAAAGATCTTTGCAAAAGAGAGCAGAGTCTCTCAGAGAGACTTAGAAGCCTAGAATTCAGTATTCCCGCTGAAGTAGTTTTGAGCCCTCCAGTGATTACACAAAGAGTTACAAATCTTCCCAGGCCCAATTTGCATTTTTTGAGATTTCAACCAGGATGTGAAGTACTTTGTTTTAGGTTTTTACTATTTGTCCATGGATTTTCTGTCAGTACTATAAGACTGAAACCTCACTACCATAGCATTAATATGTCCATCTTTTTTGGAACAGATGGCATTGAACAGAAAACTGATTTCTATTTGCTTTTTGTTTGTTTCAGTTTCTGGTCACTTCAGTCTTGGCCAACTACAGCTACCTGTGTCAGCCAGTGGATTACAGCCGGAGTGAGCTGGGAATGAGGGTACAGTTCTGGAGAAAGCTTGCCTTAGGCCCTGCCCTCCCATTTCTAGGCAGATTCTTTTGCTCATAAATAGTAATTTGCATGGCTAAGAAGGCTTTGACTCCAGTTTGTTGTTGCCTGTAAATCTATTCCACTAAATTGTCTCCTTCAACAGTTGTTGTGCTTTGCTTTAGTTCTCTAAAATTAATCATCTCAGTCAGCCCAGCCATCCAAGTTTGCTCTTTGACCACTGCAGAGAGGGTGATCTTACCAGCTGAAGTATCAATATTGCAAATCAATTTTTGAAATAGACGTGATTCTTTGCATGGATTATAAGGATTCTGGGTGATCTCTTTCCAACAAGAAAACTGATTTTTATATCCTCTGCCTTGTATGACAGAAATCTCACTTAACCCTTCTTTTAGCAGGGGGGTTTAGCTAAAACTATTTCTTGGTCATCACAGGGGTTTGGGTCTCACCACATCAGCTTTCCAAAAATGCTGCATGAGTTTTTTCTCAGTTTTTCAGAGTCTTGCCCTCTGGACAAAAAAAAAAAAAAGACCCCTTAATTTTCCCCCCTTCCTGCAGACCCCGGGTGGGCAGGGATACAGCGTGGTTGAAAATGTGTTGATTTGGGGTAAAGCTTTAACCGCCGTGCCTTGTGCTGCCCAGCAGATGGCAAGAGTGTGTTGGTGGTTCTTCTTCTCCAAAGTCATCGAGCTGCTAGATACGGTAAGGAGGGCTCAGCTCCTCAGCGGGACCGGGGCTGGACACAGATACTTCTTTGGCAGAAAGGGGCAGCATGCCAGAACTGATGTCCTGGGTTGATCACATATTGATTCGCTGCCTGTCTCCGTCCCTTGGCTGCACACATTCCCTCCCCAGCACCCTTCCTGAGGCTGGACACAGTGCTAGGGGAGAGGCTTTACCCCTGGCTGCTGCCAGGTGGCTCCCCAAAATTTTAGCTGCTGGTGCCACACAGGTTCTGCTATTGCCTGTCTGGCTGATTAACAGTGGAGATGAAAAGGAGCTGGACAAGTCCTGGCATCTCTGCTGCCATGGATTTTCCCAGGGCTCTGCACTAAAGGTTTGTGTCCTGGGGGAATTTAAAGTCCACCTCTTTACAGCTTGTTGTCAGGTGTCCTTCTGCACTGTAAATGAACTAAGTGACTGGACAAGGCCTCTGCTTAGCCAGCAGAAGACAGCTGTGTCCTAGCCTGAAATTTCTCAGCTCTCTGGGGTGTAAGCTGACAACCTACTGAAATGTGAATAAACATGTGGATCCTTCCTAGGCCTATTGCCAGGGTTTTGGCCGATCCCTTCTGTTTGTTTCAGCAACAAAAGCAGCTTTTTGCCAGTCCTGAGTGCCTGAAAAGCAGATTCACTTTTTGTTGTGTGTGTATGAATGTGCATGCAGAAATGCAGTGAGCTGACATGTATTCATCTGGCAAAACCCTTCTGTTTACTAATGCAAATTCCAGGAAGGTTTGGCCATTCAACACAGTGGATTTTCTATGGGTTATTGTCTGGTAGCAGTAAATATACAAGCTATGCCCTGAAAAGGAGCAGATCCAAGCAGCTGTGAATTGTATGGAAGCTCAGTCAGAGTCTTAGATGTATCCTCTTTGGACTTTGGGCCCTGAATCCAGACATAAAAATATCTGGGGCTTTGTGGAAGAAATTCTGTCTTCTAACTCCCCCTACAAGTTCTATTGTGTTTCACCAGTTTTTGTCAACAGCAGAGGAAATGGGTTTGGGAGATTCAGACTCGTAATTAGCTATTTTTATAACTTTTTACTGTGAAATTTTTGTCAAGACACATCAACTCAAGGTTTTCCTTTGCCTGGCTTCTTTCAGGTTTTCTTAATTCTGCGCAAGAAACAAGAGCAGGTGACTTTTCTGCATGTGTACCATCATGGCTCTATGCTCTTCAACTGGTGGTCAGGGGTCAAATACGTGCCTGGAGGACAAGGTATGCTTGTAAGAAATGCTGCTGCAAGAAAACCTTGTGTTTCTCACAGCTTTTTTGGGCAATGGAGGTAGCATTTACAGTGCAGATGGGCTGACTGGCAGGTAGGAAGCTCATCTACTTCCAAAGGTGAGAAAAACATGTGCATTCTAGATGATCCCATCTGCTCAGCTTTTGGGGCTGTTTAGGTTGCCCTGTTCACTGCCTCAACCAGAATAAGAGTGTGCCATCAGAGCAGGTCCAAACAGAAAAAAATAACAACCCACAAAAGGTCACTGTATATCTCCTCCCAGAGCAGTGCTCCCTCTCTCTCCACTCAGAGGCCCTGGGGCAGCAGGCCAGGTTCTGGGTCTGTTTCCCGCTGTGGCCGTGCCCATTTCTGGGCTGTATCCAGAACACTGCCCCTTTCTGCTCAACTGGAAGAGAAGCATCTGGGTACTCCAGGTAGGCCTTATACAAGATGCTGGGGCATTTTTTTGGGAAGTCATTTTGGCTACACAGCCTTGACACCAAAATGGTGTGAAATGCTTAGGTCAGACAATCAAAGTCTCTCCTCTGCCTTTGAAGCCCTTCTCTGTCTCTGAATACTTGATATGGGATGGGTATATCATGGATACCCCAACCTTGGCAGTGTTTAAGGCCAGATGAGATGGGGCTTTGGGGCAACTCTAGTGGGAGATGTGCCCTGGGGGTTGGAGCTGATGGCCTTTAAGGTCCCTTCTGACCCAACCCATGCAATGACTCTGGATGCTGAAGGAAGGGAAAAGCTGATGTGCTTCCACAGTGTCCTGGTTTTGCATGGGAGGTATGAGATCCCAGGTGGAATGTTCATGCACAGAGGTGGGTGTGGTGTGTTTTGGAAGCATCATCAGAATGGCTGTGAGGCCTTCACAGGGTTATCCTGGAATGGGTTGTGTGCCTTGTTCACCCTCACTTTCTCACTCCTCAGCCTTCTTTGTTGGGATGCTGAACTCCTTCGTCCACATCTTCATGTACGGCTACTATGCCCTGGCCAGCCTGGGACCGCAGATGCGCCAGCACCTGTGGTGGAAGCGTTACCTGACCATCCTGCAGCTGGTAATTAGCTCCAGGTGTTCACCCCTGCCCTCCCATGGCTCAGGTGTGATGGCCTCTGCTGTCTGTCTACTCACTGGCTCCATTTGCTTGCTGTCCATGGAGGGCAGCACATCCCCAGGTGCCCTCATGTGCCACTCTGAGAGGTGAAGCCATGGGTGACCTGCTTCAAATGCTTTCACAAGACTATCAGAGGCTTTCAGTGACCATCTCAAACTAAGTATCCACAGCTTTGTAATGGGAAGGGAAGAGAAAAATTAACAATTGGATTTCTCCTTTTTATGTTGTATATGGAGCAGTGAAAACAGAGCTTGATGTGGAGAGGTAGGGACAGTGATTATGGGAAACTGGATTCTCAATAAGGCAGCTGACTGGGGAGCCTTGATTCAGTTCCTTCAGAAAGGAAGGGGGTCTCTAGCTACAGGCAAACAGGCAAGTTAAAGAGAAATATGTGAATTTTACTCTTTCTCTAGAAAATTCCTTTGGATTTTCTTTCCCTCATCTCTGATGAAGTTACAAATCTGGAAAACCCTGTGTTTTTTAAAGATACAGCATAAATGCAATGGTCCAAACAAGGACAATGGTTGTAGGAGAGATTTTTCCACTCAAAGAGAGGCTTTGCAAACCATAAGTATGCAGTTACAAGGGAAGAGGAAGAGGATATGTGTAAAACACTGGTGCAGTGAAGACTGCTCCAGAATTCTTACTTAGCCTGCATGGCAAAACAGAACAAGAAAGCATTGCATGAAATAAAAAGGTATTTCTAATGCATATTATGGCAAAGGAAAAAAATATTTAATAACTCTTTGGTAGGTAGAACTCATTGATTCAGGGTATTGAGACAGGTAACTTAGTAAAATACAAAAAAAATGTTAACGTTGAATGTTTAAATGAATAAAGGTAGTATCTGCATTTCCTCTCTGCAAGTTAAAATACAAATTAAAGTAATTATGGGTATAACAACCTGATTACCACTGGGGAAGAGGAATCTACCACCTTCACTTTTCATATTCCAGCATCTCAGTTACTGCACTATGGCAGAGAAATGGGCCAAGGGCAGGAGCAACAGGATTGGTTAAACCTTCAGGTTCAGTGGACATCTTTCCTGGTGGGAAAACACTGCTAAACTTGAAAGGAAGGTTCCCAGGGATGTCAGGAGAGGCAAGCAGGTGATCCTGTGGGTTGAGGACACTGCTAGGATGTTGTGATAGCTGTGATGGTCTCAATGGCCAGCTGAGGTGTATCTCATGTAGGTTCCCTAATCTGGCTGCTTCTTTTTTCCAGTGCCAGTTTGTGGCCATTGCTGCTCATTCTTCCTACAACCTCTTCACAGAGTGCCCATTCCCTGATGGCTTCAACACCGCAGTCTTCCTCTACATCCTCAGCCTCCTGGCTCTCTTCCTACGCTTCTACTATCAGACCTACGTCAGGGGAAAGCGGGAAAAGCTGACTTGAAGGAAATCAAAGAGGACAGAGAGCGCAGCCTGATGAACATGAGCATTCTCTGCTGCTTGTGACATGGTTCCAGGAAGGAAATGTATCTGGGGAGTGTGTATGAGGCTCATGTCTAGCCTTCAAATATCCCAGGTGAGGGAGAAGAAAGGAATGATGTAAACTCAGGGATTAAGGAACTGAGGAGGCACAATTAAGCTGACGCCAAGCTAAGCCAAGTAGTCACAAGCATAGCAGGCTTTGGGACACTTGCAAGATAAGGTCTTTTTCCCTTCCATCTTTAACTTGGTGTCCAAGGTCTAGCAGCCAGCTACAACTCCCTGCCTCATTTCTTAGGCTGTAGAGGGTTTCTTTGCTTCCACAGAACTATCTCAGCTTGTTGTTGTAGGTCAGGCAGGGTCATGTGCCTCCAGCCTGGAAATCAATGTCCAGGTAGCAGCAGCAGCCAGGAATCACAGGGACTGCAGGATGTACACTGCATCCCACCCATCCTGCTAAGGAAGCTCCTACTAGGCCTGGGGTGGTCCTGATGGTTTAACTTCTTATCAGTATAAGCAGCAAGGAAATTGGACATTAGGTTGTCTGGCTGAACAGGTGTCTTCACTGTCCTGAAGCTAAAGAAGGCATTATTAGCACTTTCATCCTAATAAGAAACCAGTGCAGTAAGAGTCACCATGTCCCACTTTCTGGAATGCTCATTTCCTTTTGGTTGCTCTCATACCAATAGAGGATTTTAATGCATGAAGATACTTGGTATTGCTCCTTGTAGATGCCATAATTGAACTAGAAAGAATAGATTGATGTTCCATTTTCATAACTGTTTTCTCCAATTTGTTATTATTTTTAATACTTTTATTTTTAAATTTTGCTTCTTGTCAAACATAAAGAGTTTAGCAACACCATAAGCAACCACCTCCACTACCTAATTGTATAAGAATTAATATAAAATGTATAAAATCAATTCATTGGATAGTGCAAAGCTGCATAGCTCCATTGATTTTAAGATATCACTAACTGGCTTCTTTTTTCTGCTCCTAAATCAACTACAACTAGAATTTGACACTTATATTCATCTGCAGACTGTTAAATACTGTTAAAGTTCTGATGTGATAGTACTTTGAAGATCCTAATTAAACTACAAAGTGGTAATTATTGATTGAATCCTGCTCAGCTGATTAAAACTGGTACTACAGAGTGGTGGTATTTTGTGAAACACTGGTGTTGAAGGAGAGGATTGGAATTAGTGACATGATGCACTGCCACTGCCAAGCCAAATCCATCTCAAATATAAAAAAGTCCAACTCCACTGGGAATGTCCAGAGGACTAGATCTGGCCTGAACAGCAAATGGATGTACCCCAAAAGACCTGTGTGCCCTTCACCAATCTGGAGTCGAGTGGCTACAAAAAATAAATTCAACTTGTTCTTCGCTGCTCTGTGCTCGTACCCCAATCCTTTCCTTCAGCCCTTCCACACACATGCGGAAGATAAAACAATATTCTGCCATTCTTCACCCTCCTCCCCTTCACACACAGCCACTAAGGACTTGTTCACACTGTCACAAGGTCACATCATCAGTGTCCTTCCTTTGATTTGATCAGTCTCTCTTCTGGTTGTGACTGGTGAGTATAAGAATCACTGCATCCGTGCTGGGGAAGAGGAATCTACCACCTTGGTTTTCTTCCTGTCAACTATTTTTCCATGCAAATAAATTAATAAATAGTGACACTTTCAAATACTGGAGTTCTTCTGTCAGAATTTTAACTAGGAAATCCCTGGATAGGTCTTTCATTCCTCCCTTTGTTTGGAAAGACAGGAAAACGGGATCTACTGTGTATCTAACATATTCATGTGGAGAGTTTCCCCTGGGAGCCCTCCAGAGCTGAAGACTCAGTGCAAGTAAAGCTGTTTCATTACTCTTGTCCACCTAATGATTCATTTACGGCCCTCTCCTGCAGTCTCGACCCGCAGCCACAGGAGCTGACGTGTGCCGGCTAGCCGCTCCTGGCGTGTGGCCGGAGGAGACCACGGATTCCACCACTCCCAGGTTCTTCTCAAGAACCCCGGGTAGTGGTGCCGTCTGCGGCGTGGGTGGCGCAGGCGAGAGTGGGACTATGAAGCACTGAGGCAAAGGAAGGAGAGAGCAGATACTCGTGTGGATGCCAAGGTGCTTTATTGTCCCAGGCGCAACCAGTGACGGTGTCAGGGAAGGACCGTTGGGAAGGCACTGATAAAGGGGATGGGCGCGACAGGAGGAGACACAAGGGAACCAATAAACGAAGCCCAGGGGAGGAGCAAGAGACACAACTGAACCAAGAAGTATTGCATAGGGGAGGGAAAAGGCTCAAGAGGCAAATCATATCCTAAGTAAGGGATAACTGACACAGAAATTTTTCCAAATAAAGGGGGGTGGTTACAGTGATGGACAGGGAAACTGGGCAGCACCAGGAGGGAGGAGATAAACTTATAAGGATATAAGGGGAAGGACTAGGGGATCGGTCACCTTAACAGACAGGTCGCTGGTGGGAAAACAAGGGACAAACAACTCAGGGACAAACTATTGTGAGGGAGGAACATGGGGGAAACCGAAGGTCAAACTGGAGCAGGTAAGGGAGTTGAAGTCAGGGTAGGGGTATTAACCACAGGGGTGTTAATCAGCGGTGGTAATGGGATCAGAATGGCTGCTGGTTGTGGGGATGGAGAGGCCAGAGGTAAAACTGGGGGATCTGGGAGAGGAGCCTGGGGCATAGCTGGGTAAATAAGAGGGAACGGAGGAGGAGGTAAGTAATCAAGGGGGTCTCACTTAACACTAACCTCTTCTCTCCCCTCATTCTTTTCCTCCTGTTTTTGTAGTTTACAGATTTTTATAACCTCATTGCCGGTGATATCCCTCTGCCAACATGCAGCATATGTTAACTGCTCAAGACTGGGACTCTCTCAGGTTTTCAGGTGTTGGTTTAATTGGGAACACATCCATGAATCTCTTGTCCCGTACCACGGCCACTCCCCCTGCAGGTTTAACTTAGGCCAGACTTCCATACAATAGTGAATCATTTTTATTTTGTCTAAGCCTTTTGTGGCCTCCTGAGTGTCCCATTGATCAAGCATCTGCCCAAGACGACTATCAGGGGGAATATTCTTCTCTGTTTTCTCATCTTCCCTTCCAAATCTTCTTCTTTTACTCAAACACTTTCTCATACTGACTCTAATTTGGTTCTTAACTGAAATCTTAAGGTGCCCCTACCCAAACGAAAACTACTGATGGGCAAAACAACACTTAATATTCTTTTACTGTTCAAGCATTCATTCACTTTCACACTGGTAAGTATGGGGAATTTACTCACACACTCGGGAAAAGGAGGGGAATCTCACCTACACTCACGGGCTCAACTCTCTCACTTGCCTGGGGTTAGGTCCCACTGGAGCTCCCTCTGGCCCCTCCCTTGCACCCCTCCTACCAAGGAGAGGGGGGGGTCCTACCCCTTTTGGAGGCACCAATTCCACTCACTTCCCCCTGTTCCTGGCCAGCCCCCTCGCGGGAGTCCAGAAACGCAGTACTAGGGGGCCCTCACTCGCTTTGGGGGTCCGAGCTGCCTGCCCCCGTCTCACTCACTCCCCTCCAACTCCTGCCACCAATTCTTACCAGGTCCCGGTGCTCCATCGCTAGTCCCAGGCTGCCTTCCAAGGACCGGCATATCCAGCTGTTCCCTGGAGGCCCAATAGGGCAGGCGGCCATCCCATCCTCAGTCCTCTTCAGGTGTGGCTATCCCGGACGGGTCCCCAAGCTGTCATAAATAGGGCCAGGAGACCAGTTCCTATAAAAGGCTTTTATTAAAAACAGCTCTGGGTGGGGAACCTGAGGGGTCGCGCACACTGCTGCTGCTCCCACTAGATGATGCTGAAGAGGAGAAGTGCAGCTTTGTCTCACAGCAGAGCCAGGGCTGCAATATTGGCTGGTAGCCCAGGGGTATCCTCCAAGCTGGGTCCTATCAAAGTTATGGTGACAGGACGGAATCCGGCTCTGGTCAAGAGTGGGTGACTTAGTGTGGTTCTGGTGGGTTAAAGTCAAAGTTTATGTGCTGGTTTGTTGTTTTGAGAGGGTTCATATAGTTCTCACAGCCTCTCATTTGAATTCAGTCCAGGTGCAAGGCCTCCTGGGAGCAGGGGAGCAGGGGAAGTGGTTCCCAATGGGTGAGACAGAAAGGGGTACAAATGCAGAGTATGATGGGGAGAGATGCAAATACAGGGTAAAATGGTAACATTTAACAACGGCAACTAAAGGCAAGTCTTAGAATTCTAACATTCAATGTTTAACAACAGACTAACACAGGGTACAAATACAGAGTATGATGAGGAGAGATACAAATACAGGGTAAAATGGTAACATTTAACAACGGCAACTAAAGGCAAGTCCTTGAACTTTAACATTCAATGTTTAACAACAGACCAACACTTCAAATTAAGACTTTATCAACTTCACTAACATCAACTACCAATTACTACTCTGAAAAAGAGTTCTCATCTCCAGGATTTCATTCCTCACAAAACCATAATCTTGACTTACAAAAAATAACCAACTTTACAACAAAACCTGTTTAAAACACACAATGCTACACTCTCTTGCTTAAACCATCAGTACCTTTGGCCCCCTAGTTTTGTGGTAGAGCATTTCCTGCAGCTGGCTAAATTTTCTGTGCTCACAAAGCAATCTAATGCTCTTTTTCCTATACATGTGTAGGTTTCAACCTCAGTTTTCCCCTCACTATAATGTTTTCAGAATGTAGTAACTAAGTTCACTCATAATTTTATACCAGACTAACCATCACATATTTTGATTTTCCTTGATTCATGACTGCTTAAAAATTGGAAATGAGCACGGAATCTGAATGAGGTTAATCCTTGCTTTTCCACTCTTAAAATACATGAATTTGTAAACACGCCATTTATCTTTTTTTAATGCAGCCTATGCAGGTTAATTTGTGTCCATGTATGACAAAGCAATGGTTTCTGGAGTGTCACTGGCCACATAGGTGGTAACAAAACATGAAAGTACAAATCTGTCACCTGACAGCTTGAAGTGACTGATCACCCAATTCAGACACCACTGTCACCACTTGTTCTAGACATGAAACCTTTGATTTATTCCTGTTCCTCTTCCTCACAGCCTGAGTGAATGGCCTGATCTTGAATGAGTAAGAGCTTTTTGTTGGTGTGACTTTGATGGCACAGGATGAAAATGAAGTATTTTCAGTCAAATGATAAGGAGGGATTGATTTTGCCCAGAAACACCATGCTTTCCATACAGAAACTGTATGGAAAGCATGGCATGGAGCACAGCTGTTACAGAAGCATTGATGCAAGCAAAATTAACTTGTTAGGGTATTTGCACAGGCAGTGAAGAAAAATGTGCAGTGGTACAGCTGAGAGGCTCTGCAGGTTACTCCTTCAGATTGCCCTTGTTTGTCTTTGTTCTCCTGTTTTAAAATTGGGTTGTCCTAATTGGAACTGTCCACCTGAGCAATCTCGTTGTAACAAAAAACCTGAAAGCACAGCTATGTGCTCCTGGAATTTAACAGAGAGTAAAGGCACCAAATGGGATTTCCCCTCTAAAATCAAGTCCCTGGAATTAAATATTACACCACAGAAAAGCAATGGAAGTCAAAAGGGGCAGGAAATTATAAATTGCAAGCTTGGATGGCTCATGCTGTCTGGTAGAGTCCAAAGCTTTGAGGATGGGTTGAAAATACCCTGTCACAGCTGGATTTGTGAAAAACCTCTGGGCCAAATGCTGGTTCTACCAATTTGAGTGACAAAGGCTGGAGCAACTCAGGATGCGGATGAGGCTGACACAGCTGTGTGGAAAGCAGCACACTCAGCTCCACAGCCATGTTTGCTGGGGGCAGGAGTGTTATTCAATCCTACAAACAGATGACTTTTGAGGGCACGGTGGTGTGTAAGTCTCCCTCTCACAAACTGTGGGTCATTAGATGTTCGTCGAGCAGTTTACATGAACAAGATGTAAAGCATAGTGCAAGTAGGCTGCTGAAATGAATTAGCTTGATATCTGGTTGTGCTCAGCATCTTTCCTGCTGTTCCAGTCAATGTAAATTATGGATGTTCTAATCAAATTACTTTTGAATTAAGCAGACCATTTACTCTGTGCTTACTTTCTCTCTGAAGATAAATGAGAGGGATTCTCATTTTAATCAAAACAAAATACAGAAAAGAAAATCAATTACTATTTAATGTTTTTTCCATCCCTGTGTGATGGAAAGTTTCTAGAGGAACTTGGGCTTAAAATTGCAAAGCAATATAAAATGCAGGGACATGGTTGGGTTTTAGCTATTGGATTTTTTTATATACTATTAGAAAACATGGCTGTGTTGTTTGTTTGTTTGTTTGTTTGTTTGTTTGTTTTAAGGCAAAAGAATTACTCTAAACAATTAAACAAGCAAAAGCAGAATACAGTAGATTGCTTCACCCAAAAAAAAAAAATCTGTTGATACAGATGTAAACCACCTAGAAGCCAAACATTTAGAAAGATAGCCAGCCCTATATATAGAACAGTGTGAATGTGCTGAATTCATTAATAAATAGCTTCATGGATTAGGGCTTGATAGATGGAGATCTCCATCCAGATGTTTATTGTGATTTGTCAATGGCCTGGTACTTAATCCTCCTGGACAGGAAACCCTTTCTCTAGGGTCTCCCCTTGGGACTGTGGCAGTGCCTCCCTCTGGCCTGAATCCTCTCAGCACTGGATGAGGCTGCCGAGGAATTAACCAAGTGGCAGAGGCACAGATTTGCCTTTAACCCTTTCGGTTTCCTCTCAGCTTCAGATGATTTCCTAACCATCTGCCACAACCTCGCCTTTTTTAGTCAACATATGGAAAAGGAAAAAAGGGAGTCACCCATGTCACCCTGGGGTCCCTGTACCCACAAAATGTGCGGAGGGAGGCACATGGATTCCCATCAGCACTGAGGAGGAGGAGGGCTGTGAGCAGCCTTAAGAGCTTGGTGTGCCCCTCTTCACTGCTCAGCATCATTTTTTCATTTTTGTTATGCTGCCACTCCCTGTCAGTGACAGGGATGGCCCAAGAGGTAGTATTTGTGAGAAGACTGATGTCCCCAGGGTGTCCTCGGTCAAGGTACCAGAGAGTGTAGTGTGTGTATGAGTGAGTTTGGGTGTGGGTAGGTGAATGCAGCCCTTGCAGACAGTCCCCACGGCTCATTTCTCAGCATATGGGACCTCTCCGTGGGATGGGTCCTTCATCTTGCTGTGGGACACTGAAGGACAGCTCCCAGCAGCCACACCTTCTATGTGAATGGCACAGTGGGTGCTGCAGTGAATGCTAGGTTTTTGTTGTGCAGGATTGTAAAGGACTGATTTCCTGTGTTCAACTTCTGGCTAAATCACAAATACAAATGTTGACAAATAAATTCTTTTCAGGGACTTCCTGGTTAAAACATTAGTAGCACATCTCAGTACTATTCTCTAGTCTGCCTGTCATCCTTTCTCTCCAGTACCTTGGCTTTCTGCTGCTCTTCAAGAGTTTGTCTTTACACTAAGCTGAAAAAATGAGGGCTATTAAATAAAAATTGTCCTTTAAAATTCCTGCTTGGAGTAGATGTTCCTTCCCCTTTAACATCATCCTCCCACCTTCTCTTGTCCCTTTTCTCTGCTCTTCTTTTGTACCCACACATACAGACACCTTAATAGATTCTCAGACCTTTTAAAGCTGCAAAGAAAGTAGCTACAAGTTACTCAAATGCTGTACAAGCAGCTGCATTTTTCTGATCTGTCAATTAATAATGTACATTTTCTTCATAGGGTTTTCTGCAAGGCTTTAATCCAAGTGAATTTGGGCAAGTCTTTAGTTTTCTTTGCACTTTAGCATAATCCCATCTGCCTTCAAATTCAGGATGTGAACACTGCAACTTGATACTTAGAAAAGCTAGAAACTTGAACTAGAACTTAAATTTGGTATGGTCCCTTCCAGGCATTCCCTGCTATTGATAAAGGAATGGCAGAATGGATACAAACATCTGAGAGGCAGCAAGTTATTGCTCTTCTGTACACTTTATTCTGCTCTGAGTGGTGCCTACCATCACAGATGTCTGAGGATGTTTTCTCCTGAAATAATAAATGGTTATTCCTGAGGCAATGTTTGGAGGGCAAATGCCCTGCTGACAGAGCTGGAAAACCAGAATAGTTTTCGAGTGTGCAAGCCCTACTCTGGTTGTAATCCCTGATATGCACTGGTAGCAGATCAGCCACTCCTTATTGGGGTGCACAGCTGTGTCTGTGGTGTGTCTGTATTTATCATGGGTTTTGCTAGTCCCAGAGGGTGTTATCCTATATTTTGCAGGTTTAATATGTTATCCCATTAAATAACTGTAAATCAAAGGGCCATTATTTTGAAAGAAAAATTTATCTTCTACATAATTTTGCTTCTAGAAATTACTGGTGTGTGTAAAGCTGTCGTTTATTCACTGGCACACTGGCAAAACAGGTTGGCAATTCTGTGCTCAGTTCTCGGAGATAAAATGCAAGCCACCACTTACAGAAACCATTTAATACAATTATGGTTTTCTATTTTGGCACTGCTTTTAATATCTTTGGGCAGATTTCATACACAGAGGTAATGTTTTAAATTAGGGGGAAGCCACTAGTCACAGTGAATCTAGGTGAAGTGTTTGATGGAGCTATGAGTGGTAACATAAGGATTTAAGAAAAAATGTCACTGTGATGCCAACTGGAAGGCAAAATGGTCACAATCAATTTGGTTAGAAAACCAGGAACTCCACAAGAGTATATATACCTATAGGTTCTAATCCTACAATATTTATATACATATTTAGTGTATTTCCCTGCAGACCTTAAGTAGAATACATGAGTTCATGTCTTGAATATAGCAAGTAGGATCTTAGCACCGACTGTATTACTGAACTGAAATTGTATCATTGTGTAAAGCTGCTCGCTTCTCTTTAATAAAATGTGCATCTACTGAAATGTTTTAGCCTTGGATGTGGGTTTAAGAATGCATCAATGGGAAAAGTGTTTGCAAATGTTAACATGAAAACAGCCCGGCAGAAATGTCGTTTGCTGGCTTGGGAAGCACCTTTTGGAACCGCACTAATTCAGCGAGAAACGCGAGGGAGCAGAAACGGGGAGAGCAAACGCAAAGCAATCCCTTCCATTGTTCTTATTCCGCTGGGGAATGGGGAGGGGGGGACACACGCCAAGAGGAGCCCGGAATCCCCGGGGCTTTCAGTTTGATTTTCATTAGAGGCGAGAGGGGGTGTGCAGCCAGAAGCGCTCGCGGCGAGCAAATCCACGCGCGGGGGCCGCCCCGTAATCCCCCGGCTCCGCGGGGGCGCGGGATGCGGAGCGGAGAGCGCTGTGCCCCGCACCCCCGGCCCGGAGGGCAGCTCCAGCCCCCTGCCCGAGCGCACGTACGGCCGGCGCCCGGCCTCCCGCACCTCCGGAGCGGTGCCCCCGCCGCGCATCCCTCGCCCGGGCACCTGTGGGTATCCCCACCGCCGGGCCCCGCTGCCCCAGCGCGTCCGCGCCCCGACGCGCAGCCCCTCGGCGGGGCGGGGCGGGGCGGGCGCGGGGGGATGCGGCATCCCAGCTCCCTGGGGGATGCTGCCGCTGCCTGCGCGGGAGCGCGGAGCAGAAGGGATCCTCTTTGACGTCAAGCGACCATAATATAATGATCGCTCGTTCATATCCGGGTCCCCGGGCGGCTCCCCCGGGCCGCGCTCGGCCGCGCTCGGCGGCGCAGTGAGGGGAGGCGGGTCGGCCAGGGCAGGGCAGGGCAAGGCAGGGCAGCGGGGCCGCCCGGAGGTGGCCGGCGGCGGCAGCGGCACCGGGGCGGCGAGCGCAGCATGCCCGCCGCCTCAGACGCGCCTGCCTCCCGCCGCCGCCGAAGCTGCTGCTGCTGCTGCCCATGGAGATCGCGCTGGTGACTTTGGAGAACGGCGGCACCACGGCCATCGCGGCCGGCGACGATGCCGCGACCACCGGCGGCCGGGCGCGCTGGCGGGGCAACTTGCTTCACCTCGCCGGCTCGCCGCAGCTGAGCGACGGCAAGGAGAACGCCCCTCCGCCGCCGCCGCCTCCGCCCGCGGGGGACGAGGAGCGGGAGCGGCCCCCGCCGGGTCCCCGCGCAGGAGGCAGCGGCGGCGCGAGCGGCCCCGACGAGCGGCCGGCGGAGCTCCGCGCAGCCCTCACGCCGCCGCCGCGGCCGCCGCCCCGCGCCCCGCGCCCCGCCGTGGACATGGGGCCGTCCGAGGAAGGGGGACACCGCCGGGGCATGGCCATGGCTGCGGCGGGCGACGAGGAGGAGGACGCGGCGGCGGCCAACCCGGGCGCCATGCACCATCAGCGGGTGCTGATCAACATCTCGGGGCTGCGCTTCGAGACGCAGCTGGGCACTCTCAACCAGTTCCCCGATACGCTGCTGGGGGACCCCGACAAGCGCATTCGCTACTTCGACCCGCTCCGCAACGAGTACTTCTTCGACCGCAACCGGCCCAGCTTCGACGGGATCCTCTACTTCTACCAGTCGGGGGGCAAGCTCCGCCGGCCCGTCAATGTCTCCATCGACGTCTTCGCCGACGAGATCCGTTTCTACCAGCTGGGTGAGGAGGCCATGGAGCGCTTCCGGGAGGACGAGGGCTTCATCAAAGAGGAGGAGAAGCCCCTGCCCCGCAATGAGTTCCAGCGCCAGGTCTGGCTCATCTTTGAGTACCCCGAGAGCTCCAGCTCAGCCCGGGCCATCGCCATCGTCTCCGTGCTGGTGATCCTCATCTCCATCATCACCTTCTGCCTGGAGACCCTGCCCGAGTTCAGAGACGAGAGGGAGATGCCCGTACCTCTGCCCCCACAAGGTGGAGGTTTGAATGGCACGCCCGGGGACTCCCCACCCATGCAGCCACCCAGTAGCCTGGCTGACCCCTTCTTCATCATCGAGACCACCTGTGTGATCTGGTTCACCTTTGAGCTCCTTGTACGCTTCTTCGCCTGCCCCAGCAAGCCCGAGTTCTCCCGCAACATCATGAACATCATCGACATCGTGGCCATCATCCCCTACTTCATCACCCTGGGCACCGAGCTGGCCCACGAGCAGCAGCAGCCCGGGGCTGGCAGTAGCAATGGGGGTGGGGGCCAGCAGCAAGCCATGTCCCTGGCCATCCTCAGAGTCATCCGCCTGGTCAGAGTCTTCAGGATCTTCAAGCTCTCCAGGCACTCCAAGGGGCTGCAGATCTTGGGACAGACTTTGAAAGCCAGCATGAGGGAGCTGGGCCTCCTCATCTTCTTCCTCTTCATTGGGGTGATCCTCTTCTCCAGTGCTGTCTACTTTGCTGAGGCTGATGACCCCGAGTCTCATTTCTCCAGCATCCCTGATGCTTTCTGGTGGGCTGTGGTAACCATGACTACTGTGGGCTATGGGGACATGAGACCTGTCACTGTAGGGGGCAAGATTGTGGGCTCCTTGTGTGCCATCGCTGGTGTGCTCACCATTGCCCTCCCTGTCCCTGTCATTGTGTCCAACTTCAGCTACTTCTACCACCGAGAGACTGACCACGAAGAGCAGGCTATCCTCAAAGACGAACACAGTAGTGTTCAGGGCAGCACTGCAGGGGGAGAAGTGAAGAGAAGACCCAGCAAAAACTCTCTGAACAAATCTGTTGTGCACTTGGAAAACAGTGAGGAGTTCAACAATGGCACCAGCTCCTTAGAGAAAGCAAATATCAAAGCAAAAAGTAATGTAGATCTCAGAAAATCCCTCTATGCTCTCTGTCTGGACACCAGCAGGGAAACAGACCTGTGAGGAGAGGAGACGGTTAGAGTTCAGAGGGGCAGAAGGATTTTCTGGTGTCAGAAACTTGCTACTCCAATTACTCTTTTAGTACCAATTAGTTTTTTAAGTCATAAAAAAGTCAATAAGGCTGTATTTTATAAATTGATCACTATCCTGAGCAGTCCTCCAGGAATACATGTTTTTGTGGTTTTTTTCCATGACACAAAGGGTCACCTATTTTTAAAATAGACTAAGAATAAGCTACACTCCATGATGCAGGAGCTGGTAAATTATGACAGAGAAAAATCTAATTTTTAGAAACTTATTTTAGCAAATGGTCATTGGTTTCGAATGGGTAATTTGTAACCAATTCAGTTGCTCCGAGTTTAGTGTAATGAACTGGGGGGATGTGTGTGTGGAGAATGAATGGATTGGGGATGGGAGGGAGGAGGTGGAGGGGTTTTGTATTACAGTTTCAAATTGGAATTATTCAAATATATTTTGTATCTGTATGACTGTATTTATGGTTGAAAGGAAATTTCTTATTCCTGTGAAATATGATAGCATTAAAGCACTAGGAACATTAGCAAATCAGCACTTTCTGAGTTTTCCAGTAGTGATCAGCACAGATCTGGTTATCTTGTACGTGAAGTGAATTTGGTGCTTTGAACCCTAGAGCAGAAAACTTCTGTTGTCATTGATATGTTAGTTTCTTGTGAGCCTTAAATTATTAAATATTATAGATATACTTCTTTATAAATTTATTAGTTACCTTCCTGTTTCAGAATTTCTAAGTCATTCAGTCATGTGCTTACTGGCCTCACTCAAAAAAGTATGTGCAACTTTTCTTTTTCTGGGTTTTTTTTTTTTTTTGTGGTTTTACAGTTTTTTATCTTTGTTATATTGTTGAGACCTAAAGGAAAAAAAAATACACTCTTCTGCTGTTACTGGTTTAAATCTAGTGCACAACAAATCTAAAGTGATCTGAACAGATTTTCAAGTGCACAACAGATCAAAAACATGAGGGAGTGGATAGACACAATGAGAAAGTAGAATACTGAGTGTAATATCTGCAGAACTGTTTTCATTGTACACTCCAGATTGCTTGAGCATGTGTATCAGTCACCTTTATGTATGCACACACCATTTGTGTACACAGTTCTCTGGTTTTAGTTCTCTAAGACTGGGAGTGGATGGCACTTCAGGAGTTGAACGTGGCGTGCTGTGCTGCTTCAACAACCGTCGTGTGGCTTTTCTCTTGGACACGGATGAAAAGCACCATCTTTTCATCAAAACACACCCCTGGTTTCTTGTATTTCCAAACAAAACCTTCTCAGTGCTGTGGATTTTACAGTTGAGGTGTTGAGAGATGAGTGACACCTTGCCTTCATCAGGATCACAGCTAACTTTGAAGACCGACAAAAAGTTGCTCTTTAGCTCAAAGAGTTTTCTTAAAATTTCTCTTGCAAAGGACATCTCTGTTTCCCCCTCCAACTTCTGTTGTATTGCTGAAGGATGGTCCATGCCTTTCCCACATCCTGTGGCACGGCAAGAGTAGCAGAGAAGAGAAGGCTTGATTGTCAACATCGCTCAAGGTTTGTTTCTAAAAAATTTTCTAATATAAATAAGTGCTCAGTTGGGATTATAATTTATTCAAGTACCTCATCTATGTCCTGAGATAAATTGGGATCAGCTTTGCAGGGCAGCACTCTGACATTCTCTCCCCCAGACACAAATGCTGCTTTCCTGTCCCTGACCTTGCACTTTAATGATAATGCCCAAATGCATGATGTTTTTTTCTCTCCTAGTCAGTAAAATAACTGTCAAGCAAGTCATACGTTTCATTAACAGAATGCTCAGCCCAAAACCCAGGGCTGAGGGGAAGGAATTTGAATCTCATAACAGAGAACAGCATCTTTCACATTAATTTTAGAATTTTAGATGTCGGTTTCTTAGTTGGTTTGCTTGTTTAGCTAGATGTGGAATGAGGCTGTAATGTGCTGAGGAGCTGTCTAAAACAAGACTAACAGGAAAAGCATCCAGTGCAGCTGCACTACAGACTTGGGGAGATCTCCAGTTTGCCTTGGTGGGAGCTGTTGCACAAAAGGGAAATGAAGAATCAGCTCTTTGGTGAGGCTGAATCTCAGATGAAACAAAGTGGTGTAACTCTGCTGCACGTGCTGAGACCTAGGTCACTGATGGACTTAGAGTAAGGCTTTTTGCTCAGACTGCTCAAGTGCTTTGCTTTGCTCTCGGTGATCACATCCATCTGACTGGCCTGAATAAGCACCAAACAACCGCAGTGAGTCTTTCGGGATAAAGTTTTGAGGTGGTCTTTCTGAAACTACTACCCTTACCTGCCTGACCACCAGAATTTGGTCTTCCAACTGTGTGTTATGTTGGATTGGGCTGTTGGCTCCTCGGAGGAGGGGCATTGTGTCCACACAGCCACTTGTTTGGAATCCTGCGTAAGGATTTTACGGTTCTAGATTACATCTCCAAAGTGCAGCAAGCTGATAAAGGTGAAATAGATCAGGGCTATGGGGCATGGGTCAAGCTGATCTTGGTGACACAAAGGGAAGGCCTGGTTTTCCCCCTCCTTTTTTACTTTTCTTCCCACCTTGTGTCTTTTTGTTGCTTTCACTGAACTGGTTCTCTCCTCATGGAAGTAAGTGAACTCAAGTTCAAGTGCTGCCTTCTCTTCCTGTGGCTGCCTGAGCTCACTCATCTGATAGGAAATTAAATTCAGCCTTCTGTTTGAATATGCTGTGTTTTTCCATAACAAAACAACAGAACTTTCCAATAGAAAGAAAAGAAATCATTCTCAAAGTATGGTTAAAAAAATTTGCTTGGCTTGGGTTTCTAACATGTTAAGCACAGTTCAGGCAAATTTGGTATTGACACCTTTACAAATAAATACATGATTTCTATTGGCTTATAGGGCAGTAAAGGATTTGCTTTCTAATCACAGGTACTGCTGCCAAGCACTGAGTAATGTGACCAGGAACATGGTCTGAACCCAGTTCAACAGAGCATTTAGCACAGACACATGCTTAAACCAACACAATTTTCAGCAGGTGTTTTAGATTCACTGATTTTTATGATTTTGAGGTTTGAGATCCTGAGTTGGACTTGGATGTTCCTTGTGGGTCCCTTCTAGATCCAGGTATTCTTTGATTCTCTGATGGTTATTTAAAGATAAGTTATAAACAGGACTGAAACCTTGAAGCCATGGATTGCCCTTGGATTTTGGGGTAAATATGTGGGTGCAGAAGAGTATAAGAGAGAAATGAATCCCTCCAAGAAGGCTCCTGGAAATGTGAGACAGGAAGAGAGTTTTCTCTTCCAGGCCCATCACAAGAAGGAAATACAACCTAACCACTATTAATTTATGTTAACTGACCTGCAATGAACAGCAGGCTGAATCAGACCTCTTTGCCATATCAAAGGCATCAAGATGTCAGAACTTAATGAATAGCAGATCATGGCAGACATCAAAACCCCAAACAAACCCAGCCAAACAACAAACCAACACTGTTTTGTAAACTCTTTTGGCTAGGAGCTGCAAAAGAAAAGCTCCCTCACCCCACACATGCTGTAGTTATTAATGGCTTGTCCTCTCATGTGGAACACTGTGCACTAAAATGCATTCTTGGGAGAGCTGAAGTGAATGTTCATTTGGGTCACCAGTAATGTAAGTTTAATTTGCTTAGCCTGACCCCAAGGGGAGTCCACATTTCCCTTTTACTTTTCCATCATCCTAAGAAACGATAAAATAGTACCAAGCAGTTATATAACACCATTCATCTCCCAGCGCTCTATGAACAATTGTACCACGCTCTGTGGTGCAGGGTAAAGAAAAGGATGGGGAGGGGAAGTCCAAGCCTTTCAAAGGGGGACGGGGCTCAGAGAGGCACAAATAGGAGTGGGTTTCGCTGGACTGAGAGGTCTAAAATGTGGATCTCAGGGAAGAGAGATTCCCCCTGTGGTCTCTTGCATGACTCTGGGTGGCTCTGCAGGCAAGGACTGGATGCCAGCAGCTGTGCACCATGATCCATCTGGTGGGGTCACTGCACACAGAGGGGACTTTATGCTGCTCTGAGCAGCACAAACAAATCCCTCTTTTGTGTGCTCTTTTCATTTGGGCTCTGTAAGGAGAGCATGGCACTCCTGCTGGCTGTTCCCTGGCCTCTCCAGCTGCAGACACTGCTGGTCTGGTGGAGGTGGTACTGAGACATTCGCCAGGCATTGCCCTTCACCTCCTGTTAAGGAGCAAAGCACATGTCAGAGCACTCTCAGAGGGAGACACTTGCGTGCACAAAAAGTCTGGCTCTTCTGAAACCTATCCCAGAATCACTGAGGTTGGAAAAGACCTCAAAGGTCAGTAAGTCCGACCTGTGTCAGATCACCACTTTGTCAACTGAACCAGAGCACTGAGTGCCATGTCCAGTTGCTTCTTGAATGCCTTTGAGTATGGTGACTCCACCACCTCCCTGGGCAGCTCATTCCAATGCCTGACAACCTGTGAAGAAATTCTTCTTCCTGGTCAGTGTTAGAGAAGCTGGTGCTGAGGTCAAATGAGGAGAGCATTTAGTGGCATGTGACAGTGCCACTGAGCTGTGGTGAGGGACGAGATGCCTTGATGACATCTGATCCAGCCATTTAGCAAGATGCCATGAACAGGAGTGGAATTTGGCAGGGGCCTTAGGGTGGTTGCTGCCATATTTAGGGAATGACAGAAGGAGGGCTTTAAGCACCTCATCAAGACTTTGGCCTTGCCACTTGGCGGTGGGATCGGGATCGGAATGTTGTGTGGCAGGCAGGGTCTGGGGGAAGGCTCAGAAATAATGAGGCTGATTCCCCTGCAGGACAGAGGGGCAGCAGGGAAACAGGGAGATGAAGCTCTAACAGCATCTGCCTGCCTTTGGTTCAGCTTTAGCCATGTCACTAAATGACTAGCAGCCTCACTCCACAGCTACAAATGTCCAAAAAATGAAATAGAAAAGGTCTTTATAATAATCTAACCTATGACCAATTAAAATAATTGTTCCAAAATTATTCCGCCATGACTTTTGCTATATGCGGCACTACTAAATATTTTTTTAGATTGTGCCATTTAGTCTTTTCACAGGTTCTGTAATGTTTGGTTTTTGGTTGCTTTGTTTGAAGTTTGCTTGTTTTGGTTGTTTTTTGCTTTTTTTTTTTTTTTTACTTTCTTTCTGTATGCATTAACTGGTCCCTAGTTCTTCTGATCAGATTGTTAAAGTTCTGTTTCTCTGTCCTAAATTTGGGACTTCAGGGTGCTGGCACCCTACAGTGGACCTCGGTCATGCCACCTGACATCAGTGTGTCAGCTCATTATACCGAATTTCTCCAGTAACTCTGTGGGCCCATTGACCAGAACATACCTAATATTTGTATGATGAAATATTGTGAAAAATGTGGTTATAGTAGCCATTGAGATAATGTGAAATAAAAACTTTTATGTAATTGGAATAGGAAAAAAATAAAGCTGATAAGGAATTAATTGGAATTAGAAGTTTTGAAGAGAAATATCAACTTATTTAAAGAAAAAGAAGGCTTTAGACAGACAGAAAGTAGGTTTAAATTGGATATTAGGCAGAATTTTTTCCCTATGAGGGTGGTGAGGCCCTGGCACAGGTTGCCCAGAGGAGCTGTGGATGCCCCAGAAATTACCTGATCTAATAGAAGGCAACAAAGTGTTTTCATTAAAGCTTAGGCTTCCTAGCGCACAGTCTTTATGGTTACCACAGAATTAATAATTTTCCAGATAGAATTTAAAATTTACCAAAGTCAACTGCAAGTTGTCTTCTCTATAAATAATTCACAGTCATTAGGGGGATATTTCCAAATAAATCAGTTTTAACACTTGATTGACAGAAAGAAGAGAAAAAAGAAAGATATATCTTATTTCTGTGCTTCAATTTTGGTGTGCCATGGAGATTGTAATTTGCAATATTCTGGAAAACAGCTGTGACTGTCTTAAAATTGACATTGGAAAGAATGTTGCTGGAGAATCACCTTGGATGAAAACAGGTAATAATTTCCCTCTCAAGACAGTGGTTGACTGACCTTCTCCCGTCTTCTGATAAAGGCAGTTTGGACATAAATGTTGAAATATAAGGTCTCTTCTCTTAAATCTCATGTCCAACCCTGGCCAGGAATGGTGGTTTCCTCACTCCTGTGGGTGAGGAATGCAATGGAACCTTGCAGCTCTTCTCATGACAGTACAGCTGCATAATAAATACTCATGTCAGGGTTGATGTTTCCATGAAGATGCTGGAGGAAAAGATGGGATTTAAATGGACTACATTGGTCTGAGGGTGTAATATGTACAAGAAGCAGGTAAAATTTCTTCCTTTGCATGATTTCACTCCAGTGATGGTGTCCTAGCACACAGTAATCCCCCTACAAAATATCACAAAATCCATACCAGGGCTTGCTTTGCTCTCTTCAGTCAGTAGAGATTGGTTACATTATACCATACTTAATGCTCTCAAGCAAGTTCAACACATTTAAAAATTCTTCCTCTTCCTCCTCCCTGCTTAAGTATAGGTAGAAATGCCTGTGATTGGAAAGGTGAAAAATTATTTGAATTATTTAAGCAACATAAACTTATAATTCTTTTTTCTGTCTTGTTTAAAATTATTTGAAAATCTAATGGGGTGTGATTGAATGTGATTCATTTAACAGGAATTTGCAGAGCAAATTGCATGAGTTTCTCAGTTCAGAAAACAGTAATTTTCAAGGCAGTGCTGCACAAGGGGGCTATTGTGAAAATACATGGTGTTTTATTATGCAAGGGAATGGTGCAAAGAAGCAGGGAGTCTGGAGGGTGACAAAGCTTGTTCTGGGAAGGAATGCCCTCTAGTTTAAGCTTAGCCTCTGTGCTCTGAAGGAGAGAGCGTTCCTTTAGCCACAGAGGAAGCAAAAGGAATAGCAGGAATCCACAGCTGAGCTATGCAAACATTTGACTGGCTCCCACAGTTGTTTCTGGGGGAGAGATTTCAGCCACTGGGCAAAATACCTGCACAGTATCTCTCAGGATCATGTTTTAAAAGTCTGCCCAGTTCATTGAAAGGATACAGGTACCTGCCTTCAGGAGAATGTGCTGAAGTGTGGATCTAAGGCAGGCACTGGCATCTTCCTGCAGGCCTGGCAGAGTAAATTCCAGTGACCAACAAAATTTGGGTCAGATTCCCACTTGTCTCCCAGAGTATCTCCATCTCAGTGATACATCCATACAATGGAGCAGAGTCTGAGAAGTGCAGAATTCTGAAGCACGAGAGAGAAGTCTCTCTGGAAAGCTTGGAAACGCTGGGTATTTCAAAATAGCATTTGCACTGCTTCTTGCTAGTGGAAAACGGAGTAGCTCTGTTCTTAAAAAGGAAGCTGGATATTCCACTGAGGGGGAAATACAAATTCTCATAGACATCCTGACTACATCTATATTAGAAAACGAAATGTGCCCAGGACCATTCCCTGGCACTGAGGCCAGCTGGCAGGAGACAGGCTGAGCTCCTGCTGCCAGAGGCTCACTCTGAAACAAGGTGTTCGGCACTCAGCCTGCTGGGCTCCCTTCCTGACCTCTGCTCATGCCCACATCGTGCCTAGGAAGTATAAGTCTGTACCCAAGCACTACCCAAGAGAGTGCTTGGGTACAGACTTACCAGCATGGCCAGGAGCCTTGAAGTGTAGTTGATTGTGATTAATTGCTTGGGAACATTCCCTCAAACTCTGGAGGTGGCAGGTGTAAATACAGCCCTGCTTTGATGCCTCTTGCCCTCAGGTAATTTTTGGGGTAACTTAAAAGCTTTACACATTTCCCCCTATTGGCACATTCTTAAACAATAATCAGTCTCTATTCACTGAGAACAGCTATTCCTGCCAAAATCTTTTCTCTCTAATTCTGCTTCCACCTGCACTCGTCTATATGCAACTTTAACTAAAAATCACCACACTATTCCAGACACACACAGAGGAGCACAAGTGGATCTGACAGTGGGAATGGGATACTGTTGCTTTGGTTTTTGGCGGATTTTCCTGTTTGCCTGGCCCTAGTGTAGGCTGCATCTTGTTTTTCAGTCACTGCATCTTCTAACTCTGCTTAGCATTCCAGTTGAGGCCCTGGTGGCCATGCATAACCCCTGGTCTTGCTGTCCAGCAGGGTGCATCACAAAATTACTGGAAATTAAAAAACAAACAAACAAACAAACAAAAAAGGGTGGGGACACTCTGCATTCTAGTGCTGAAGAAACCAAGGACCACTCAGCACAGGCAGAAAGTGGGCCAGCATTAGAATTCTTCTGTGGCTTCAAGGTGAGCCTACATGCCAGTGGTCCCCAGAGAATGAAACATGAGTCTAATTCAGTCAGAGGGAGAAGAAAAAGCAAAGTTCCTAATTCCTTCTGCTAAAGTAGAAATAAACTTCCATTTAAAATCTTTCCTGTATTCTTGGGTCTTGACAGCTCTAACTACAATAGTTTAAGATGTCAGTGCTGTCAACCACCCTAAGAAGATGTTGAGAAGTAAATCACTCTGAAGGGACCACTAAGGACAAGTGAACTTATTGATGGGATTTTTCCTTCAGCGGATATGTGGGCACATGGTTTAGTGTGGGTGTGATATAGAAAAGACCAACAGAATGTGGAGGTTAGAATGCTGAGGTACACCACCTAGAAAAAGTGATGGAACTTTTTGTGCCAGGGAATCACTCCTTGAGGTCTGTTTCATCAAGTAAGGCTGAAAACTCTGTTTATTGTATTTATGTGTTAATATTTAGAGACAGGACACATGGTGAAAATGTGTATGTAGAAAACATGAAGATTTGCAAGAAAGCAAAAGTGTAATTCGGATGCCAAGCACATCCTGGAGGCGAGCAGATGCAATCATCATCAGAGCCAGTAAAGAGAGGAGGGCTTTCTAATTATTTCCCAGAAGTACAGCAGTTGCAAAGCCATTTTTGCAGCATTCATCAAAACTTTTATTTGAAATATCTCAGAAGCACACCCTGCACTCTGTTCACTCTGTAGCTGCAGATTAGTCCTACTGAAGGCAACTGGATTCCATTCCAGGAATCCTGCTCAGATAGACTTGAGCTCTGCAGTCACATCCTTTGTTTTCCTTGACTCCTGACAGCCCAAATTAAACAGAGATCTCTCTTAGCAGTGAGGGAATGCTGACGGCATTCCACCGTGCTGTGGGCACAGTGTGGAAACAATATCACTTCTTGCCTGGCCTCAGTGTGGCCAAATTGCAGCATGATGTCCTGGCTACATTCGTCCCTCAGGCAAGGCAGGTGATGCTGGGGAGGGGTGTGAAGGGTCCAAATTTGGAAGAGAAAATAATCAGAGACTGATGACTGGAACAAAATGCTCAAGCCAAAATGCTTTCTCCCTAGGGAAGCTCTCCCACAGCCAGATGCAGTGTTGCTTAGCAGTCTGGATTTCATTCCAGGACTGCACGTGGCTCTTAAGGTCCTGCCTGAGACTTTTTTCGTCTGATGTTGGGTAGCAAACCCAAATAAACAGGAAGTCAGGCCTGAACAGGAATATCACATATCATCCACTTCTCATCCCTGTAAAATCCATCCCCATTCCCTTGTCTGATTTTCTAATTGAATCATCATGGCTGTAAAATCACACTGTAAAATTTCCTCCTCTCATTTGCAGAGAGCCCAGAGGAGGAGCCAGTATAACATATTTAGAATTTGTTTTCCTTTTTAGAAGGGGCTTGCATTTTGGGTAATTTTTTTCCTGGGCTAATGTACATCTGATGTCAGACTCCCCAGATGAGAATGGTTAGACTGGAGTTGACATTTTTAGAAATATGTGCGAATGGAAAAATATCCTGGGAGTGCTGCCAATGGCTGATTTTGTGAAGTCTTAGTCTCTGTTGGAGAGGAACCATGAGCCAGGTACCTGTACTGAAAAGAAGCCTTGCTCATAAAGTGTCTTGCTCAGGTGTGTGCCAGACATGCCTTCTCAATTTAAAGAGAGGGCAGAAATTAATATCAGCAGGCTGTGACTCAGCCAGGCAATATTCAATTCCCCTTTCTGATCAGATGACAAACAGCCAGTTAGCATCTTTCCCAGAGGGAGGTACAATGACCAGAGAAGTTCCTGGCAAAAAATGGATTTTCCAAGGTTGAGCTGTGAAGTGGTGCAAACAAATCTGCTTGACCTGTGGCTGTTCCTTCTAGTTTGGTACTGACATGACTGGGACAGGACAGCTTAGAGCTGAGCTGGCTTGCTGTGAGCCAAACCTGCAGCTTTCTAATTCCTGGTGAGCTGGTGGAATTTGGAGGATGAGTGCAGCTGATTCGTGGTGCTGCGAATGTCAGCAATTTTTATAGGCTTTGTGGAGGGCTGGTGTTTGCTGCCTCATCAGAGCAAATGCCTTGTTGGCAGGTGGCAGGCTCACACTGAGCTAGCAGGGGGTGGCACAGGGGCTAGGGCAGTGCAGGGCGGGCACTGAGGGCGCAGCATCAGCTCGCTGCAGACAGACGGCTCCATCTCCAGCCAGGGCTGCAGGCAGCCCCCACTGAGCTGCTGGCTCTGGGTCTCGGTGGGAGCCCGGAGCTGCTGCTCTCCGCTGAGGCCAGTGCTCAGGGAGCAGCTCTGTGCTGAGCCTGCCCTGCTGCCTGGCAGGATCAGAATGTGCTGAGGTAGCCCTGGCTGGGTGCTCCAGAGAGCCAGCACAGCTCTCCTCCAGCTTGGTGGGCACATCAGCCATCCCAAGGACAGTGGCAGGATGCTTTTGTGCACACCATCCTTCTCCCATCCTGTCCTGGTTTAGGGCAAATTTGCGAGGAAACGTCCAAGGGGGTTCTTCTAGAAAGCAAATTCAAGCAGCCACTTGTCCAGACAGTTCAGGAAAATATTTCCTTGGAGAAAAGTGGAAGAACTCTGTTTTTTTAACAGGCAAAGCATTCACCAGCACAAAAAAACCTGTACAATATTAAAAAATAAAACATCTTGCCAATCTGAAGACATGACAAACTCAGACAGTCCCCTTTGGTGGGCTGTAGCTCAGCTCACTCAGTCTCTTATCAGTCCCTCCGGTGCTGGAAATGCCATGGCTCAGCCTGGCCCCATGGGCCACAGGTGCGAGCTGCCAGTGCTCTTCTGGGTTTTCAGTCCAGAGCAGGTTTAAACAGTTCCAAGAACAGTTCCCAAGAACAGTCCAGGGAACTTCTCTGCCTCAGCTAGCTAAACACTAACTAAAAGCAAAGGAGAGCTCTGTCCTGCTGTCTGTCCGTGCTGCACAGTCCAGGAGAAGGATGCAGGGGAGCAAGTGCAGTTCCTGAAAACAAACTATGCACTTCTTCTCTTCCCCCTTTGCTCTCAGAATCAGTCTAAAAGGTGCAAAACTCATTTCTGGGCTAAACAGACAAATGGGAATATGAGCATCATAAAGTCATCCCAGCACACATCCCTTTCTCTCTTCTGCAGGCTCAGCAGGCTCTGCCTCATCATCATCTCCCTGCTGATTTCCATGCTCCAGGCTGAGTGGATGGGGCTGTGCCTGGTGCTCCTTATTGAACAGTCGTCTTCAACATATTTATCAACCACCTGGATGCAAGAGTTGAAAGCACCCTTCAGCAGGGTTGCTGGTGATGCCAGTATGTGCCATGGAGTACATGTTCTGGCCCCAGTAGGGCTCCCAGGCTTGGCTTGTGCTGGGGACAGTTCCCCACACAAGGACACCGTGGCTTAGTGGTGGCCTTAGCAGCAAATTTGGGTACAGCTATTTTCACATACAGTTGGCTCTGCGGAACACTGCAGAAATAAGTTTATATCAGCTCTGCAGACAGCAGTGGACTGAGCTGGGTTTGGTGTGGAGAAGGGTTTGGTGGGTTTTTAGTCACTCTTTTGTTCAGTAGCTTTTGGACTTGTTAGCCACTTGCAACCAGCTTTGACAAAAGGACACTGGCCTTGAAGAAGCTAAGGCTTCTTCTTTTTACAGCTTTTGAAAAGGTAGCTGGCTGCTTGGGGAAAGAAAGACTGGAATTAAAACTGCTTCTCTTAGGAAAAAGCTGTGGCATGACCTGTCCTAAACTGTTGCTCTCTCAACACGGGAGAGACCATGGTATGTTCACAGACTTCTCTGAAGTGCTACAAATGCCAATTAGATGGGATTTACAGGGTAACAGCAAGAAGCAGAGTTGTGCTGAGAAATAAGGCAAACGGTGCCTTGTATCTTGAGGAAGAGTTCCTTCCTTCCTTCCTTCCTTCCTTCCTTCCTTCCTTCCTTCCTTCCTTCCTTCCTTCCTTCCTTCCTTCCTTCCTTCCTTCCTTCCTTCCTTCCTTCCTTCCTTCCTTCCTTCCTTCCTTCCTTCCTTCCTTCCTTCCTTCCTTCCTTCCTTCCTTCCTTCCTTCCTTCCTTCCTTCCTTCCTTCCTTCCTTCCTTCCTTCCTTCCTTCCTTCCTTCCTTCCTTCCTTCCTTCCTTCCTTCCTTCCTTCCTTCCTTCCTTCCTTCCTTCCTTCCTTCCTTCCTTCCTTCCTTCCTTCCTTCCTTCCTTCCTTCCTTCCTTCCTTCCTTCCTTCCTTCCTTCCTTCCTTCCTTCCTTCCTTCCTTCCTTCCTTCCTTCCTTCCTTCCTTCCTTCCTTCCTTCCTTCCTTCCGACACTTCGTTCCAACATTTCCTTCCGACACTTCCTTCCTCCCTCCTTCCTTCCCTCCATCCTTTAAATGTTGAGGAAAGAAAACCTTGTGCTTAAAGCTCGTATCCTTTTCTGCTGCACTGCAGTGGTAAGCTTGAAGGGGCAGGAGGAAGAGAGGGGAGGCTTTTCCAGGGAAGAGTTCATAAGAATGGATCTTTGTTTACATTTTTAGGCTGTGGCCATCATGGAGTTTCTGGATTAGACCCTTCCAGTGATGTCATATAAAACGTGGCTCGTAGCCCTCATGTATTTTCTCTCTGTGAGCAGTGAAGCAGCTGGGTGTTTTAAAAAGAAAATATAGGTGCATATCTATGAGCAATGTGTGACTTCTGAAAGGAAAGTGCATCTCAGAGCTGTCCTTTGTCCTCAAAACTTTGGCCCCTGAAGGAAGTGTCACTTCCTGGTCCCTTAAGGTGTGAGGGTTTGCTGTGCTTGAGGGAAAAATACCAATTGCTTTAAGTATCAGTTTGGGGCTCTGAGCTGATGGCTTTTTATACCTTGGGCCTTGTTTCTTGAGGGCTCAAGTCTAGGGCCAGTCCTGTTCAGTTATTTATCAGTGACCTGGATGCAGCATTTGAACACACCATGAGAAATTTGCTGGTGGCACCAAACTGGAAGGTGCTATTGACTTTCTACAGGGCCAGGAGGCTTTGAGAGGTTGGAAATTTGGTCTGTGAGCCATGGGGTGAAATTTAACAATAACAAATGCTGGATTCTGTGCCTGGAACAGGGGAATGCTGGGCAATATACACTGGGAGAGGAGTGCTCAGATAGTTGGGCCTTTCCAACTGAAAATAGTCTATTTTTTGTTCTATTTTTTAAAGCTATGAATCACCCTGGAGAGAGGGGCAGTCATCCTTGATTGGTTCACACACAGGCAAATCTGGGTGAGGATCAGAAGGCATTTGATTTGCTGCCATTGTTAAGAAAGGCTGCAGAATTTTGTCAGTGATGGATTTCTGGTGAAATCTGTTCAAAACCAGTGATGAAATGCTCACTAGACCAGAAAAAATCAACACTTCTGACTTTATGTTATGCAAAGCACACGGTTTCTGTACCAAATCAGTGGGGAAGAAGAAGAGCATCCTGTTTGAAATCCGATTTTTACATTATTCTTACAATGCTGTGCAGTCTGAGTCATGACTGTTGAACACTCAGCCTGTGTTGAACATTCAGCCTCTCTCAAAAACCAACCTGATTTTGAAAGGTGGGAACTGCTGCAGAAGAGAGGCAGAGGCCCAAACATCCTCACCTTGAAGTCTGTCATGGCTTACACATCTAGAAAAATGTTCAGTGAAAGCCATGTATGTGCTTTATTTTCCCTTTATGTTCTTTCACCATGGTGAAATAAGTGTAGCCGCCTGCTGCAAAACAAATAGAATGTAATCTTCCATTTTTATCTTGACCATTTTGAAATAGTCGGTTCAAATAGCTAAAGAATGGCATGCAGGCAGTTTGTGAAATCATTTTGCATGAAGGGATTTCAAAAAGCTTCCCCAAAAGCTACCTACAAGTGATTAACTCACATTTGGGGACCATCTGCCCAGTGGCTTTTCAAAATAATGCTATAAGAACACAGGCTAAAAGCAAGAAATGTCTTACAAAAGCATATCTTCCAGAAAAGGAAAAAAAATAAAAAGAAAAAAAAAAGAAAATGGAAAAAAAAAGAAAATAGAAAAAAGAAAAAGCAAAATCCACCATAACTGAGCCTTACCTTTTGTTATAACTACATGATAAATCAAATTTGGGAACAGAAGTGTATCTGGGGCTTTGCCACAACACATGTATGTTCTGAAAATCATCTTGTAGTTCCTGTTGCAGAATTTTGACCTATTTTGCTCCTGCTACATTTGTTTGTGGAAATTGCAGTGAATGTAAAAGGGACATTACTGTGGCTCTTCAGATTGTACAGGCAAGAATTTGCAGCAATTTTTCTTCTCTAGAGAATGACCGGAGATTGGAGAGGTTTTTTTTTTCTAAATTCATAAGGTTTCACCTAGATGGGAACACTTGGGAAGCATGATCTGAATGGGAATCAGAAAAATATAGTTGTTAATTACAATGACTCAAAATGTTGCACACACCTTTGTGGATAATCACATGTGGAATAAGGGTAGGCCTGATTTATGTGTAACTTAGTCCACTTTGGAATACCAAAACAAATTTAATCTCTATTATTTTAAAGAAGAATTGCTGTGCAGGGACTAACCAGGGCAAACATGGCTTTTTCCTTGGTAGACAGTCCCCATTTTTAAATGTCATCTCAGAAGTCAGGGAGGACACTGAAGTCATTGCAAACAGACATGCCATCTCCATGATTTGTTGTCCGCACAAGGGAACACTTCAACAAGGTGCTGAGCAACATTTTTTTGATGAGCTGCATTCCTTTTATCAGCTGTGAGTGTTGAGGGCCATTGGTATCACCCATGGTGAAGTACAGGTGGCACTGAGAGTGACCTGTGCTGCTCAACACCACTTGTTTCGTAGCTGTTGCCAAATTTCATAGGCATTGAATGAAGAATAACTTAATCCTTGAAGGGATGAAAAAACCTTTCCCATTCTTAACTGCAGAGCACTAACCCCTGGGATCAATCCAGTAGGGGGATGATTAACATCCATACAAAAAGGCTGAGAAAATTGGGGTTGTTCAGCCTGGAGAAGAGAAGGCTTTGGGGTGACCTCACTGTGGCCTTCCAGGACCTGAAGGAAGCTCACAGGAAAGATGGAGAGAGACTCTTGACAAGGGCCTGGACTGACAGGACAAGGGACAATGGGTTCACACTGGCAGAGAGCAGGTTTAGATTGGATATCGGGAAAAAATTGTTCCCTGTGAAGATGGTGAGGCCCTGGCACAAATTTCCCAGAGAAGAAACTGTGGCTGCCCCATCCCTGGAAGTGTTCAAGGACAGGCTGGGTGGGGTTTGGAGCAACCTGGGCTAGTGGAAGGAGTCCCTGCCCATGGCAGGGGGTTGGAACTGGATGATCTTTACCAACCCAAACCATTCTGTGATTCTGTGACTGGAATTTGGGCCAGAGAGATGCCCACTCCACCCTTACTTGATTCAAATTGTGTTTCGACTCTGAAGACCTAATCTGCTGTAGAATTGAATGGATGTTTTGCAACTGGCTTCAGCAGACAGAGAGAGGATGAAATAGCACTGGTACTGATTTTGGTAAACTTTCCCACTGCTGGTTGGATGGAGCAAGGGTTTGTCTGAGCCCTGTTTTTTGAACTGGTGGCAAAAATCACTTTTGAAAAGGATCAGGATGAGGCAGTTATTCCCCACTGTCAGCTTGGAGCCTAAATTATGAATCAATCTGTTTCTGTGGTCTCTTATATAAGGCTGGGTATCACTGCCAGTCCATAATGCTTAAACTGGGAAAAATGGAGCTGGAGAAGGTGGAAACAATCTAGGCAAATGGCACTTTTGTACTTTCCTTAAGGAAAGGGTTGCAAGTGCTGAACTGACGCGTAAAGACCTTCTGTAGATTCACGGCATGCCAGATTAGTGCTTACTATTTGAAAAGATAGCTGGAATAGCAATCTATTCCATGTTTTTATTTTTTGTAATTTATAATCTGCATATTTCCTTCAGTGTCCTGGCCCTTTGGAATCCAGTACAGTTTTTGGCTTCTCTGATTACCTCTGTCACTAAGTTCCGTAGCCTAATTACATCTTTTGTTAGAAAGTAATTCCTTTACCTGCTTTTAAATTTTCTGCTGTGGATCATTCACACATCTCCTGTAAGGCTTCTTAGCCAGCTTTAAGCTCCAGCACCTAAAGCTGGATCCTAAAATGGGCTGATCCACAGATTACTGTAAAGATGATATTTTCACTTTCACTCTCTTTTTCTCATGCATCCTGTCACCATTACAGCTGTGACTGCACCCTGTGTAGTGAACTCAAGCCTTCACTTTGCAGGTAGTGAAACTCTTTACTGGTGGTCTCTCATAGGTGGAATTTAGAGCACTGACTCTAAATTCTAAGTGGTGGCAGCCAGGTCTCTTGAATATTCACTGTTGGTTAAGTTTTAGCCTGATTCAGATTTAAATCTGGGCTGGCTTCTTTTTAACCAGCATCACTATAAATACCCAGAATGTGTTTGTTCAGAACTCAGACAAAAATTTAGATCTCTGTGATATATGTGAGGATTTTTTCTAACAGGTTATGCAGCTGCAAATTCAACTGGCCGTTTTGCTGCATGTTCACCCAGCTTTTTCCTCTTTCTCTGAAGAATCTCAACATTCCTTTTATCCTAACTACTGTAAATGAATTGATCATTGGTAGACTACTCTGTCTCATTCCTATCTTTCCAAAGAAAATTAAAATATTCAGTGGAACACAAGCACCAGGGGGACTTGCCTGGTCTTCTACCATGATTACACCAGGTGTGTCACAGAGAGGGGACATTCAGCCTTTCTTGAAGCAGTTGCAGGCTTCACAGGAACAAATCTGTTCCAGTACATGAAGGGACAAAGATGGAGAGAAATTTTTTACATATGTAGTGTCAGAACAAGGGAAAATGGCTTCACACTGACAGAGAGCAGGTTTAGATTGGCTGTTAGGAAGAAATTGTTGCCTGTGAGGATGGTGAGGCCCTGGCACAGTTGCCCATAGAAGCTGTGGCTGCTCCCATGCACTTTCCTGAAAAATCTTTTGTCCCTTTTCAGTTTGTGAATGGCCTGGTTCTTCCTACAGCCACCAGAGTCATTAACAAGGCTGTCCCACCATGCTGCCCTGTTAGTTCTGCTAGCCTCCATGAGTCACAGCAACACCTCCCACAAGCTCTAGCAGCACCTGTGGAAGTCACACACTGTCAGACTCAACACTGCCTTGTGCCAGCCTAAATTTGCCTTTGTCATAGGCAAACCCGACCCGATGCTGCATTTCATGAGGGGAGTTGCTGTTGTTTCAATAAAGCCTGTGTTTTTCTGATGGCAAGGTGCTCCTGGTCTACATTCCCAGTTCACAGAGCAAAAGTCTGTGCTCACACAGCCTGTGTGGGAGTAGGAACAGAGGAAAGACAATGCCACAGAAACATTGCTCTGATACTGCTGAACATACCAAGGCTGGTCTAATTAAGCTGGAGGTGAAAGAGTTAATCTAGGCCTTGCCATGGCAGCCAAAGGGTGCACTTTAGGTATTTGCCGATATCTTACTCAAAACCAGTAAGTCCCAGTCCTGACACAGTAGAAAACACTTGGTTGGTGGTCTCTTATTTTTTCTTTTTCACAGGGGTCAGAACTGAGCTCAGGGCTCAGTTTAGACATTTTGGATAGCATAGTTCAAGTGTAGGATACTGATCTCTGCCAAGAACTTAAAACTAAATCCAGCCACCACAGAATCAGGTAGTTCCTTAGGAAAGTTTGTTAGACTTGTCAGTATTGACACTGGATTTCAGATGTATATTTGCTTAATTACTCTTTTGATAAAACCCCTTATTAAGCAATTCTGCTCTCCATCTGGTGCTGATCTGACTTAAAATACAGCAAGATTGGCAACTCATTAATTTATGGACAGGATAAGTATAAAATTTGCATAAATCAGTTAATACTAGAAAGTACAAAATTTGTAGTTTCTTGAAAAAGCAAACTGTGAACCTTTCCTCTTAGGACAGAAACTCTTTGTGAGATGGAGAAACATCTCACATGTTTCTTATGACAAAATATCGAGTAGTGATATTTTGGTTTTTCAGATTCCTTTCCCATTGATTCTTGTTCTAAATATAGAACTATACTTGTCTTGAAACTGGTGACACGTTGTGTTCAAGGCAAAATTCCTGCTCTCTAATGATGTGGTTTTATTTTTAAGGCTTTAATCTTACATCAATAATTTTAAGTGCTTTTCAGTGATGCTCTGAGCGAGGAACTACCATCCTTCTTTGTTGTTTTCAGTGCCAGATGACATTTTTATCCAATGGTAGGCATTCATTTGCCATGAAGATTGAGTTCCAGGAATGCAGTGTATAGATGTGAGGCAATTTTGATCATTGCTCTCTGGAAATCATAGTGATTATATGCATTTTAGTAGTTAGTTTACCCTCTGGATTGCAGAACCCTTCTTCTGAATCATTAGAAGGAAATCACACTAGTTTGTTGGTTTTTTTTTTTCCTGAAATATTAAAAATCTTGTTTAAAATGAACCCCCCTGCTCTAGCTTGTAGGAAGTGCAGGTTACCATCTGTGAGAGGTGGCAAAGAGTTCATCTCCCATATGATTGAGGAAACCTCTGCCAGAGAACTCAGGATTGAATCAGAAATGTTTCCATGAAAAATGTATCTTCCAAGCACCTAACATCCTCCAGAAAAAAACAGTTAATGGAGAAAGTCCCTTGCTTTGCTCTATTCCATTTGACAAAAGTGTCCCTGCATATTCTTTTCCTTGTGTTTGGAAAAGACTGGGAGGAAGTGCAGAGACCAGCTCCACGTGAATGAAAAGCTGCTCTTTGCAAGTCATTTCCCGACTGTTCTGAGTGATGTCTTTCACAGAATCCTTAGGGCTGGAAGGGACGTCTGGAGCTCATCCAGTCCAACCCCCCTGCCCAGGCAGGGTCACCCAGAGCAGGCGACATAGGAACACATCCAGGCAGGTTGGGAATGTCTCCAGAGGGGGAACTCCAGGCCCTTCCTGGGCAGCTGTTCCAGTGCTCTGCCACCCTCAGTGGAAAGAAATTCTTCCTTCTGCTGAGTTGGAACTTGTGTTTAGTTTATGGCCATTGCTCCCTGTCCTGTCATTGAGCACCACTGAAGAGAGCCTGGCACCGTCCTCTTGACATCCTCTTTGAGATATTTTTACGTCCTTTCCTGACCTTCTGTGCACCTCAGGTGATAAGACAGAGCTGAGAAGTAAGATATGGAAAGGGTTTCTCTGGATTCATAGAGTCTGCTTAGAACAGCTGCAGACAAAGACAGGTTCAAGACAGGAGGTTGCAGCTCAGGACAAACCTTACTTTAAAGGACTGCTGACAGGTGTTTGACAGCAAAAACTTTAGTACCAAGGAGCCTCTCTGTTAAACAGAAAGCTCACAGCAGGATACTGCTGCATTAACAAGATTTTCTCTGGCTGCTCCAATTCCCTTTAGCTTTTTTTTTTTTTGGTAATCATCTTTCAAACTGCAGCAGCATTTGTTGTCCTGAGGTGCTGATTCCAGTGTTCCAGTGGAAGAGATTTTAGTGGAAGCTTCTCCTGCAGTGTGCACAGGCTTCATTTCAGGTCAGTAATCACATCCTCCTCAGCCTCTCCTGGGGCTCTCACATTGATCATCCTCCAGCTGGAAGAATTGTCTGAGAGGAAGGGCATGACTGTTGTGTTGCGGTCACATTTCTAGACTGAGGGTGGACTGAGGGAAGCTTCTGCCCTTTGGATTCTGGGGAGACCTGGCATTTGGATGTGGTGTGGGTGTGCAAGCTGTCAGCCTTCCTGCTCCATCATGCTCATCTGTCCCCCTCCAGGCAGCCAGTTATGCTGGGGAGGGACAAGAGGAGAGGGCAGGGCATGTGATGGGTGACTTGAGCTGGTGTTTGGGTTCTGAGCAACAAAGTCTCTGCCGGATGAGGCTGTGTCACCAACAAAAGGCTCATTGACTGTTCTGAGTCATCATCAACAGTCCACGAGAAGGACTTGAGTTGATGTGAGGGGGTAGGAAGTTTGCCCCAGGACAAATCTGGAGAACAAAACATCCACAGAAATAAAACATGCTTTATGTTTTCCAGTGTTACCTGGAGAGCCAGATGGGAGCAAAAAGAAAAAGCAGGAGGCCAGGGGATCTAAAAGCTTGTGAGAAAGGGCTCTTTGACATCCTTTGCTACCTTTTCCTGGGAAAGCTGGAATAACACTATGGATCACAAATGATCCTTCTGCTAAACTGACTCTAGAACCAGGCTGATACCTACCTACCTTCTCAGCAAAAAAGGGCATTACTTTGGCTAGATACACTCAAAGGTACTGGAGAGCCCATTGCTTCAGTACCTGTGTGAAGGGAATCTTGCTACTGAGTAGAATTTCCACAGCTGAGTTAGGATTTTATTCCCCTTTCCCCAGATAAATGCCTTTTTTTTTGTAAATATTCTGTGGACAAGGCTTCTTTGGCACCTTTCAATAAAGCTCATTTTTTGAAAGTGGCAGGGCAAAAGAGGAAGAAACATTTAGAGTGAGATTTGTCTGTTATTTTCTAGTATGAATATTTTTTTTTGAAGAATGATATGGTGTCCAATTGCTGTTTGAAGTACTCCCTCTAGCCTAGAGAATATTTGCTTGTTCACATAAAGAGCGAACCTTCTGTGCTGTTGGCTTCCAACTGGTTTGGAAATGCCCTCAGGAAGATAGAGATGGAAGTTCAGATAGAGGGAAAGGAGGGAATTTAGATTCTTGAGCAGGGGCTGTCATCACTCCATGAGGAGGTAAGAAAAAATAATTATGCTTTCTCTGATCAGCCTCATTTCTGGGAGGAGGTAGAATTTAGGTTCCTAACTGGCAAACTCCGTGTTACTTCTGGATTTAAAGAGAAGCCAGAGTCCAGGCACCTGGGGAACTGAATCCCCTGGGAAATGAGAGTGCAGGATTCTACAGCAGGAGACTGCACTGGGGTTTTGATATTCTGCATTTGGGATCACCATAGCTGTATGTGCAACTAGTAAGGATTTCAACATCCAGTTCCTCCTGTGACCTGGCCTTCCCATCTCACATCAGGGAATTGTGGTTTTGCCTCAGGAAGCATCAACCCTGCTAGTGTGGCATCGAGGACCATATCCCTGAGGTGATAACCAAGAAACATGTAAGGAGCAGCTCTTTTACTCATCTTGAATTACATTCACCTGTCTCTCAAGAGCCCTTTCCCCCCTCACAGGTTGAGTCCTGAACTTTTACTAAAGGCTAGTGCAGTGCCAGCTATCCATGAGAATGTCTGGAACTGGCACTTGCATCCAGACATGTCACTAAGGCTGTAAAAACAAGGAAGAACTGCAACCCTTACAAGTGCTGAAGACAGTTTGCAACAGCCAGAGGAGGTGTGTGATAAACCAGTAAATTCTGCTGCCTCTCTGTGTTCTCCAGAGTGACCTGGAGCTCAGGCAGTAATGATGTTCTCCAGACAGCTCTCCACGGCTTCCCTAAGACACCAGTGAGCCACGAGATTGAGGCAGAAATTCCAGTGTGGGGAGGGTGTGAGTCATGAGATGGTGAGTGAAGGAAACAGCAGGATAAAAATAACAGAGCCCAGTGTGATGCAGAATATTAATCTCCTGCCCTGTGTTATCCTCGCTTGTATTACAGGCAGCACTCCGCTGTAGTGTAGATGCTCTGCTGCTCAAAACAGATCCCTCTGTGCTACTCAGAAAGATTATGGCTCAGGATGCCAGATTGCAGGGACTCCTAATACTCATGCCTCAAGTTGGCTGAAAATTCTTAATCACGACATTCCTTTCCTGCTGTAGAAAATACGTAATCAAAGAGCGTCAAAACGCTACATTCATATTTTTCATGTTTACATGGAAATGTAAATTTCAGTTAATTAAATGTCAATTTCAGTTAGTTTGACATCACCTGAAAAAAATTATTTATTCAAAATTTAAATTACTGAAGTCCATTTCATTTTCCAACCTTTTTTTTTCCTCTCCTTCTTCCTTCAAAAGGAGAAAAGAAAGGAGAAGAGTATGAAAATACCATGAAAAACCCACATAATACTCAAGTTTGATTCTAGCTAACATAAATCAGTAGGGGGAAAAAAGGAAGAAAAGTAGAATTGGTAAAATAAAATTAAAAAAAGAAAGCACCAAATATTTTATTTTGAGATGTGAATCTCTCTTTTTCTACTCAAATCTGCCATCAGATTTGATAAGCCTAGTTCCGAGATCATTCACAACCAAATCAGGATCCCTTCTAGGGAGCATTTCCAGCTCAGCCACTGTGAGATTTCTAACCCAGTCCCCTTGACATTTCCTCTAATCACTGGACAGTGATCTTCAGAGAGCTCTTGGGAGCCTAGGAAACCTCTGATATTTTTCAATCCAGCAAGGAATCTGGGCACCATAAAGACAGGAGGAGCTTTTCCTTTAACTTCAAAGGGTGCCAACTCTGGCACTGAGGCTTCACTGCAGATTAACATGTGGGGAGCTCTTCTGACAGAAACTGCCTTTGGTATTTCAGAGTGGGGAGAACTGTTTATTTCATTTCACACAGATTCACTTCAAAACCTTTCCAAAGGATTTAGTTTTGCTGCTTTTTTTTTGTTGTTGTTGTTTCTTTTTTTTTCATGTATGTCACCTTTGGGCTTAAGTTCACTTTCAAGACTGTAAAACTTTACCAAAACTGGGGAACAGCCTTCTGAGACAGGCAGGGATGTGGCTGTGTGGTCCCCATGCTGCAGGACCCACAGGGTGAATGACCAATATTTGTAGGGCTCTCTCTCCTCTTTGCCCTTTCAGGGATGCTTTATGAAGTGAAGTGTTTGCACACACGCTGAAAGAAGTCACTGTTCAATTATGATGGATTTAAGGGGGATGTGTGTATGTGTAAAATCATGTGGTTCAGGTGTGCAGTTATGGCCACAGTCGTCCTTGCTCCCTTTCAGACCCCATTGAAACCAACTTCTTTCATCCCACTGAGCTGAAAAATCCATTTGTTTCTACTTCTTTCTTTTCTATTTTGTCTTACAGAAGCTGCCTGGGAAGCTGCTTGGGAATAACTTTTCTTAAATATTCTTCTTAAGCAATCTCCTGTTATTTTTTACTTTATATTTCCATCTATTTAACTTATTCCCACATACCAAGTCTTTTTTATTTTCCAAGGCATAAAGAAAGAAAGATTTATTTTGGAAGTTCTACAAAAATGGAAGTCATTGTAATCATGATTTGATGTCCTTGGAACACACTTTATTTACTATTTGTTTTTATTAGGACATTGTTCAAATGTAACTTTAAGCCCAATAAGGTTCCAGGACTAATCTCCTGGGAGAGGATATTTATGGTCCATATTTTCAGGGAGGGAGATTGGAAGTAGAAAAAGGCTTAAGTATTTAGGCCTTGCTTCAGCTCTGAAGGCAGGGGAAATCTGCAAATAGTTACTTGACCAGTTAAAGGAGAGGGTGGCATGTGCAGATGCCCAGCTTCAAGGGGCACTTGCATTCCATGTGTGCTCATTCCAAGCAGAAACATGGGCCTCAGACTGTGTGCATTACTGCAGGGGAACTGACCTATTTTTCTGGAGAGGAAAAATCTACCATAAAAATCTAATTTGCAAGGATTGTGGGAGTGGAAACAGGGCTGTTTTTTTTTTGTCTCTAGGATATTTGGTTATGCAAACAAATTGATGAGGGAGAAACTTCCAGCAGGAAAACTGTTGATGGTGCTCAGTGTCACTCAATTAATTGTAACACTCTTGAAAGGGAAGTGAAATAATGGTGAATCTTTCAGAGAATCGGAGAATCATGGAATGGCCTGGGTGGGAAAGGACCTTAAAGATCCTCTAGTTCCAACCCCCCACCATGGGAAAGGACACCTTCCACTTTGTTCTAAGCCATAATTTTGTGTCCAGTGTAGAGCCTAATGGTTTTTCCTCCTTAATCAATGCAGCTTTTTGCATGACACTGTCCTGATTGCCTTCCTCCTGCAGACACTGACCATTAGGAAGACACTGCTGCAGAGTCTGAAACCAAACCAGCCTATTCCTTGTTCTCAAGTCATCTTGGGTTAGAAGCTGCTGAAAAACTTCCTTCTGGATAAATAACTGTGATGTCCCCATCATCCCCAGAATTGGATTCCTTCACTGGGATTGCTGAAACACTGGTCTGCTCCAAAGTTTCTCTCATAGAAGAATACTTCAGCTTCACAACAGGAGTGAGAAAAGTTTAAATGCTTTAGGACTCACTCCTAGGCACAAGACTTTATCATTTGAGCTTTTGTTTGGAAATAAATTGAGTTCTTGTCATAGATTGGGCATCTTATCCCCTGCTTCTTACATATCAAACTTTCTCATAATTCTGGAAGAAGATTCAAGTGTTTGTTCTCTTTCTTTTATTGGCGCTCATCTTTATTTATTTTGTATTCTTGAGATGTGCTGCATCTCTGGAGTTTGTATTTCTACTTTTACCATAAAAATGCTGTACATACAAGTCTAGAATGCATCTGAAGATTAGTCTAATTTTTCATGTGACTTTGACTTGAACATTTTTCTGTTTATGTTTATATTGCTATTTCAAATATGTTCATTACCTGAATTCTTTATGCCTGTTTCCCATCTCTCTAACTCAATAAAATAATGTCCGCATTCTTCAGAACCATGCCCCGTGTGCGTGACAGTGATAACAGTTTCTGAATAATAATGACTGATAATTTTAAATGTGCTAATCTATATTTATATCTATTTCTATGTCTATATGTGTCTGTCACAGCCTGAAAATCTTCTGATGTGGGATTTGAGACGGTGAAAAATTACCAGCAAGTGGTAAGCTCAGCTCAGGAATAATTCTTCATAAGTCTTTTTGGACTTGAAAGGTAGATTTTCCTGCTCCATAAAGGTTTATCTTCTTTATTTCAGTTCTCATCCATGGCTAAATTTAGAACTGATATTACATGAATCAGTGGAGTGTCACCCATTTCACCAGTACTTCCCTGTGCAGCTCTTGGAACTGGATGCTGTAGGACCTGGCCCTGCCTTGTGAGAGTCCTTTAGGCAGATTCCCAGCTGGCATGAACAAGCCTCATTTCCTTGACATTAGTGGAGATCTTCTGGTTTTGCTCACTGAACGCCTCAGAGTTTACCTGCATTTAAATGCAACTTGTTTCTGTGAATCACAAACTTTTTAAAGGAATTTGTTTGGGTTTTTTTGTAACCCTCTCTACTCAGGAAAAGAGTACCATGACCTGGGAGATCTGTGGGCTGATGGAAGCCTTAGGCCTTTAACTAGAGAACTTCATCCTTGTCATGTGGATCTTCCCATTCCTTGCAACTCCCCTGATTTTCTTTTGCTGGATAGATCCAGTGAGGTGCTCAGTTCTGTGCTGAGGCATAGTCTTGACTGATGTGAACAGATGCACAAATGGATGCAGGACTGAGGCTTTAATGAGGAGATTTCTGAGTCTGGAAACAGGCTTTGATCTTAGAGTCAACTTATCAAAATTCTGAGTGCTCTGAGCATTCATGGACATTAAAGTCCCTCAGAGCAAGGGCATGAAACCATTCAGTGCCTCTCCTGCTTTGGGGAGATTCAGCTTTTTTTGGCTTTTTCTTTGGAAAAGACATTCAGTGCCAGTAGAAACTTGAGACCATTGTACAATGCTGGTTTTTTATTACTGCAATATTCCTTTGGGTCTCAAAGGTTTAGTGAAGTCAGTGGGAAATTTTCTGTCATTTTCAGTGTGTTGGGAACATGTCCTTGCTGCAAGTAAGACTCCATCAAATACAACTGTTTACAAAGCAAAGAGAGAAGGACATTTCTGGTCCTTGTCTGTTTAATGCTGTATGCCAAGCCTCTGTTCAGGATTTTAAATCATACAAATTGCAAAATGTCCAATTTAAATAGAACAAAGGCTGAACCAACTCAAGCTGTGGGCTATTTAACACAGGGAACGGGCAATAGGACCTCCTGGGAGAAGCCTGAGGATTGTGAGTGGTGACAGTGGTGATGGGGACAGGTGGCTTCTCTGACCTACCTACACCTCCATCACTGAACTGAGTGGAGCTCTATTTTCTCATGTCCACCAGAATGACAGCTCCTGATTCCTCTCTCATCCTGGAGGCATAGTATACACATCTAGACATCTCCAATCAGAAACAAGATTTGTTCCTGTAAACAAACAGCTGGGGCTGGCTTCTAATTAAGGTTTCTATTAATAAGGCATCTTCTTTAGGTGAGCTACTGCTGCTGTTTTGCCAAAAGCACATTCATTAATTTCTTTTCAGCTTCTCCTTGTAATTATTAGAGCATAGGAAGCAAGTCAATGGTTTAATAAGCTTGAGTTTCAGACTAGGCTAATCAAATAATTTTTATTCTATTTATCAGCTTTTAATTTGCAATAAAAGATTAAATTTAGATGAAAATATCTTCAACCTGAAAAGGGGATTTTGCTTAGAAGTTGACTGTTCTTAACCAGCACCTAGCTCTGTGCTTGAACTTTGTGCCTGTAGTTACAGGAAAAAAGATCCAAGGTAAACACAACAGAAGCCACCTAATGATGAGTGATGGACTGAAATCCACCAAGGTGAAGGTGGTGCAAAAATCTGTCTAGGACCGGATTCTTAATCCCAGGATCCAGTCCCATCCCCTTGTGAGCATGTTTGCAGCAAAAGAACCTTGCAGAGAATGTGCCTGCCATCAGCCTGATTTGTCTGTCAACACTCTGCTGAATGCTGAGTTCATTCATTATTATTGCTGGCTTTTCAGGACGCAAGATGAGCAAAATCAACATCAATCTCCAACAGATGGGATCAGGGGAGGGCAGCTGCAGGCATTTGGTGCACTACATACGGCAGGCGAGCGCACGTGGAATCCTCTGCCCCCAGAGCTCCGGTGTTTCCGTTCCACAGGCAGCAGGAAAATACAATTATCTGAATTAACTGCCCGCAAATCCCTGCACTTTGTGCTGCCCACTCGGGAATTCAGGCAGGACCCAGGAACACTGAGACAGAGGTGCCATTCCTCACATGGCAGCAGTGGAAAAGCACATTCCTGCCTACGTGAGATGAGCTGGGGCATTCCTGAAAGCCTCCTTCCTTTTCTTTTTTGTTCTTAGTAGCTCATTCTGTTTGTTTTTACTTTTCAGGCTGGCAAATGAGATTACAGAAAATAAAATGCAGAGGAAATGTGTAAACAAGATTACTAGGGCAAAACAGTGCCTCTCAGCACATTAACTGCACTGGGAGATGTGAGGCTGGAGCAGGGCTGGAAGCAGTTTTTGCCTGGGTACAGCAGATGCAGGCAGAAAATATTAATTATGTGCTCTGAGAGAGCTGTTCTCACCCTGTTCAGAGTGCTGACAAACTGACGGTGGGAAAGAAGCACGAAGAGTTCAACTTGTTAGGGGTATTTTTATTATTCTTTCCCCCCAAAACATCGTTTTGAAATTATGTTGGATTTTGACAACTTTCAAAGGATCTCAGCTGTCATTTTGCTGTCTCTCATGCATGGACCCACACACACTTGTCTCTGTGGATAGGACACAAGAGCTGTCGTAAGATGAGAAATCTGATAATAACCAAAAATGTTTTGTTGGTGATAGAGAGGGGATACTTTTGGCTGGATTCTTTGCTCTTGGTTTAAAATTCTCGGTTGTTGATGCAAGCCCTGTCTGCCCAGTCTGTCTCAAGAGCTGTGAACTCTTACCTTCGAGAGCTCTGCAGGAGGAAGGGGCCACAGGAGAAATAAAACTAGTTCGTGCTTAAAAAAAACCAACATAATCACATCAAGACAAATCCTCCACCTTTCTGCTTGCTGGCAGAATCTCTGCTCCCTCCCACGCAGTCCCAGCTGGAGAGCCTTTACTTGCAGGAAAGCCACTCTGGTTGTGACAGTCCCTTTCCACTCACTGCTCCCTTTTCTTTCCTTCCTAGGGAGCAGCAGCTGCCACCACAGCCCCTCTTTTCTGCTTCCAAGGGGCTCCCCACTTATGCAATTTGCAGAAGGCAAAGGAAGAAAATATTGAATAGATTCTAGACAGGGTCAGGCAGATTTTCCTAGTGGCAGAGATTAGCAGGTCCAGTGCTGCAGTGAGCATCCTGCTTCAACTTCAGGTGTAGTCAAATCTTTCAACCAGGCCCTGAACCTGCCTCACACACAAAGCCAGGGCAGAGGAGCTCTGTGCTCATGTGCTTCTGGGTATAAAAGTGCCTTTCAGGCCAGAGTTGAACCTGGTGTTCGGAGTGAGGCTAAGTTAATATGCTGGGGGGAATGTGGCTGGTTGGGAGCTTTTTTGCACATGACTGGCCAAAATCAGTCTCTTTAGCAGTGTCAGGATCAGTGCTGCTGCTGAGGGGTCATCTAGGGAGAGTGTTCCCTTATCCCCTCTCTGCAAACCAGGAGAAGGAAGGAATAAGTATCTTGAGCAACCTGGTCTGGTGGAAGGTGTCCCTGCTCAGGCCAGGAGGTTGGAATGAAGTGGTCTTTAAGGTCCATTCCAATCCAAACCATTCTGTGACCTTATTAAACCATGCTGAATCCTGGCTGAGTCAAGGGCCAGTAGTTTCTGTCATTAAAGAGCAAAGCTCAAAGCAGCTTTTGGGAAGAAGATGGGATAGAAGGCACAAATTAATTTTCCTCTGCTCACTCTGAGGTCTGCCTCATTCCTGCCCATTGATGAGATGGATGCCAGTGTGGAAGCTGGGCACAGATGTGTGCTTCAGTAGCTAATGAGGTGTGACTGCTTCTCTTCTTGCTCAGGAAGCACAGCAGAGTGCTCCTTTCTCTGCCACAGGCCATCCTCCAGGACATCTGAACAGGGATTCTAACGCTCAGGGAAGGAGAAGTGTCAGAGGGTGAGGAATGAGCGGAGCAGCCTTTGGGGACGGAAGGGGCACCAGCAGCCTTAGTGCAGTTTGTGTGTTGGCTAAGGACTATTTTATAAATGGAGCACAGCTATCATCCCTCATCTGCTTGGAGGTTACAAACCTCTCTGGAGGATAACCAATTATTTGGATTGGCTTAAACAGGACAACTCACTGCAACAGTGTGGAACCAAGATACCCGTGTGAGCACCTCAGCAGAGAGTCACAAACAAGACTGTGGGGGAAAAGAAATCCCATCTGTCAGTGAAGAATTTGCACAAAACCTCCTGATTGCTATTCCATACCCTGGTATTCCATGAGTTTCACAGAATCATGGGATGGCTTTGGTTGGAAGCCTTAAAGCCCATCCAGTTCCAACCCCCTGCCATGGGGGACACTTTCCACTAGGTTGCTCAGAGCCCTATCTAACCTGGCGTTGGACTTTTCCTGGGATGGGGCAGCCACAGAAACATCTCTGAGCAAGTTTCTTTCAACTCTTTCTCTCATTGACCCTGCACAGCTCAGGCTGACAGGCAAATAGGGTGTAAGAGCAAACCCCTTCCTGTCTGTTTACAGAAATTGCTACCTTTGCTCAGGTATACTTTGCTCTTATGCTAGGAGAATGATGGACTAGAGATCAAAATTCTCCTTTCAGAGCCTTCCCAATGCCATTCTTCATCCTTTATCATGCATCCCTGAGCCCCACTGGCACTGCCTGGCTATGCAGGTGGAGAGGTGGAGAATTTCCGGGCTCAACACCACACCCAGGGTAATTTCTGGGTTGCTTTAACTTTCCTTGATTTTTCCATTCTTTTTGTGCTCATTAGTGTGACAAAAAACCAGGCTGCTCCCAGCACATATTTGTTAGACATAGAAGGAAGAGTACAGATCTTTAAATGTGAGGGACATTGTTTCCTCAGTAGCTTTTTTTGCCCTGTTTTGCCAAAGTGGCACTCCCTGCTCAGCCTCATTGGGAAATTGCCACAAATAAAGCCCATACTGAAAAGCTTTGAAGTACAAATAACTATGAAGGGAATGAGTCCAAGAGTCCATCGCTGTCCCAACTTTTCTTCACTTAAATTGGTGTTTTGCTAGGCAAGGTTTGAGATTCTGGAAGAAAAAACTCTAATATAAAATAATTTCTTTTTTTCTTTTTCTTTTTTTTTTAATAAGGTGTGTTTAAAGCACTTTGATACACCAGAATGCAGTGCAGAAAGGCAGCTTTTATCACTTACCTTTGATCATCTAATAGGTTTTCTGTGAGGAATATGAGCAAGAGCTGGTGGGAAAAAGAAAGGGACAGGCAACAGTTAATGGCAGTTTTTAAAACTGACCATCCAGACTAGTGGAGCTGAGTAAATGTGACAGCTAAAACTCTGATTTCTCTGGCTCTGTCCATATGAATTGTTGGTAAAACTTCCCTTCCCTGAGATGAGCACTTCAGAACTCCATGGTAAGCTTTGCCATTCTCTGTGTTTGCACTGATATGAATCTGAATAAAAATTTCTTCTCACAACTTACTTTATTCATGATATAAGAAGGTTCTAAGAATAAAACCTAGCTAAGTATCTCCTGACTCACCCTCAAAAAAAAAACCTCAAGCCTAGAAGGGTCTTTACAAGTGGCTGTGTGGTGAAAGAATGTTCATCTTTTTTATGGTACCCATAGTTTGAGGATAGGCATGAGAGGAAATCATTCTCTGGAGAGATATAGTCCAAGGAAAAGCAGAAACACTATAAGAGAATGGATGGGACATGGAAAAATAATGAATTCTTTTGCCATGGCTCCAGGCCAAGAAGATGGAATTGCTGATAAGCAGGTGAATCATGTGAAAATAAGGTAAGATTATTCTCTTATTCTCCCCTTGGACACAGGAAGGTGCTTTGATTAAGTGGAAGTTGTTTCCAGGCTACACAACCTCTCTTCCTCTGTGTACAAGTCAGCCCCAAAGATCGATCTTAGCCAATAAATGTACCAAATTCCTAAAGGAATAGGCTGCGAACAGCCTTATAAGGAAGGTATGAAAGGCTTTGGGAAAGAAGGTTGTACAGGAGGGAAGAAAGTAATAGGGAATGGCTTAGGAAAAATACCAAACCCTGAAGCTCCAAAAATTCAGTGAAATTAATCTCCCGAAGAGAGTACTCAAGCAAGTGAGAACAGCCCTTGGTGACCAGCTTAAACCTCCCAAGATATGAGGATGGGATGAAGTGAAAATCACTCCCCATTTCTGCTCCTTCACCATTATCCTATCTGCTTTGTGCTGGAAATGTGTCTCTGTTAGTCACAGAACAACTGCACATAAGAAAAGGGAAAAGAAGGAAAATCTGCAACGACTAGGATTCGGTGACCAATTGATTCCATGGCTACTGATCCCAGTGAATTTTAACAGGCTGATGCCAGCACAGTGTTATCTTTCTTTCATGGGGTGAAGTGATTTCATCAGGCTTTTCCTTTCACTAAAGGGCCTGACTGAAGTGATGGTGATATCTCTAAACAGGATTCTGATGGTAATATTTCCAGTGAAAAAGCTGCAGGATGTGCAGGAAATTTCCATCCCTCTTTTGTCTCAGGTAGCCATGGCATGAGAGCAGTTTTTGTGACATTTCTGAAAGAAATGTCAATAAATCAACTTCACTCAAAGGCCACATTAGCAGTGTAACCACTTTTTAAAAGAGTCTAGAAATAATACAAAGACCTCAGCTCTGTTCCAACATAAATTTATGATTGTGAGGCACACCAAAGTGTGTGCGACATAAAACACAAACTGTTTTCAGAAATACTTCTGGCTTTCTCTTGATGTAGCTTGATGCATAAGAGCAGTTTATAGATTGTCACTTGTTCCAACACTTAAAAAAATTTTTTTTAATGTTGAAGGAAGAATTTCTGTTTTTTCTAGTTCTCTTTTTTCTATTTTCCCCCTTACATTTTGTCCCAAATTTAGAAGTAAAAGTACTTAATGGAAATAACTGAAAATTTCAAAAGCTCAAACTGAAATGTTTCATAAACCAGCAATTTTTGTCCTAGCTGAAATGGCACAGAGTGCCATGAATAGAATATATAGGAAATTATGGTTACCTCTGAATAATATTATTTGTAGAAAGTGTCATAGAAAACAGACAAGAAGGTGAAACAAATCTTTATTGCTCTGGATGAGATGTTTCCAGTCACCTAAACCATGTTATCCAGCATAACATTCTTATAACTTTATCCACTAGCTCCATTTTTGCTCAAAATCCATTAGACACTTCCCATTTTCCAGGGAGTTAAAGGCTGAGAAAACCACATTGGTGATCAAGATAAAAACTGACAATAAATAAAGTGTGAATTTATCTGACTGTAGAGGATGATCTGGTCTGATGTATGTGGTCATGGTTCTGTGGCTCCCATCCAGGATTCCCATCAGCCTGTTTGTGAGCTTGTCTCTGTCCTTGTACTCCCAAAACACCTCTAGCAATCCATTGGAAGCTGTGGGAAAACAGGTCCTGCACTAAACACAACCCTGTGCTGAAAGAGTGATGTGAAAATATGAAGAATAATCTGTGAGGAGGGTAGTTTTATATTTCTAATCTCCATTCTTGAAATGACAATCTTCCTTCCAGATATACCTGTTATAGTTGGATAATGAGATTATTTGCTCTTGTAATTGAGGGAAAACTATTGTGTGAATATTAAGAAAAGCTTTAGTGGTGTATAGTTATGTTATTGTAGTTTAGATGTCCTCTGTTCTCCCCATGGTTCCCTTTCCCCCCCCCTGTATTGTTGCCATCAGACAGCCTGGGTTGTCTAGGACAGGTACAAAGAAGGCTGCACATGTGTCCCTTGCATGGTGCAGCTGGGAATGGAAAAACTTGGTGCCTGGGGGGGCAGTATGGCAACACCTGACCTCCAACCAAGTTACAAGAAAGCAGTCTCCACTGATAAATGGCAAAGAAGAGCTGACTGACAGACTTTGGGAGGGGCCAGGGCTGGCTGATGCACCGCCCAGGGGTATAAAACACTGAGCATCCATGTTGAAGATGAACCGGCCATGAGGCCAGTTCCCTGCATTGCAAATTTTTCATTATGTAGTCCTTTTGTTCTATTTTTGTTAAGGTTTAATAAACCTTTTCAAATTTTCAAAGTGAGCAGTTGTTTTTCACATACCTGAAATGAGAGCCCATATCTCAAAGTGTGTTTGTCAATTTAATCATACAAGGAAGAAAAGTATGGAGCAGCTGATGCTTGTGAGAGACTTAAGAACAATGAATAGGATTTTAAAAATACCAGCCCTACTGAGGTAACAGCTCTGTTGTGCTTCAGCCTGGTGCTACAGGCCTTGTGTTTGTTTCTCTGTTGCCAGAAAAGCTTAACCGAGATTAAGGTTTTTATCACTACTTGAAATTTTATTTTGATATCTCAGATTCCACAGAACATAACTCAGGGAAATAATACAATTTTCTTTCAGTAGCATTGATCCAGTTTGGATCTCATGTTATTTGGAGTTGCAACAAGTCAGAGAATTTATCTTAGTCACAAAATGAGGCACAGAAATGCCTTTGCTATAGATAAATTAAGATAAAATTGTATGATTGAATCTCATTCCTTTAGGTAGTTTAAGGTTAAAACAGCCTGGCACCAGGGCAGAGCTCTGATAGTGAACGTTTTTTACGAAAGCTCCATCATCTCCCAAACCTCCAACTTTCCCAAAAACCTAGTCTCTGAACTTGGGTAAATTGGTAAGATATTCTGGCCTCACCCTTCCTAATGTCCTTCAAAATATGGGATTTTTTTCTCTTGGTTGTAACTACTTATCCTTTCTTCTTAAAATATAAGAAAAATATATTTTTTTTATCTGATTGAGTACTTTGCCAGATTATTGTGTCCCATGAAGAGCCTCTGTCTCTGTGGATTGTTCTTTATTTGATCAGAAGTTTAGGAAATTAATCTTTCCATCTCTGGCTGTAAAAGTTAGATTGAATGATCCCGGTTCCCTTCTAATGTCTGGTGCTTAAGGTGGCCCAACAGTTCTTTTTTTGTTTTTTTTCCCCACACATTTTAAATTTAGACTGTTCTCCACCCTAACACTTATCTGATGATATGCAAATGCAAGATGAGTGTGAAAGACCACAAAATTTCACTCAATCAAAGTGCAAAAGTAAGGACTTTTTTCTTCATTTGTCACACTTAGAGAAGTTTAAGTGCTGGTCTACAGATAAGTCCACTCAGTTCACATCAGGTGAGTGGGAGAAGATTCCAGGCCAAAGAGATTGAACCACTCACCACATGATGAAAGCTTGACCTTACAACCCCAAAATCTGCCCTCACATCAGTGACCTCAGTGGCTCTTTCCCCTTTCTCTACAGTGATTCTCTTCATGCTCTGTGAAATGTGCATTGCTTTGACAGCCAGCAGAGTACTGAAAGATGGGAAACAAAAATTGCAAATATAAAGTTCTTGACTCACTGAGTTGATCTCCCAAAGGAGATGTTTTTTCCTATATGGGGTCTTCAAACTTGAAAACCAAAATAACTTTTTAAGAATTTGTGACCAAAAAAAAAAGGTTATTATTAGGTTATTATTAGATCTCTAATTAGCCCTCTAATTTCTGATTCCTTTTTGTCTTGTCTGCTGTCCTTTGCTCCCACAACACTCTTTAGCATAAGTCAGGTGTTTGAAACAGCTCAAAGCAGTTGTGTTTGCAGTAGAAATTTTGCTTCTAATCACATGCAGTCCATACTGTTTGCTCCTTGTCTTGCTGAAGATAAAAGATTTTCCTAAAAGCAGCTGCCTGGCTAAGAACAGAACAGGGAAAGCTGAAATTCCAGGGATTAAATTGGATTTTCCCATGCAAGAGCATGTACACAGTGAGATTTGCCAGCCTGTTTATTCCTCTGTAAAGTCCAGTGAAGACAGCTTCAGAAGATCACAGATAACTCACATACCAGGAGAAGTTACTTCTCAGTGATGAATCCATACTAAATTTATCCCAATTCCAGAGCAGCAGTTTATAGTGCTATAGTTTATAGCAGTTTATGTTTTAAAATGAACCTCCTTTCCTTGCCTTCTGAGACTTGAGTTTCACTTGGGAAACTTCTCTCAACAGCTCTGTGTTGTTTTTTTTTTTCTTCTCTTTCAAGTAAAATCATGAGCTGCTGAAAGGTTCCAATGAGCTTCCAATTTAAGTTCTGTGGGATAGCAGGGCCCTCCAAATGGTATCTGCAGAAGTGGCTCTTGGCAAAGGCAACACTCCTTTTTTATTTGGTTTCCTCTGTGAGGGTGAAATCCCCACCATGAGGGCAGCCGTGGGCTGGAGAAGGAAGGTTCTGTATAATCCTGGGAGATAAATAGTTGAAATATTATTAATCTGAAAGTGGATGGAGGGAATACAGACCCTAATGGGTACATGAGATAAATAGGAAGGGTGCAAAGTTGGGAATACAATGAGAAAGGCAGACAAAAATAAGAGGACGAGGGACATTGACTTCTGCTCTCTGAGACTTCAGGGATGCCACTGAAAGGAAGATCTGCATGGGTACAGGATACAAAAATAATTATTAGGAAGAGGCATGATAGTCAGATAACATAATGATAGGAAATCTGGAATGACTCACTTGTAGTGTTTTTATTCCTCAGTGAAATAGGTGGAAAACACACGGGAGAGCTGTAATCACAGAGGTGCTCATCATTCTCAGAGTGTCCAGCTGAGTGTAAAGAAAGGAACCTGCAATCAGGCTAAGCATACAGCTGGGCTGATATCTTTCTAATAGTCTGGTGACTGGTTTTGGGGTATTTTTGAGGCTTTTTTTGTTATAAATAGTTGCCAAATTCACTTTGTAAAATGGGTACCCAGTAGCAATAGCTGGAATGTAAGATGGTTCTGCTTATTTTCCTCTGAGACTTTAGCTTGCAATCAGGTCACTGTAAGTAGACTTTTTTGGCCCATGTGGAGTCATATCATTCCTTCCTCCTCCAAGTCCCCTGATTTGGATGGATTTTGAAGACAAAATTATATTACATGTAGGCCTCAGGTGTAGCTTTTCAAATTTGCAATGTTTCAATGTGTAAAACAGTTTTGGTGGTTCTGGGATAGCTATGGATAAGAAGGGAAATATTATTTTCTGGGCTGAAGCAGTGAATTCCAGATAGTGACATCATAAATTTCAATGGACCTTGGATACATGGGTTCAATCATACACTTTAGGCATTGAGCACCTTCAACTCCCCAGCTGCAGAAATCAATCCATGAGAGGGACAGCTCCAACTTCTGCTTGCCCATGTTTAAAAGCCTTTCCCATGTCTACAAAACATGTTGGCCATAAAAATGGATCAATCCAAGGAGACAAAACCCCATTATTTCTTGTAGATGAAATTAAGTAGTGTGAGAGTTGAGAACATCAAATCTCAAGGAGACTAGCTCCTGAGTGTGTGTTAATTATCTATTCTAACAGCACCAATCCCATGGAAAGGAAAGAGCTCATCATCTGCAACCATATAAATAGTATGTATGTGTTATTTGGTACATAATAGTATGTACCAAACACAGATTTGCTTCCAACAGGATTTTTCCAGTGGTTCCCATGTGTGTCTGTTAAAAATGTGTCTCAATACCAGGAGTCACCCAGGTATTCCAGGAGGAAAACAAAACAAAATCCTGGTTGAAACTGAACTGCTGGCCATGTGCCTGAGGTTGCCTCTTAAAGCCAGAAAAGAGATAAGACTGAAATAATGTGAGATAATGATTGATGATGCAACTTCCCTCCCTCATTTTAAAAGGAAATAATGACCTGTTGGATTCCTGCCTTGCTTGCGTTTAAATACAAACGCTTTCAGTCTCAAGATTTTACGGGCTGCAATCTTCTGCACAGAGGAAACCATCTTTAGTTTAGTGATGAAAGGAAACAGATGGTCTCTCCTTTATGCACTAATCTTCCTGTATGTTTCAGAAAATTAAGGTTTGGGAAGTGGAGTTGAGGCAGGGTGAATTCTTCTCCTGGGAGAGAATATTCAACAAAAATCACTTCAAGTAGATTTACTTAAAATTATATCTCTTTTTATGGATAAGTAATTCACAGGCACATTGCTATTGCTTTTCCAGAATATTAACAGCTTGTTTTAACAGTTCTCTATTGCACAACCTCTTTGTAGCCATCTTCTCTCTTCCCAATTTCATCTGGGTTGCACTGTGACAAAGCAATGTTGTCTCTGCTGCAAGTTCTACTGTGGTTCACTACCAAAGTGTTCTTCACTTCAGGGTGAGGAAGGCAGATTTTCATCTGGGATTTAGTCTCATTCTTCTTCTTTTGTGCACTTGAGAGGAAAGACTTTCAGAATTAAATGTGTATCTAAAGAAAGTTTGGAGAAAATTTCAGAGAAAATGTGTATCTGAAGAAATCAGTCAATTATGGATTACTTTGTGTCTAATATATTTATTATTAATTAATGTTTAATCTAATATTGTACAAGTACAGTATCAGACTTCCAGTGACCCTACAGGGAGACTTTCCTGAGTGAGACTTTTCTCTGTTTCCTGAGTTTTGGGTTAGTGGTGGGGTTTTGGTTGGTAATTTGGTTGTGGTTGGTTTGGTTTGGCATTTTGATACATGACTTCTTTAAAGAACCGTCCTTAAGGTCCCCTCCACAGAACCAGAGAATCATGGAATCATTAAGGTTGGAAAAGACCTCCAAGATATCAAGGCCAACTTCTGACCTTGTCAACTAAACCAGAGCACAGACTGCCACATCCAGTCCGTTCTTGAACACCTCCAGGGATGGGGACTCCACCACCCTCTGGGCAGCCCATTCCAGGCTTGGCAATCGTTTAAAATTGGAGAGCAAATTCAACTTTAGATCAAGAAATAGAAAACTGGCCAGAAATTAGGGAACCTTAGGGTTGTATTTGCCTTGTGAAAAGCAAGCAATCTGTACTTGCTGAGAAAGCACCAAAGGAGGAATTCTACCTCCCAATTTTTTTTAATTCTCTGTTCAGAATTAGTGAGCAGTGTAGGTGGAGACACTGAACCTGTGGCAGTGGATCTGAGAGGACACATGAGCCTTTCTCAGTCATGTACTGGTCCTCAGAATTCTTTAGGGTGAGGCAGCACAAAGTATCACAGATCACTTCATGTTATTGTGCCATGGGAGATTGAGTGACAGTTTGGAGGCCAAAAGGTAACTCAGAGATATTTCAAATATGGGACAGGTTAGTAGTGATGTTTCTGCTACTGAAAGGCACAGCATGGTGGGCTTTTGGTCACTACCAGCAATGTCATCATCAGGTGTAAATTTATTTTGAGATTTATAGGCTGGATCCATGGGCCCAGGCCAGTGCTCTGAGATTCCACAAGGCCAAGGGCCCGGTCCTGCCTTGGGTCACACCAACCCCTTGCAGCTCCGGGCTGGGGCAGAGGGTCTGGAAAGCTGGGAAAGGCCCTGGGGGTGCTGGGGACAGCGGCTGGACAGGAGCCAGGTGTGCCCAGGGGGGCAGGAGGCCAATGGCACCTGGGCTGTGCCAGCCATGGTGTGGCAGCAGGGCCAGGGCGGTGACTGTCCCCTGGGCTGGCACTGCTGGGGCCACTCCTCAGATCCTGGGGCACTTCTGGGAACCTCAGGACAAGAAATGGACATTGAGGGGCTGGAGTGTGTCCAGAGAAGGGAACGGAGCTGGGGAAGGGGCTGGAGCAGCAGGAGGGGCTGAGGGAGCTGGGGGGGCTCAGCCTGGAGAAAAGGAGGCTCAGGGGGGCCCTTCTGGCTCTGCACAACTCCCTGACAGGAGGGGACAGCTGGGGGGGATTGGGCTCTGCTCCCGGGGAACAGGGGACAGGATGAGAGCTGTGCCAGGAGAGTTTCAGGTTGGACATCAGCAGGAAGAAGAGTGTGCAGGTAACTTTGCTGATAAATATGACATATCTAATAACGTAGAATGATCCTAACCTCTTTCATGAGTACTAACTGTCTACCACCCTAGGAGAAGCATGAAAGCCCATAAATATCTGGAACTCCCTTGAATGAAGAGGGAAAAAAACCCTCTTTCTATACTTGAAGCTTGCCAAAGCTGGAGGTAAAAATCTTAAAAGGGGGAAAGTGACAAATTTCCCTCAGCAAATGTAGAAACAGAAGGGGAAGTTAAAAATACTTGCAAACTGTCAGTTCTTGCCTGTCTACCCACTTAATGGAAATATGAAAGCTATGCTGAGGAAAATCAGAGCAAATTTTCTGCTCTATTTTGACAGTCTTTTTTTCTGAGGATGTTTCTGACTTTTCACTATGTGTGCAGGAATAATGAGAGTATGCAGGTCTCTGTGGTCACAGGAGCCTGTTCATATTTCCTTACACGTTGACTGAACATGATCATGAACTTCAGGAAAGTTGTGGTTATTGTTTTAGAGAAACACTTCCACATTTCCAGCCTCCTGATTTTAATACAAACAGATAACAGGAGGAATTGGTTAGTTCAGTGGTACGGCCATGCTGCAGCACAAGCTGATCATGTTTCTTCAATATTTGATATGATGAGGTATTGCAATGCCTTCCAAGCAGGTTTCTAACATGCAAATGCACACACCATGCAAATGCACACACCATGACTCTGGAATTAGCGCTGAGATGGCAAAGTCCAGTTTCAAAGGCCTTTGCAATTAAGTTGACCAAGACTTACTTTTCTTAAATCCAGCTGTTATGCTTCACTTTAGACACCTTTGTTGCTGGTTCTAATGAAAAACATTTGCAATGATATGTGATACAACCTGCTAATGTTCTGCAGAAGTGAAAGGTAAAGGCAGGTGTAGGGTTTCACTTAAGTGATTTCATAAATTAACTGTAATGTGACCTGTGGTTCCTTTGCCGAATAACAGGTTAGCAAATGAATTTGAATATGTATTATTTGTAAGATGAAAGCTAGTGTTAGCCTCTGAATGGGACCTGGAAACCTGACAAGTTTTTATTGAGTAACAGTCTTCTTATTATTTCTAGTGAATAATTCATGTCCTGAAGGTGGCTGTGGCAGAAAGACTGCATCACCATACATGAGACAAAACCAGACATTTATCTCACACTTTAAGGTGTGCATTCAGATAAGAACAAGACTGAAAGCCTAATTTTCATCGGGGTTCAGTAACTTACAGCATCTGGAAGCAGCTTGGTGTGGAGCAGGCCCTGGGGAAGACAGCAGGGCTATGAGGCCAAAACGTTTAAAGGTCAGGAGGGTGTAGTTTCCTACAGGGATAGCACTCCCCTTCTCATTAGCCCAGTGATAGGGGTGAGGACATTTCTTTCATGCACCTGACACAGCCTTTCAGTGTAATGTGCTCTATTGCAAATAAGCTCCTGCCTCCTGGATATCATTTAGTGTAGAATTATTGAATGATTTTCTAAATGATATCAGGGAAATAAAATGCTGTTAAAGCACAGAAATGCTGGATTCTGATGCTTGAAAGCACCCATTGAAACTTATGCCGTGACTGAGACCAGTTTTTTATTCAGCAAGTAAAATGTCAAAATAAACACAACTCTATTGAAACACCAAGAAAAGGGTTCTTGGTATAATGCCAACATCAATAATTATAAAGGGGAGACAACAGTCTAAAAGGCATGGCTGGCAGCATTTTTAAATATTTGTCCTTGGTGGGACCAGAGACTGATTTACATTAAATTTAGGTTCCAAAGAAAAATAACATCTCAAAGGGCATATCATAAAACTTAACTGGTTTATTTGTTGCAAACCAGATCAAACAAAATACAGTAGAATAAACATTTATTGGTTTTAAAATGGTGAAACAGCGCTGCAGTCAGATGAGTGAGTTGGTTCAGTACACAGTAGGTGAAGAGTTAGGGGATCAAGGGATGTGATTCTGTCTCTTTGCCCCTCTCTGCTGTAACCTGCAGAGCTGTAACCAGCCCTGGGCCCAGCACAGGAAGGACAGGGAGCTGCTGGAGCCAGGCCAGAGCAGGGACACCAAGGGGATCAGAGGGATGGAGCAGCTCTGCTGGGAGGAAAGGCTGAGGGAATTGGGATTGTTCAGCCTGGAGAAGAGAAGGCTTTGGGGTGACCTCACTGTGGCCTTCTGATGCCTGAAGGGAGCCCACAGGAAAGAGGAAGAGAGACTCTTGGCAAGGGCCTAGAGTGACAGGACAAGGGGCAATGGCTTCACACTGACAGAGGAGATTTAGATTGGATATTCGGAAGAAATTGTTTCCTGTGAGGGTGGCGAGGCCTTGGAACAAGTTTCTCAGAGAAGCTGTGGCTGCTCCATCCCGGGAATTGTCCAAGGCCAGGATGTGAAAGTTGTCCTTGCCCACAGCAGGAGGTTGGGACAAGATGATCTTTAAGGTCCTTCCAAGCCAGGCCAATATTCTCTCTTCATCTTTCTGGGTTTCAAATCTCTGTCAGTGTCTGTGAGCATGTGGCATGTTCTAGACAGTTCCGCATGTTGAAGAGAAGAAATTTAAATGGACAGATTCTGTCTCAGTTATGGCTCATCTCTTTATGACTTATCTCCAAAACGAAGCAGGTCCTGTGTGTGGAGGGCAGACAAAAGGTCTCCAAGCAAATATTAGCTATTAAAGTCTATTGAGTGGAAATCTGCCTTTAGTTTATGGAGTGGTCAAGCGCTTAGACAGTTAAGGCAGAGCCGATTGCCAGTGGGTGATCTAAACATTTTCTGGCAGATCCTGAGAGAAATCACTGTGACTGAGGTTTGTGAAAGAAGAAAAGACTCATTAGTTCATTCACCATTCTCCAACCAGTTGTGCATGAGCCCATGGTGGTCCAGAGCACAAATATGGATTGAGCTACATTGAACGTTCATAAGTGATTCTGGTGACAAGTATCTGGGACAAGGCAACTTGTCCATAAGAGAAATAAAGTTTATTGTGACTTCCAGCTGCTCTGGCTCTGCAGCCTGTTTGCAATGAAGAGAACACATTGCACAGGCCGGGAGCTCATCTCAGGGGCAGAGAGAATAATGTCCCTGGATGTGATGGAGATAACTCAGGCCTTTGGGACCCAGTCCAACAATACTGCAGTGGATGATCTTTCCTAACCGTTATTTGATAGATACACACTCTCAAAGTCATACCTCTCCAAGGAATAAATCATCATTATCCTTTCAGAGCCAGTGAAGACTCTTCCATGCAGAATGCTTTTCTAAATATATTTTGTCAAACTTTTGCTAAGACAGAAATTTCTAAGAAAGACAGATTTCAAGGGGAGTTTCTTGGAGCTCTCTTATAAAACAGTCCTCTTAAAACTGATGTACCTCTATTTAGGGAGAGAAAGCTGTTCTGAGAGTGCTGCAGCAATGTTTTTGATTTTCACCACTATTTTGTTAATAAGTACACTGGCTTCAAATGATCTCACATTCCTTGATACTTCTCAGGCAACTTAAAAAATACTAAGTTAAAAGAAAGTGTTCTGCACCAAGCCATTGCCTGCTCTGATGTGGTGACAAATGCTATTTTGGGAATACTACATCTCTGTCAGAGATGTCTCATTGCAATGCATGAGTGTAATAATCCATGGAATCCTCTTCCTCTCCTACTGGCGTCAGATCAGTCCTGAACTTTATCCACTTTTTCAAGTGGCAATCACCTGATCTCACATATTGTGCTTGTTCTGAACATTAAAAGAACAGTCTGATCCACTGTCTGAAGCTGTAATAATGGCAGAAAGGATTTTTTTTTTTATGATCAGATGCTCAAAAATTATTTTCAAGTCTTAATTTTCATTCAAAATAGGAAAAATATGTCAAAGCACAAAGATTTTATGCTGTGATTTTAAATTAGTGCTCTAAAGTTCCAAATGTCACTGTCTAAATAGAAAAAACAATCCAAAGTATAATCTCTTTCCAGTGGTTACATTTGAATTTGTAATACACTTTTATAGTAACGGTGTCTTTATGCTTACCAAAAATGAGACACTGCCTACTTACTCCAGATAAGAAGTTTTTCCTGTGTAGCCACAATGTTCTGTTATCCTTCACTTTCCATGTTGTGAAATTACTCTGCAAGTGCACAAATTTTAAGGAATAATTTATGATTGTCATTTGTGTGTGTCCTTTTCCAACCCCCTGTGAAAATTTGTTTCTTTCTACCTACCACTAGAACTGGAATTTCCCTTGAAAAATTTCAAATATCCATAGCATCATGCCAGGTCACATGAAGTCATTCAGGCTTTCAAGACGTAACATCAGCCCACACAATGTGACATGGTTGCTGCATCATGTCACAACTCTTCAGGGATATTATAGTTTTTTAATAAATGATTGTGGAAGTTACCATGGCTACAAACCCTCTTTATTCTGTTCAGATTTGAAACATTTCTTTAATATTGGCTAAACCACTCTTTCCTTCCCAGCAACAACATGAGTGTTTCAAATATGCTTATTGTCAAGTTTCGAGGATGAGGAAACTCCTAGCATATTTCCATGTGGTTTTCATTGTTTTGTTGATTTTTTTTTTAATCAACTGTGATTTCTTTCCTTGGGATAAATGCAAAATGTGAAAAAAGGGATTTTATTGCTATTTAAATAGCACGTAAGAGGACTTAGCTGCTGTAGATAAGGACAACTCCAGTAGACTTCTGAAGGTCGAAGTGGGCAGTGTCTGGAGTAGGAGGCAGTGCCCTGTGAATGCCACTTGTCATTCCTGCTCAATCCTCATATTTTACTTAGAGTTGTCAGTGGCATTAAGCTGGAAGAGCTTGGCAGGACACCCTGTGGAACAGCATAACAAAGAAGCTTCATTTTCCACCCTAACACTGGGTAGGATTTGGAAGTTTTATCAATGGGTTTTATTTCTGGAATTCTAGTGTCCACTGTCAGCAAGTCTCAAAGTCTGGTGGTCTTTCCAAGAAAGTTTTTAATTCTCTTCCAAATTTGCAGCCAGATTTTGGGTGTTTCAGAGTCTGTGGAGGAATACAGCCTAGGAAAATCACCTCTGCTAACAAAAAGTAACTTTCTCTTGAGTTTTGCTCAAATAAAAGCAAAGACATATCTGGGTTCATCTTCCCCTTGTCTAGTTCTGGAACAACCCATGGCTGGTTTTACTAGGCCGAAAGGGAAAGAAACATATTTCTCTTTTGCCTTTTTGCTTTTTATTTGTTTTTAATCATTTAGATTACATTATTTTAATTTCCAGATTCTGTTGAAAAGTTGATCTTAGTTTTAGCTAAAATACATTATTTTAGGCCAAGTTTCTTTGCTTGCTGTCCTAGTTGTGATTTTTAATATTTCCCAAAGAAATGAAAAGGAAATTTGTTGCAATTTGACCAGATGCTCTTTATCATAATTATCTAATATCTGTATTATGAAATGTGAAATCTAGGAATTCAAAATCAAGGAAAATAATTCTATCTGTTCCCTCTGGGGATCTTGCATATCATATCTTTATACACATTCTATTATTGGCATATATTTATTATATGCAATAATTACAATAATATATTGCTTATTAATATTTTAACTACATATGCTCTGGTATGTACATATTTTGAAGTGATTTCCTTTACTGCTAGGAAATCACTAGGACTAATTGCTACAAAAGTAGCAGTTGGCAGGACGGAAGATCTTGATGGACATGTTTTAATAGAAAAACATCTATATTAGGAACCTTTTCTCTGCACTTCCTAAATTATATCATAAAAATGAAACAAATGTCAGTGATTAAAACTGTTTAAAAATAAATCTTTCCTTATCAAATGTACATGCAAAAGTTAATGGTCTTAGGGGAGTTAAGGCTCCTATGTGACCAACAGCCACTGCATTAGATAGATTTGCATAGTTTTGTACACCCAGAGTCAGTGTGCAATTGATTTATTAAAAATATGGATATTGATCTAGTACCGTATCCAACTGTGATGGACAAAGACTCTAACAGTTTAAAGTTAGAAAGCGTATGTTTATTGCAATGCCAGGCAGCGTGTGGGATAGCTCCCAGATACACACTGTGATTTACAGGTGATTACAGAGTCCTTTTATCTATACAAGTATTGAATACCCAAAATACAAATACATATTCATAATTTTGGTACATCCCATTCCCCGCTTCATATGGAAATTAGTTCAAAAGCTATTAAGCATGCATAGTTTGTTCCTTGAAATGGGTCAGTGGTCCCTTTCATGGGGAGGGGTCCCAAAATGAGGAAGTAAATGAAGTCTTCCTAGTTCTGGCCATTCTACCTTTTCAATGCAAATATGACAAATAAACCCATTGGTAGAACTCCCATTCCCCATCTTCAGTAGTTTCAGAACAGAGGAGGCCTACAATTGTCTTATGTTCCTAAAAGCTATTTATCAGTTTCTATATTCTTCATTATAAACCCAGCTAACCAAACATTATGTTGACAAGCAGTCAATTATTAGTTAACTACTCTTAACTTCATCACGACCTACCCATTTATTTTGATTAACTCCAATAAAGTTTATCTCTAACTAAAACCTCAGCTCCTTTAAAATCCCTAAATTCTTTAAAGTTTATGTCTCACAATGTAATTTTCCTTTGCCTTTTATTGGGTTGTTCCTTCCTGCGGTTATTTCCTGCAAATTCTCATGACTAATCTGTTTCTGAGGTGGGTCTTTTTGCAGCCAAACCTCATTCCCTGAATTAATGACACTTAGTGAATCAGTGGGGGTGATGGCACCCGAAAAGAAAGTCAATGAAAGTGATGCAAGTAGCCAATTTAAAATGTCACAAAAGGGTGACCAATGGTCTGATTTTTATCCCTTGGCAGTCACCTCACAGTGGGTTTGAAGGGACCATTTTCAGTTGGTTTATGATCTGTGCCAATGCCTCTCTTTATCACCTGGGCTCTTTTAGCTTCCGTAATTTTTGCTATCCATTTCAGAGGGAAACTGAGATGGGCCAAATTTAATGAAGGCTTTACTGGAAACTGAGTCCTTTCTTTCTAATAACCACTCTATCTGAGTATGTAGTGATTTAAGATTGTGTAATTTAAAAAAAAAAAAGAGAAAAGTTATTATTCTCCATTAAGTATTTCTTTGGTTTGTGAGCAAAACATAATTCTGAAAAGAAAGAGCGGAGGGAATGAATTTTATCTTTAGACTGTGATTCTCCTTGTGAAGCAGCAGGACAACCTCTCCAACACAGGAGTTCAGTTATTCCTCCAGGATTCCTGTTTTCCATAAAACAGGATCCTGACTCCTACCCTCACACTCACCTGTTAGACATTATTGTATGCAGCATTGTGGAAATGTGTTGATGATGTGTGTAGCTCTGTGAGTGTCCATGTGAACAGATGGATGTCAAGATCAGGGACAGGGTGACAAAACCCCAGCAAAATTACCTTTGCTTGGTATTTCCAGAATTCCAGAAATCATTTTTTTTTCCCCTGTCAGGGAGCAGCAAGGGCGAGGCAGGTGGGAGTAGCACTCTCATTGAGTGCACAATCCCACAGATCCAAACAACATCAGAGACAAGGTGGAATGACAACCAAGGTTCTTGGGTCAGGCAAGAATCCAGTGATTGGCACTGGATTGTGGGAACTGGTTGACAATCAGCTGAACATAAGCCAGCTGTGCCCAGATAGCCAAGAGGTCAATGGCACCTGGGCTGTGCCAGCCATGGTATGGCAGTGACTGTCCCCTGTGCTGGCAGTGCTGGGGCCTCAAATCCTGTGTCCGCTTCTGGGCCCCTCACTGCAAAATGGACATTGAGGGGATGGAGCCTGTCTAGAGAATGGAACAGAACTGGGGAAGGGTCTGGAGCACCAGGAGAGGCTGAGGGAGCTGGGGAGGCTCAGTCTGGAGAAAAGGAGGCCCAGGGGGGACCTTCTGGCTCTGCACAACTCCCTGACAGGAGGGGACAGCTGGGGGTGATTGGGCCCTGCTCCCAGGGAACAACGGACAGGGCAAAAGGAAATGGCCTCAAGCTGTGCCAGGAGAGTTTCAGGTTGGACACCAGAAAGACTTTTTTCACTGAAAGGGCTATTAGACACTGAAATGGGCTGTCCAGGGAGGATGTGGAGTCCCCATCCCTGGAGGTGTTCAAGAAATGACTGGACAGGGCACTCAGTGCTCTTGGGCTGGGGGACACAGTGGTGTTTGGTGACAGGTTGGACTCCTTGATCCTTGAGCTCTTTTCCAATCTTAGTGATCCTGTGACCCCCCACATGTTTGCAGCAGCGAGGCAGAGCTGAGATCAAAGCAGCAGGTGCAGGCAATGACTGAGACACGGGGGACACAAGGCAGAGCAGAGGCACAGCCACTGCGCAGCCACACCCAGATGAACCCCAGCTGCAGGGTGATGCTCCTGGGCTCCGGCACTTGTGTGCTTCCAGCACAAGTGCCATCCACCCAGGAAGCTCTGGTGCAGCACACAGGACAGCAAGTGAGGCTGGCTGATACAGGACCTACCTCTGGGCCCCTGACAGTGCTGTTTGGTTACTGTGGCCCTGAGTAGCATGTAGGCTTTCACTGCCCTGAGCTGCAGTCTCCCCACATGCACCATCTGCTCATTGCTCCAGGACCTCTCTGAGCCCAAGCCTGAGCACCCACCTGTGGCTTTGGCTAAGTAAGAGGTGTTCCAGCACCCAGGCCCATCATGCTGAGTGAATTTTCAGGGCTGATCTTGATTTGTCTGCACCATCAAATAAGCATGTTGACATCACCCATCCTGCTTGCTCTGCTCAGGCCCTGGGGAACAGTGCTCTGGCCAGGTGGTCACCCTTGGTTTCTTGTTGTCCTTCACAGAGCAGCTCTGTTCCTGTTGCTCCCTGATGAAGGTCTTTAGACCCCTCTTCAGTCACTGCTGGGAGAGACAGGTACATGCAGGGGCAGTTCTGTTCTCAGGGAGTTTGAATTATGTTTCTGGGATGCCTTTATTCCCCCTGTCTCTGCGGAGGACCCTGGGAAGGTAGGGCCCCCAAACTAGGTTGTGTGAACAGTAGCAACAGAGAGGGAGCAGACTACACTGGCAGAAAAAAATCACATGAGTGTCATGATAATTGTGCTGCTTTTGAGAGAGTGAAAAGGAAATCTAAGAGAAAGAGATAAGGAGAACAAAATGGTAAAATAATCTATAAAGAGAAGGTGTTGAATTGAGCTGAAAAACACTGCTAAGAGAATCTACAAGAGCTGGAAATTGTCAACCAGCACGGGATTGAGCAAGATATGCTCCAACCACAGACATGATAAATGAGAATGTTTTCTGTTTCTAACATTGTGTGTGAGCACAGTGTCCCTCAGTCCTCTTTCTGCAAATTTCATCTCAAGTCAAATGCCGCATTTTACTCTCAGGCCAGAGGACTTACCACTTGTGTCGTCTTTGCTCTCAGAAAGCCTTCCTTGTTTAATTCTGGGTTTTGAATAAAAAATAATCCTACAAGGAACTCCCATCCAGTGATACTGTGGATGCTTCTGCATCTACTATGGCCACATCAACCCTGTGTTCTGAATCCTTAGGTGTGAGAAAGATATTCCTACCCTCTGTGCTTGTTTGGCTTTTTGCTGGGAGACAAAGTCATCCTCTGCACAGAGTCAGTGTAAGATTCAGTTTGTCCACAGTAAGATTACACAAATTGTTTAATATAAAAAATAAGTAGCCTTGGCAGTGTTTTTAAAAGCCTTGGCAATAGCACGTGGGAGGGATTTCATTACTCTGCAGAGCGGTTCTTCTTATGAGCAAAATGTAAATAGAACCAAAACTTTCCATTTCTCAATAGGCACCTAGTGGTTAAAGGGCCTCTTTTTTTTAACACTGCACTGAATCATGACTGTACATTTCTAAATGGCAGCTGTTTTGAAGGCCCTGCACTCACTAAAAGGTGCTCCAAGTATAATATCAGTGTTATGGATTGGATACTGGCAGCCCTTTTCCTCTAACCCCTTAGTTAGCCAAAGATACAGAGAGCGGATATGACTAGAGACTAATAGTGGGTCATTGTGAAAAATGAGGTCTGACTTCACTATGCTCTGAAGTGTGCTGTGAATCTCCTCTAAGTGTGACCAGACAGGTTTGGATTTTCCTGGAGAGAGGCTGAGTCACATCTGTAAAGATTTTTTGGTGGATGGTGCCTTCAGTTCCGAATAAGGTCAGTGTGAGTGCCTGCTGCTCCCTCAGAACACACACAGAACAGCTGGGGAGCTGCTCCTTTGCTCAGCAATGAATTGGCCCCTGATGCCAGCAGGCAAAAAGACAACTGGCTGATGAGAGCCTCTGAGATGCAAGAATCCACATGTCTCTGGGCTGTTGTATGGGTCCAATCCAGCTAGCTCGAACCCTAGCCCACACGGTCTTGCATAGACAGAAATAAAAGACGAGAAGCGCTCTTCTCCACGTGGGGACGAGAGTCCTGTTTATTGGCTTGGGATGGGACTCTCCGGTTCCTGCAACCACTCAGGTGGAAAAGAGGGCATAACATACCTTCAGTGGAGTTTTATACTCGAGGGGGATGGGGGCAGGGAAAGAGGACTGCGGCCAATGGGATACCACTGGGGAGGGGCGAGGGGAGGGGTAACCAGAGAACAGACCACCAGGGGGGATAGCAGGGGCGTGTATGGGGGATAGACCATGTGATGGGAGAGGGGGAATAGTCTACGTATGGTATGACATACCATACTTGTTGTGTTGTGTCTGTATAAGTTGGACTGTTCTGTTCCCCCTATCATATAATGGTTCTGCCCTGGTTCTCCCTTCCCTCCCTTGTGCTGCCAGTTATCCCAACTCCTCCCCAGTTGCCTTGGAGATCAATGTACCCTTTCTCAAATCCCTCCCCGGTGCCCTGTCAGTCACTCAGCGCTCCCACCCTTCTCTCTAGAACTCTCTAGAAACTTCCAGGTAGAGCATCAAGTGATTGGCTCAGGGGCCAGGGCCCCACCCTCAACTTATCCCCATTGGTGTTCTCCCTAAGACAATGTTTTGTATCCCACTCCCCTCTGAAACCCTATTCGTCCAAAGACTGACTCCTCCCCTGTGTCCCTCCCTCCTTATAAGCTGTTGCAACCCCTCCCTCATTCTCTTTGGTTGTCGGTTTCCCCTGGGACCCAATAAACTTGGATTCACCACAGCTGGAGAGCGCTCTCTTCTTATTTCTGCTGACTGTAGCCATAAGCCAAGCCATGTCCTACCACGAGGTCGCGCTGCTGTCATAGCACAGAGTGTTTGCCTTAGGTGCTGTCCCAAACCACGGAGATTGGGATAGTGTCCCCCGTACTGCTAGCGGTGCTGGATAGCTAGCTGGGACGTCCGAGAAGGACAATCTTTCTCCAGCTGGACCGCTTCACATACTCAGTACAAATTTCCCATCACCCAGTGCAAAACAACAACTAAATAAACTATTTAGTACAATACAACACTGAGCCTCAGTCTCCTTTGAAGCACTATTCTGTGGGAAACTTGGAGAGAGCTCTTGAGAAATGTTAAGGCAAGGGGATGCTCCTGTCTCTGAGCAAACTGTCCCCTAGCCAGACCATCAGCTGATTGCAGCCACTGCTCAGGAGCTTATGAGTGGCTCATAATGAACACAAGTGGCTGCAGGGCAAATGCTCCCTTGGCAAACGCAACTCTGAGCCAAGCAAGGGAAAAGGTCAGGCTGAAGCTGCATGCCACAAAATCAGGATGCTGTAAAGGTAGCTTTAAGGGAAACCTTTTAAACCAAGATTTACAAACATTATACTTTCCACCAGGATCTGATTTCCTGATCCTAGCTCAAAGTCTGGCCTTCGTAACACTGGCTGCCTCTTTTTCTTCTGCTGTGTGCATGTATTTTCAAGCCTCCATACAAGATCCCAGCCGACAAACAAGTGAATAAAACTCAAATTTGCCAATACCTGCTCTTGGATTTGTGGGGGCTGACTCCATCAAACGCAGCAGCACAACATCTGTGCCTCCGATGTAGCAATGCAGAGCACTTTGTGCAAACAAAAATAGAAGAAAATAATGGCATAACTGTGCTGCTGAGCTATTCAAAGCCATTCAGATGATTTAATGGTAGTGACAAAAGCTGTGTCAAATGATTCCCTTGTTTATCTGACAGCATCTAGATATGTCAGACATCCGAACTCCATCACACGAGGCTTGGTGCTCTCGTGTAATAATAAATATTGCTTGCCCCAGAGCTCTCTGCATGTCCAGGGCGAGATGAGCTTCCAGGAGGGCCGCATGGAGCTGTGAACTGATTGAGATTAGTATAACAAGCAGCAGCCATGGAACACCAGCTGTCTGTCCTTCATCTAGAAAGGAGCGAGCAGGGAGTAAGCTTTAAAGAGATACACCAAGAAAGACATGGAATGCTATTTACACATTATGACTGGGAGCGTTCCCCATACGTAGAGGGTAGAATAAAAAAACTGGGAGGAAATCTAACAGACAAGTCAGGAATTGATATCTGCAAAGGCAAAGGCAGGAATTTATATTGGCTGTGAAATCTATAACTGAAGGTTTGTTATCTGAGTTTCTTCCTTCTTGACTGCAGAAAATTTTTCTGTGTCTCATTTTCTTCCAGTGTAACATGTACACCCAGCAAATACTCCAGCTAAATCATTTCCAACCTCTGGATTGTTTGTGGACTGTTAAGTTTCTTTGCTTTGCTCTTCTTCCTAAATTGCATGCCATTTTCTTGTCTTTATTACCTGAGTGAAGGAGGTTAAATACAACAGCAGAAAGTCACTGCTGAACATTCCAGAGTAGTTTTTTTAATCCTGAATATCTGAAGTGCATGGGATTTCCATTAATAAAGACCAAAGTGTCTCTATAACCAATTTTTAACAAAAATTGTACACTTTTTATCTTTGTGGGCTGATTAAAATCCTCCCCAACCTCCTCTTTCATTTACTCAAAAAATATATGTGTGTTTTATTATCCAACTAGAAGTGCCTGTAGCAACTATCTGTGTCCTAAAATACAAACAACACAAAAGTTAATCTAGGATGATATCCAGGATGAGGGAATAGAGTCTTGGGCTGTAAAAGTCAGGGGTCAGCTGAGACACAGCGTGGACAAGTCCCCCAGTCCCCTGTTCCTGTAGCAATGGGAGTCGTGTGATGCCAGAATTCAGGTCTGGAGATCCTTTGTTGTTTTGGTAACTAAAACTTATCTTCATGCCAAATGATGTTCCCTTTGGCCAGCAGGACAGTTTGTGTTCTGCCACTGGCAAGTGTTTTTGCTGTGAAAATAAACTTTGCTGCTAGTTCATCAAATTAATTAGTTTTTGCCTCGATTTCCAGGTTTTTTTCAGGCCTCTGGCATGACTAGCTTTAACCTTCTGATGGTGCTTGTGTGATCTTCAGCATCAGTCTTCTATGATAGTTTAGATGAGATCAATTTGCTTGTTTCCTTTGTCTCGAATAAATTGGCAGCTTGCACTTCTCACCTTTTTAATGGCAAAAAGACCTGTTCTCTGTGTTCTTTCCCCCCAGATTTCAGGGAGGTGAAAGGCACATTGCAAGTTACCCACAGCAGGAGCCCACGAACCTGGTGGTGCTAAGAACCTCTGAGTGACACTGGCAGTGCTCTGTGTGCACCTGTGGCCAGGATTTTATAGGGTTTTAGAGAGTTATGGGGAAAAGGAATAAATCCAGCTTCTGTTCTTGGGGAGGAATATGATGTGGAGTTGTGGGAGTGCAGATGGTACAGGGATGGTTGGAGGTGGTTTTTGGTTTTCCAGCTGTGGAGAAAGTGTGATTCTGTGTTTTATGGCAAAGAATTTCGTGGGAAAAGGTTCTCTTCTCGCTCACCCCTCCCTGTTTGCCCTATAAGCACAGGGAGAAAAAGAAGGTAGGGAGCAAGGCAGGGCATATTTGTGCTTGTGGAAATAAAAGCTGAGGCTAACTCTGTGCTTTTCTTCATGAAGTACAGCAACAGCTAAACACTGGTGCATGAAAAATTATTACAATTTCTTTCTTTTTATTATTACCATCATCAGAGCCTCTCTCAAAGCCATACTAAGCACAAGTATTTAAATATTAGGCTTTTTTAAAAGACTGAATCAAAATATCTTGAAGCAAATTGTTTTCATTCTACCCACAGTTGTAAATTTAACAAGACAAGGTCTCCTTTTTCCCCCTTTACTGATCTTGACAAGTGTTTGGCTGAATGCAGAATCACGTTCCTGGCAAACATCACTGTGCCACTCTGGCCTCTTCCCTGTGTTTGCTGACCCCATCCATCCCAGAACAGCTGCTTCTGCAATGGACTGGGAGGACTTTTATTAGTGGTGGGGAATTTTTATGCACTTTATTGGACTGTATACAACTTTCACATGAACACAGAAGCTTTTTAGGCCTGTAAGATGAGCTGAGGTTTAGAATTACAGAATAGCCTGGGTTGGAAAGGGACCTTAAAGATCATCTCATTCCAGTGCCTCCTCTGCCACAGGCAGGGACACCTTCCACTAGCCCAGGTTGCTCAGAGCCTCATCCAACCTGGCCTGGAACATTGCCAGGGATGGGGCAGCCCCAGCTTCTCTGGGCAACTGTGCCAGGGCCTCACCACACTCACAGGGAACAATTTCTTCCCAATATCCAATCTAAACCTGCTCTCTGTCAGTGGGAAGCCATTCCCCCTTGTCCTGTCTCTCCAGGCCCCTGTCAAGAGTCTTTCTCCACCTTTCCTGCAGGCTCCCTTCAGGCACTGGAAAGCCACAATGAGGTCACTCCAAAGCCTTCTCTTCTCCAGGCTGAACAATCCCAATTCCCTCAGCCTTTTCTCCCAGCAGAGCTGCTCCATCCCTCTGATCCCCTTGGTGTCCCTGCTCTGGACAGGCTCCAGCAGCTGCACATCCTTCCTGCGAGGCTATCCCAGAAATTTTCCGCCCCTCAATGAGGTATCCTTGGAACCTGGATAACTTATACCTTAAAGTGCAGCTTTAGTGCAGCTGGCAGGTTTTGAACCTGTCATTTAAGAACTGTTTAGGTGAAAACTTTTTAAAGGTGTGCAAGGGAGGGGGGTTTAATTGTCCATAGCAGAGGCTGTCATGGTCTTTGGAGAGCATGTTACTGACCCTTTATAATTCTTGTAGATGCTCTTTGGACTGTGAAAGCATTTGGGTAACAGCCAACACTTTGATTGTGAGAGTCCATGTAAGGTCATGGCATTATCCAAGGAATTATGTGTGTGCCTCATGGAGTCAGGTAGGAGAGGGCTGTGAGCCCCCTGTGCTCAGATGGTCCTTCCCAGCTCTGTAAGTGCAGGCACAACCTTGTGCTTCTCTCTGCTACCATTCTTCACCTAGCTCACCCAAAATCTGGGCTTGCTGGGAGGTGCCCTTCAAAATGTGCTGCACAACTTTCCTTTTCTTAAGAAGGGTCAGTGCTAGTCCTAAGCAGCTTGGCTGTGGTCCTGTTAATTAAGTAGCTGTCACTGATTTAAAGGATGAATCAGCAGGGACTTCATTTGTTGCTGGTGAGAGCATCCAAGCAGTCAGTAAAGCTGCCAGAATGTGTTTATTCCTACATATTCCTACGCTGTCCCCTCCACGTGACACAGCCCTGTGTGGGGCTGAAAGAAGACTGGATTCACAAAGCTGACGTGAAATGTCAATACTGCAAACCAGTTCTGACATGCATGGGCTTATCCTAATCCAACTTAAGGTTTATGCAGACCCAGTCATTCATAAGTCCATCAGTCACCCAGCCCCTCATGTGTGCCCTGAGCCCCTGGAACAACACAGGGCCATCTGTTGCTTTAATGGAGGATTAATTTCTAGGAAAATCCAGTGCCCAGTATCAAAGCTGATATGCTTACATCCATGTTTGGCCAATTTTTTTAGTATTTTTATTCTGGGCAGGAGTTGAATCTCAACCAAGATAAATAATGTCTTGAGATTGCATATCTTGAGATTGAGCCAGCATGTTCAGTTTTCAGAGCAATGAAGTCAGATTTGCTCAGTCTTGTGACTTCAGGTGATGGCTTTGTCATTTATTGTCCTGAATCTGTAGATATGTATGGAGATCGTCAGGAATTGTGTCCTTCTGAGGAAGAAAAATCATGCAAAAGAAATTTAATGAATCATAGGCCTGGCTTGGAAGGAACCTTAAAAATCACCCAGTTCTACCTCTCTGCCATGGGCAGGGACACCTTCCACTAGCCCAGCTTGCTCAGAGCCCCATCCAACCTGGCCTTGGACACTGCCAGGGATGAGGCAGCCACAGCTGCTCTGGCCAGCCTGTGCCATGGCCTCACCACCCTCACAGGGAAGAATTCCTTCCTGATATCCAATCTAAACCTACTATCTGTCAGTTTGATCATGATGTCAGTGAAACTAACATGACAGGTAAATCTTATTTATTTACTTAATCACTATTATTTTTTAGCAGCAAATTAGAATGTCAGTACAGCTAAACATAAAATGGTTGTAGGAGGACAATGAGCAAGCCACTGTCAGTGTAAGGGAGGGGCCTGCACCTTCATTAAGTGGCATGATAAACTTTTGGGAAGTATCTGTTTTCTTCAAGCTTTTTATTTTTCCTCAGGGAAAATGGTATGTTTAGGGGCAGGCCCACATTTCTGGAGGTTGATGTTGTTTTTCTTCACCAGCCTTTACTGTGATAATTTCTGCACTGGTGGTTTTCTGTGTATCTAATATACAATTCTAGCTCTTACTCAAAAACTGTCTAGGTGGCTTTGAGTGCTGAGTCTCTGAGAGCTTGGAGCTCTGGCTGGTCCCAGGGATTTGAGCTGCACCTGAGCACTCCACCTTCAGGCAAGTTTTAGCAGGATCCAGTGTTAGCACACAAACCCAGACAATACTGGAATAGTGCTCATATAGGCCCTTTTCCCTTTATTTTTCATTCATAATACTCAAAATTAAACAGCTTCTCCAGATTTGGTGTGATGTGTCTATTTTAACTGAGGGATTGAATGGTGTGACATGATTTTTCTTGGCACGAAAGCCAACAGAAACTGTTCTCTTTCTCTTCCAGAAACAATCCCCATCTTTTCTTTTGGATGTCCTCATTTACAGCTTGGCTACAGCAGTAGATGGAAAAGCTTTTAACAAAGAGCTTAAGTACTGACTAGGAATAAACTTCTGTGATTCTGTGGAAGGCTAAAAATGTCTGTCTTCCTCTTTCTCCATGTTGTTCTCTGCCTTTTGTTCTTGCTTTTCAGTCTTTCAGAGAATCATTAGGTCAGAAAACACCCAAAACATCATCGAGTCAAACCATTGACCAAACATCTGCAGTTCAGCCAAATTATTTCCTGGTTTTTTCCATCATTTTATCTGCAATAACTTTCTTCCCTTTCCAGTTTCAGCCACTCTCCTGCTCCTGTCTCCTCCATCTCCCAGTTGTTGAAAAGTCTGTGATCCATCTTTCCTCACTGGAAATGAATGCAGGGAAAAATGCAGGAATGGTTCTCAGAGCAGAAACTGCACAATCCTATTTGCAAGAATCTCCAACTTGGAGAACAAAACAAGGCACGAAACTTAGGAGAAGGCCAATGGTGTTGGAAAGAAATAGAAAACATTTTGTTCTGTTTTGTTTTGGTTTTAATGGGAGATAGGAAATTGTTTGAAAGAATTTACTACAGGAAGTAATATTGATAACCCAGGTTGTTATTTAAAATTATAGTTATTGATAAGGAGTGTTGTAGAAAGGATATTGCGTCCTACTTCTTGGGCCAAGTTATCTTAGGGATCAGAATAAATTCATTTAAAAAAATCCCCTAAACTGAGCTTATATTTGATTAAAGGGGCAGTTGGTCAGACTAGTCTGACCTATCTCCTTTGTTTTAACCTATCATAAGCAGATTTCTTTCTTTGCAAACCAAAAATCCTTCTGCAGCAGTCTGAATTAAGCCCAGAGCCTCTGTCAAAATACCTGAAAAGTAGGTTAAATTGATACAAATATAACTTTATTTTTTTAATTGAGTGTTTTTAAAATAGGGTGATACATGCTGCTTGAATTAAATTAAAAAACCAGAGAGAGGAATCATGAGAACCCAAGTATCTGTGAATTGGGAATGAGAATGCTGAGAACAGATTTGCTTTGCTTCGATATCTTTAAATACTTCTTTTTAAAATATTCTTCCTGAAGCTATCGAAACAATCTCTTTTACTACAAGTGTATGGTTTGTTGTGCTGATACACAAACAGGAAACTAATCGGGGGTTATTTCATTTATCCCTGTCAGACAATACTGATTGCCTGACAGTGCTTGTATGAAGGAAGGAAACTCTTAGGAACACAATGCATATCTTGCTATGAAATCCTAGACCTCCATATAAGAATGAAGAGACATTTTAACACCATTACATTCTTTAGATAATCAGCCCTGAACCCCTACAGCTCGGCCCACCCTATTGGGGTTTTTGCACCATACCAAGGTGTGGAATGAATGATTTCAAAAAAATCAGGTACATTAATATTTAATGCTATATAAAAAGTGAAGATTGTCTTAAGAACTTGTTATAAACATATTATTGTATCTTATTATATACTAAGATATGTTCTGTCCCTCTGCTCCTCTCTGCTCAGTCCCCCTGCAGAGCTGCATCCAGCCCTGGGATCCCAGCACAGGAAAGACGGGGGGAGCTGCTGGAGTCAGTCCAGAGCAGGGACACCATGGGGATCAGAGGGATGGAGCAGCTCTGCTGGGAGAAAAGGCTGAGGGAATTGGGATTGTTCAGCCTGGAGAAGAGAAGGCCTTGGGGTGACCTCATTATGGCTTTCCAGTGCCTGAAGGGAGCCTGCAGGAAAGGTGGAGAAAGACTCTTGACAGGGGCCTGGAGAGACAGGACAAGGGGGAATGGCTTCCCACTGACAGAGAGCAGGTTTAGATTGGATATTGGGAAGAAATTGTTCCCTGTGAGTGTGGTGAGGCCCTGGCACAGGTTGGCCAGAGAAGCTGTGGCTACCCCATCCCAGGAAGTGTCCAAGGTCAGGTTGGATGGGGCTCTGAGCAACCTGGGCTTGTGGAAGGTGTCCTTGCCCATGGCAGGGGCATGGAATGAGATGATCTTTAAGGTCTCTTTCCAACCCAAACCATTCCATGATTCTAGGCTGTTCAACCCACAGTTTTTCCTCCTTTCCTCAACTCAGCACAGATGTCACTCATGGAAAAGGATGTAAATAGGATCTTTCCCTTGAACTGCTTGGAGTTTGTCCTGTGAACCAGAGATGGCTGAACTGCAAATCGACCTTGATCAGGGAGCTGATGCTGCCTCTTTGCCAAGACATGGCACCAGTCTATGGGGGACTCTGATGATTTTTTTAGATGGACAACAGGAAATGGAGGCTGATTAAGACCTGCGACTGTCCTCTCTTGGTCACAGGAATGGTCCCCATCAAAGGGATTTGACAGGGTTTACAAGCTGGTCTAGAGGAAGGTCTCCCTGCCTGTGCCTGGGAGATTGGAACGAGATGATCCTTAAGATCCCTTCCCACCCAAACCAGTCCGTGATTCTGAGATGATTCTATGACTGAAAGCGACTCCCTAAGTTCAGCAATAATGAAGTCAAAGCCTTTCATTTTCCTCACAGCTTGAAACAAACCTGCTGGGTTCTGTGGTTTGCAGCCCTCTCCTTGTCTTTTACACACCATGAGGAGCAAAGAGAAGGCTAAAAGAGGGGGTCAGATAACGGGAGAAAGGTGGGGAGTTACTTCAAGCTGCAGCCTGAGGAGCTGGAGGGCCACTCAGCTGTGTTGACCTCGGTCTGGGCCCCTCTCCTGTACTGTGATCCACACACCACCATGTCCAGAGGATCGGGCTGATGTGCAGGGTGTGTTCCCCTTAAAGGGCTGAGAGACCGCGGGTGGTTTTGGCCCCATCTCTGGTGGTCTCTGCCGTGAGGGCGTGGGGCATGCCGATGCCGAGAGGCAGATGCCGGAGCTGTGGCTGCTGGAGCCAGGCTGGGCGGCTTGGACAAGATTAGGAGCGGGTGCCAGATGCACAAGCTGGCCTGACGGCTCGGAGCATGGCTGGCTAGGCATAAATACCACAGCTTATACCGCGGGCTGGGGGTCTCGCACGGCTGGATGTATGGAGAGGAGGAGCAGGTTCAGACCCTCTGCAGGAAAAGGGAGGAAGGTGGCAGATGGGTTTTAAGCGGGGAAATACGCATATCCCCGATTTAGGGCTTTGGTTCAAGGAGAAAGAGCCGGTGTTACAGCAGCGTGGGGAACTTCTGCGCTGGGAACACGCATCAGGCTCGAGGTTGGCGTGTGAGGATTTCCGCAGAAACGCGAGGCGTTCCCGTGCGCACATCCCGGAGCTCAGCCCGCGGTGTTCCGGGGGCCTTCGGAACCTGACGGGTCCCGACAGCCGGGGGGAGACGCCGCTCGTGTCCAGGGATCCCGCAGGCGGGCCAGGCCGTGCTGCTCCCAGCGCGGCCCTGGGCTCGATGGCACCCCCCAGCAACAGCGACAGCAGCGGGACCCGCCACTACCGCGGGCAGCCGGCGCCATCTCCCGGTGTCGGGATGGAGGGAAGGAGGGAGGGAAGAGAGAGAGAGAGAGAGGAGGAGGAGGTGGAGAAGGAGGCAAGGAGGAAGGCAAGAAGAGAAGGGGGCAGAGAGAGAGGAAGGAGCAGGGGGCAGAGATAGAGGAAGGGAGGGAAATAGCAGGGAGATAGGGATAGAGAGGGGAGGGGGAGGGGAGGGGAAGGGGAGGGGGCAGCGAAGAAAGGAAAGGAAGCAGGGAGGAGGGAGGCAGGGAGAGGGAGCATCTAGTTCTGTCTCGCAGCGCGTTAGCAATAGTCCTCACTTGGCTCCACAGCTGTCCAGTTATTCATGTTCGAGAAAGACACATTACTTCTATTCTGGGCTTCTACAGGAGATCTCTTGCCTCAGAGGGACAGGGAATACAGGCAGCCTTCAGAAACTTGCCCCAAAATTATTGAACATTTTCTCCGGGTGTGAAAACACCCATATGAAGGTGTTCAGCATTGCTAGGTGTTCTTCCTCCTCCATCTGCGCTATGCTAACCTGGTTCTGTTTTTATTCAAGACATGAAGTAGATGAAATACGATTCTGCAGCAGACTGAGTTTAAAAAAACACTCCATTAATGGATACAAAGGGCACTACACTACACTGTAGTAGGCCATTGGTGTATATATAGTATGCTCTTATTCTTTCCTTTGGGTTTATTTGGTCTTTTTATTTTCTCTGGATTTGTTTGGTTTTGGTGGGTTTTTTTATTTGTTTGTTTGCTTTGGGTTTGTTGTTGTTGGGGGGTTTTTGTTTGGTTGGTTTTGGTTTTTTGGGTTTTTTCCCCTTTTTCTTTGATAGAGATTGAAGAGTCAAAAAAAAGCTTCTGGTTTTCCTTGCAAAACAAGTTGTCTGTCTGTGTAGATTCTCAGTTTGGGCAGCTTCACAGAATCCCAGGATGGCTCGAACTGGAAGCTGTGGGGGGAGGTGACAAAGATTATGAAGTTGGGACACCCTGGGACGGAGCAATCAACCATAAGTAAAACATACCTTTTGTTCCAGTGAGTTCCCAGTTCCCCACGTTTCCATTGGACCTACCCCTAAAGACCACCCTCTCCCCATTCCCCTGTTGGTGTACCCCAGTCACCTCACTAAAAGACCACCTCTGTAACCCCTTCTTAGTGGTCAAAGGGCACCCCCAAGCCCACCTACTCCTTCCCCCTTTATAAACCCCATTCCAGCCCCGGTTCGGGGCTCAGCACCTCAGCTCTGGTACCCTTCGACAGAGCTGTGCCCCTCTTTCCCTCCCCACCAGCATCCTCAGACTTCCCAGTATTAAAAAGCCTGTTGTAATTATACTGGAGTCACCGAGACCTCTCTGTCTAGCTGTGCCGTCTTAAACATCCGGGACTGTGCGTGCGCGTGACCGCGGCTGGATCTCTCCACGGTGACATACGCCGAGGAGCGGGCCTGCTGGCACCCACCCAGATTCGCGGCTCCCAGCAGCTAACCGGACCCCGAAAACGCGCAGGAAGGGACCACAGTGGGGCAGCTGGACCCACCTCACTGCTCCAGCAGGGCCATCCCACAGCACAGGGCACAGGATTGTGTCCAGAGGGGTCTGGAATATCCCCAGTGAGGAGACTCCACACCTTCTCTGTTCAATCTGTTCAGTGCTCAGTCGCTGCCCAGGACAGAAGTTCTGCCTCCTGCCCAGGTGGAACCTCCTGGGCTCAGTCCCTGCCCGTTCCTCTGGTGCCATTGCTGGGCCCCTGGAGCAGAGCCTGGGCCCTGCTCGGAGCCCTCCCTGCAGACAGGGACACCCAGGGCTGAGGGCCCCTCTCAGCTGGGGCTCCTCTCCAGGCTGGACAGCCCCAGCTCCCTCAGCCTTTCCCTGCCAGAGATGCTCCAGGCCCTAAATCATCTCTGCAGCCTCTGCTGGCCCCACTCCACGAGCTCCATGTCCCTGCTGTCGTGAGGAGCCCAGAGCTGGGCACAGCACTGCAGGTGAGGCCTCACCAGGGATTTGTAAACTGGGAGCTTCCAGGAGCCCTCAAATACAGGACTATTACAGCTTTTATTTATACCCAACAGACCTGGAGTTAAGCCTTAGCAGCTGCTTAGGAGACCATAGCAGAGCCCCTTTTCTTTTCATTGAATGATTTCACTTCTCAGATCATTCCAGTTCCTGGGCATCATAACACCTCTACTGCAACATGGAGCTCCACTTCTGGCTTTGATTTGCAGGCACCCTAATTCTGAGATGTTTATAAATGCAGAATATTGTAAAGGTCAGTTTTCCTTGCACACTTTACTCAGCAAGGTACACAAAGTTCTGCACTGTGTGATTTTAGGTGTAGCATCAACTGAGTTGACATTACGGCATCATACATATATTTTTGGTGGTTCTCTCTGCTAAATGCTGGAGCAGGAAAGTTTTGCAGAGGTTAATGATTTAAAGGTGGAAAGTATGATTTCTCCAGTTCTAAAGGTGGAAACAGTAGTAAACTGCTATTTATTGGCATGGATAAATAGCTGGAAAACTTGTACTCCTCCAGATGTCAACCAGACAAAGAGGAACTCTAATGGATCTTACAAGAATTGGCTGTGGTTTTCTCTCATAAAATTTTCAGTATATTCTATCAGAGAGGAGTTGTACTTCTTGACAGTGTTAGGGATTTCTGCAGTTCTGACTGGAATTTGAATGCTTGCCACAGCCTGTTGAGCAAAGCAGTGGTCTGCACTACCTTTGTCTAGTTTGTCTTTTCATTTAATATGATTCTAATTTTAAAAATTAAGGTGAAGTCCTTCCGAGACCATACCTTTAAGTAGAACACATTATATAGAAGTAACTAGAGCTCCTGAGTCCTTCAAGCTCTTCATATGTAACTTGACATGTTCAGTGTGGAGTGATTTTTCTTCCTTCCCGCACCACACTTCCCCAAATGGGAGATGGCTCCCAGGACTCCAGGGAAGGAGACCGTTGAGTATGGTGAACCTGAGTGGGCAATGATTTCAAATTAAGGTGATTTTGTGTCTAAAACAATATAGAAAAATCATCTTTGCAGACTTTCTACTAGGTGGGACCTCTAAAAAGCAGCTTTCAAAGTAAAATTCTGTTATAAATTATCAAATCGTGAGCCAAAATTATCAATAATTTAGCAAATATTTATTAATTTATCTGTGAGACCGAAGTTTGGTCTTTGAAACCACCACAGCCAAAGATACAGCGTCGAGCCCGGGGTTGACGCTGGGTGAACACAGATCTGACCTCCTGAGTGTCAGAATCTCCCCCTCGGTTCACGCTCCCTGCTTCACACCGCAAGGTTTTATACAGTTTATTCTGCCCGAGGCAAAGATCACCGAATTTCCGAATTTCCTTTGTGTTTCTTCACATGCATCACTGTTTCTTTCCATGTGCAGAGGTGTGCCATGGCATCAACGGGCTCTGGGGAAGCCATGCATTCAGATGTATCAGTTTGGCCCTGCTGACTGTCTTGATAGATGCAATCAGCAGGGCAATAATCACTCTTGGGTCGCTCCCAACGGGATACCGGTGATCAGGTGATCATTGCCCTGGAAGCTTCTATTCTTGGAACTAGTTGAATCTAAATCAGACAGCTGAATCTAAATCAGCAGTTCCCGGCTGGGATGGTCAAAAGACATGCTTTGGATTTCACAATATTTTATACCATACATTAATAGCATGAATTATCCCTACCAATATCCCTATATATTACAATTCCAATCAGAAAAAAAAAACCCAACAACGAAACACCACAGTTGTATAGGATGCAATATGAATAACAATGTTTGACTAGTTTTTGACAAATAAATATGTAAATTTCTACTTCTTTCTCATTCTCACTCTGTTCTGAAACATTTCACCTGCACTGTCATGAGAATTCTTAAATATAAGCACTTTATATTTCTTCAACATTTAGCATGGCAGCTTTACATTTTAAAGCATTTGCTGATGTCTGTCTTTATTTCTGAAAAATGCTGATTAAAAAAACTCAGATGTTTACAGAAAAGTTTAGCTTTGGAAAAAATTCAACTACATTGTCAGTTAAAAGTTTTAAGATGGCCTGTGCTACGATTTAACAGTTCTGAGCCTTTTTCATTGTGTTTTTCCTTTATTTCTCTGCTTGAAACCACTTTCATCTAACTGATTGTTAAAAAGTATCTTTAGTTTGAAATCTTTAGATTTTTATCCTAATTCACAAAGGAAAACAGTAAAAATCACTATACCAAATAGGGAGTATGATAGGAAACAATTTCCCAGCTGCATCCATGGGCACCTGAGTCTGTTGGCCCAGATTTTTGTTTTATATCTGCAAGTCCTTTTACTGAAAATTCTGGATCAAGTCAGGATTTTGCCATATCTAGAGGAGAAATATGATTTGGTTGCCTGTTATCCCAGGACAGTGGCCTCTCAAAAAGGATGTCTGAGGTTTCCAGCAGGTGATTGTTACTGTTGTTCCAGACTGAGTCATCTGAAGTACTCTTTTACAGACTTAAAGAGGTCTGTGGGATGATGCAATGAGACGAATTAATTTTTCCTAACAGGTCTCATGAAGGGAAAAGGAGATGAAGGCATCAGAAACCATCTTATCCTCTGGAGGTGAAGAAGGAGGATCTATATCAGGAGTATTTGCTGTCTTTTCATTCCATCCATGGTGATGGATATTCTGAGCGCACTGGTTGCAAATATGAGCCCTAATTTTTCACTGTCCTTTCAGATCAGGATTGTTGGAGGGGGGGATGCAGCTTGTTCAGCCTGTTTATGTTACTCAGGTGTTGGTGTCATACCTTCTGTTCCCTTTTCATCTGTGAAAGGATGGGAGGAATGTGAATAAAAAGCAGGGCCATATTTCCTGAACACATTGACCGGACTTGGCAACTCATCCTTCAGATCATGTTACTAATGTAATTCAGCAAGTTTTTGAGCCTTACCTGCTTCTCACAATCACTTTGAGTTTGATACCCTTTTTATTTGAGATGTGTTTCTTTTGTAGCATCTCTCTTCAAAATCCCTGCCTGTTCCCCAAGTTCCTTCTGCATTAATTGCCTCATCAGGAATTCAGTGTGCTCTGGGGGGCTGTTTGTCTCTGCTCTTTGTTAGTCACAAAGTATCTGCTATATTGGTTTTCCATCTCCAGAGTCTCTGAGGGCTCCTGGGAAGTACATGAAATATAAAATTACCCAGCTCTGTCTTTAGATCATGGTGATAGTCCTCTAATCCCAATGCACAATATCAAGATACTTTGTTTTATGCAGAGGAATGTCACCTCCTGAAAGAAACCAAACATTTGAACTTTTGCTCAGTGAGTGCTAGCTCTCATCCTTCCCATTCCCAGTGATAAATTTGTGCTAAGGAATTTTGAGGCAAAATTATTTACCTAACAAACTGGTGTCTTGCCAGAAGATGTGGTTTGGGATTATTTGCCTCCAAACCTCTCTGGGGGAACACAAATTTAAAAGATTCCCTAAGGAATTATTACCTTTAGAAAACTTATTTCCTTATTTTCCTACCCCACACATGTTCAAAGGCCCTCTCTTTGTTCCCTGGAGATCCTGCCCTCCGTGGGTCACTTGTACTGGCCCAGCAGGGATGGAATCGGACCTGTGTTTCTGAGCAGGACACTTGGGATTTGGGGGGTGCTGAAGAGTTGGGTGATGGACATGGGACATGTAGGGCATGAAATTAAGCCAGAGTCCTGTCGTGCTGCTTTGCTGTGCTTGTTTATGTAGGGGGCTCTGTGGACATTTTCCTGTGTCCATTCTCTTTATGGATTTGATTTTTCAATCAGTGGCTCCATGCTTCTGAGAATTTTCGTTTCTGTGTTTCTGAGTTAAGAAGACCCAATGTCCCTGCTGGTCACCACATTGTGACATTTCTTTTCCTACAACCTGGGATAAAAGCATAGCTCCAGAAAGGAGCTTATTTTTATTTGTTTGGGTTTTGTTTGTTTATTCTTTTGGGGGTGGGAGGGGGGGGGGAGGTGGGGGGGGGTGGTGTGGTGGTGTTTTGTTTTATTTTGTTTTATAAAGATATTTAACTGGATTGATCCTGACAGCAGGCACAGACCCCGACAATCCTTTCCCATCTGTTCACTTGCATGTGCCCATGCTTCTATTTTTTGAAGGAGGGATCACCTCTCTCTTCTGTCTGGGTATCTCTGGTGCTAGTAAGTGGTGATAGTTCCGCAGCTCTACAACAATCCAGAAAGTTCCTCTTCAAAATACGTAGTTTTTCTCCCAGGCATGAGGAGTACTTCAGTGTCCTTGAGACTCTCCTTTGTTTTCCCCTCTGCTTCAGCTATATATTTATATTTATTTCTGTATCTTTTTTGCAGCTGCCAGCAGAAGCCTTTGCAGCCTTGAGTCTTGAAAGTCAGATGTTGGTGTTATGAGTCCTATTTTTGCTCTGAGTACTGGCAGGGCACCCACAGGCAGTATGAGATGGCTCTAGTTCATAATGTGCCTTGTTGTCGTGTCTGTGTGCTAGAAAGAACAGCTCTTCCTCTTGACTAACTTTCCTGTTGATTTTTCTTGTTTTCACATGACTTCTCTTATTGTGGACTACAGCCACTCAATAATAATTAACAATGCCAATAGCAGGCAATTACAGCCAATCTTCTCTAACACTCCCTTCATTCTAAGCAGTTCTGGCATAAATATAAATAATATAATTACAGTGTAATCTATTTTTGGATGAAGTTCCAAGTACCGCTGAGGACTTCCCAGTGGGAGCAGGAAGCAGGAAGCCAGGGTCATCCATGTTATAAAGAAGCAACACCATCAATACTATCCTATTGAAAGGAAATGTTGCAGTATCAGTCCCTATGGAATTGCTGTTTTCTCCTTAAATATCCCACCAAGTAGTGGGACCTTGGCAGCCTCTCGGTGTTGTGAGTGCAGTGCCCATAAAATTAGATAGATCGGGACATCATTAAAAAGTGAATCCTGCAAGCAGGATTTTGCTGGGATAATGTCTTACTCCCTGGCCTTGGCAGTGACTTTTGCTACTGATCTCCTTTTGAGATGACCCCCAGCCTTCAACACTCAGTGTCTGGCTCTTTAAAGGGTCAACCTTCTAGATATATTGGATTGTTTTTATTGGTATTAAAATTAGAATAATTTCCCACAGAAAGCTGACCAGATGTCCTCATTTATTCAGAGCAATTTTTTTTTTTTCTGTGTAACATCCAGCTGTCCCATCACCTTTCAGAGCAGACTCAATTATCTCCCTTGACTTGTATCTGAGATCCCTGAAAGCTGTCAAGAATTGCTCACTCATAACTGCATCTCTGATCCTTCCATCAGGAGCAAAACACAACTCAAAACTCAAGGAAATATTGGTTAGAGCTCAAAACTTCTTTAATAAGAAAAGGAGTTGATACTCTTATTGAAAGGGAATTCTTCAGTGTAGTTGCCAGTAAAAGATTTTTAATAGTTCATTATGAAATTATTTTTGTGTTATCTTTTATTTAGCTTGTGCACTGTTTTCTCAGGCTGTAGGAATGCAGTCTGACAGAAAGTGTATGGGAGAATAAATACAGATTTTTACATACTGAAGTGCTGGAAGGCTGGTTTGACTTCAGCTTGGCAGTACAAGAAAGAAATATTTCCTTAAGAATGATAGCCACTGTTGAAAATGAGGCTGATCCACAGACCCTGAGTAGCATGGAAACTAAACACTTGTCTCTGCTAACAGCATAAACAGCACAATTCAGTTGGAAGGATGCTTGAAGATATTTTTATTCCAGTCATAAGACCCTGGTGCATTGTATAATATTTTTTATATTTTTTTTTTAATATTTGGTTTATCTGTTTTCACCAGAATGGAATAAATGAATTTAGGATAAACTGTGCTTTCACTTTTTGTGCAGTTTTAATCAAAACAGGGTATTTGATTCATAAAATTTCTTGGTACACATAAAAGCTCAGGCTGAAAAGGGGAAGAATAGGGCACATAATCATGGGCAGTTTCCCTATCCCACAGAAATCTGCCACTCTGCTCAGCTATTTATTGCCCACGATAATTATGACAAATCTTTAAATCCTTTCAGTTGTTACTGAGATGTCCTGGGGGCTCATGTCCCAGGGTGTCTAATTTCTATTTGGCCAAATAACCCCAGTGGGCAGAATATGGATTAGATTTAAAGCCTCGGGGGACTTCCCACAGCAGCACCTTATTTACACTGGAATGGAAAAGTACATTCTTCCATATGGGAAGAGATTTTTGGATACTGTGTGTTGTCTGTGTTGTTTGCAGTACAAAACAAATTCCTGGAACAGCTAATGAAAAGAAAACAGGCTCTCAGTTGTTTGGAGTGCAAATGACCTGGTGGGTTTGATCCAGCCCAGAAATCCAAGGAGATTCTTGTCAGTGAGCAATCTGAGCAAGGCAGCAAATTTTTTTAGACATTGTGGTTTGCAGAGCACATTACAGCTGCTGTATTCTGTGAATAAGGTTGGACTTGATGATCTTGGAGGTCTTTTCCAGCTTTGAAGATTCCATGATTCTGTGATTGTCTGACACTCAGAAATGTGGCCAGAGGATGGGTAAAGGCTCAGCTGCTCAGCCACACAAGGGAGGGCTCTCTAAAGGGACACTGAAGCCTTTTTCCTTGGAGAAGGGGAAGAAATGTTGTTCCAAAAAACCTCTCTAAACAAAGTATTTAGTGTGTGGTGGGGAAAACAAGAGTGTTCTGGGAAAAAAAAAAATCCAAAAGGACCTTTGATTATCAAAGAGCAACAAAGGCAAGGGAGAAACATTGTCCCGTGGATGAGGAGTCAGTCATGGTGTATTTTAAGCAACCAGCAATAGATCCTTTCATACCTAAAAATAAAGATTTGTGGATCTCCTCCAAAATCCGTGAAAGCAAATGGGATTATTTTCATTGACCTTTTCAGTTGGAAGCCATAAATAGATGTTTTTCCTCTTTTTGCCCCTTTTGCTGGAGAAGAACAGGACATTTTGGATTTTATAGCTCTTTTCTAGCTGACAGACTGTGTCTGCTGATAGTTATGCACAGCTAGATCTCTCTACACTGGCAATCTCAGGAAAAACAGTACTGCTGGAGCTAGGATGAGCTGAGAACAGGTGAATCATGCAAATGGCAGCCTCCAACATGGCTGAAGAAAAGAAAATATTTTTGTACAGATAGAAGGGCAGTTGGAGTAACTGTGGTGTCATTGTGAGGGGTGAGAGAATTGGGGTCATTAAGGCAGGAAAGGGATGAATCTCCAGACACCTGCTTTGACCTTCTTTGTAACTTGTGCTATGAAGCCATGCTCAGCAATGAACCTGGAACTTGTGGCTGGGCAGTAAGACATCTGAGAAAGCTCCTTCCTTGATTTCTAAGCAATGTATGTTTGAATGACACAAGGTGTCAAAAATGACCAAAAGTCACTAAATCCCATGTGTGCAATCCTGAAGGGTAGATCCTGTCTCTTTGTGTTTACAGAAGGCTGCCCACTCCACAACCAGCAATCTCCTGTAGTGTTGTAATATTTTTATTCCTCCTTGTCCCAAAAAAATGTGCAGTGACTTTAGTGCCCGTGCACTAACAGGCCTAGGCACACAGCAGCTTGAGCAGAGAAAGGACAGATCCTGTGCTGGCTTCTCAAAATATTGGCAACCTTCCTGCTTGAGGGTCCATCCCGGTCCTTCCATTTCCCTGCATTGTCTACATGGATGGCTGATCCTCCCTGTAAGAGGTGCCTGGAAAAGGTTTGGATCTATACACTGCAGTCACTCATTTGCTTGATATTTCAATTCAATTGAATTGTGAATTTTATCCCTCTGGAAATATTTACCACAGTCCTGGTACCCTGGCCCATCTCCAAAATATAGAAAACATCTCCAGTTGCGCCTGAATCTGACCATGTGGCTGTATTTGCCTTTAAAATCATTGCTGAACTGTTCTACTGACACCACTTCATTTTTTCAATGCCCTTTCTGTCAGAAGCAAAACATCAGCAGCAATGACAGTTCATGAAGCAACAATTTGTAGGGTAACTACTTCAGGCTCTGTATGTAGTTAATCTCATCTTTTCCATATTCAAATCCAGTTTTATTATCTATTTTGTTTGTGTGGTTTTTATTTTTCTTCAGAGTGATCTTTTAAGATCCTTTTGATTAGCAGGAGTTAAGAGCACTGTACCCAAGAAAACATTCTTCTTTGAAACAGGAAGCACCAGGAAGGGGTGAATGCTCAGGGTCTTGCACCAGAGCATCTTTGGCTGAGTGATGAGGGTTGGACATCCAGGGAATTGAATTTGGTACATGTCATACTCTCCCAATAAGTTAGCAGGACTTGTTTGTCCAAAAGCATTTTTGAAAATCAAAGGTTATATTAGTCTAGATAAAGCCTTGGGCATTAGTGTTGAGTGGAAGATGTCTTTTTTTAGTCTCTGGTTATGGCTTCATACTCTGAAAGCTTTTTTTATCTCCAGGGAAAAGAGTTAATTAAATACATATTTCTGGAATTCACCAGTGGTTGCTTTTGCTGGAGGTGAATTCAATGTTCCTTTCCAGTGTCTCACTTTTTAAAGTTTCCTACAGCCTGAGAATGAAGAGAGTATTCAAAGGTTTATTTAGTTATTTCTCCTGAGAAGGAGTTGCTTTCAATTTTCATTCAGCTCTTGTCTCAAGCAATTATTCAAATTTATGGGGCTCTCCTATGTCAAGTTACTGCTTATTCAGGAGAAGCTGAATTTGTGATGTGGCATTTTTTATATTAGTGCCCAGCATTTTAGGAGAAACACACTGTGCTCTGAAGCTTATTCTAAAAGTGTTAGCAATGCAAGAATTTGCTATTAAGAAGGAATGGGGATCCAGGCCTTGGGAAGGGTATTCTAGCACTTTTAGGATGGATTATGGAGATCTAGCCTTACATATTGACTTACTTGTTCCCTTGTCTTGTCTCATACCATGCCACCTGCTCAGAAAGCCTTGCTTGCAGTTGAGCTGTGCCCAGCAACTTGTTTTGCCTCTCATTTGTATAATGCTTTAATCACCCTGCTTCTCAAATGGGGGCTGTAAAGTACTCAGTGATTTGCTGTGCTCCTGATGCTGCCAGGGCCACTTTTCTTGTTCAGTTAATTTACTTCAACTGGTTTGTGAAGGCTGCCCAGTGACAATATTCTGGTAACAGGAAAGAATGAACAACTCTCCTTGTTGTACAACACTGAGAGAACTCTCAGTTAGTAGTTAAACTTAACTCTCAGTTAAAGTAGTTAAAGACCCCTGTAGGGTCCAGCACTGATTTGTAGCACCACCTTCAGCAAGCAGGTGGTGGTTTTGGTTTTGTCTGTCAAGCTAGCCCTTCCCAAGGGAATCATGGATGCAGAGCTCTTGTGACCTTGGTAGGTGCTAGAGGCCACTTCTTCAGGATTAAAGGGGTGGGTGGGAATCATGGAATTCTAATGAACACTGACTTGTGAGACAACACTTGGAGGTTTTTTCCGGAGCCTTTTGAACTCCGGCCAGCCCTGCTGGTCATGCTCCTGACATGCCTCCGAGCTGATTCCATGGAGATTTCCTTGCATTTGGTATAGAATGCCTGCTCTCAGATGGTGTTTCACATTCTCATGACTTCAGCCTGCCTGTTCTGAAATGCCAGTGTGCCTGCTGCTCACTCCTGTGTGCTCCAGTGGCTCAGCAATGCTTTTCCCTGCCTGGTATGGGATTTCCCTGTTTCTCAGGGATACAGGGTCAGCTTAGCTGTCCTGAGTCTCTGTGTCCTGAAAGCCTCTTTACTCATCGCTTGTCAAGCCACACCTGCCTTTTCTTCTCCTCTTCCTACCCCAGACTTTCTCTCTCTTTTTTTGTGATGTTGTTACACATTAGGTCTTCACTAGGACTCGATGCTGAAGCAAAGGTGGTCAAAGGAGGTAAGGAAAGGATATATTCATTCAATTATTGGGAGTCTCTAAACCAACAACAAAACAAAAGGAATACTTATCGCTGTAGTTCTCCTGCAATTTTGGCATGGCAAAAGTGGTTCTCTTCTCTCAGTCAGAGGTAGATTTCTCAGAGCTTTAACACCAAATTTAATATGTCCTTTAGGATATGTGATTGCACAAAATGTGCTGGTGCTTTTCTGCTGGAAAGACTGTGCTCTTTGCAACAGTTTTTGCTCTGACTCAAATTCACAGCCCTCAGGAAGCTCTAAGTGGAAGGAAGGCATATTTCCACATGAAGAAAAAGGAAATAAGCATAACAAAGCACTGAGAGAACCCAGTTCTTCCTTCAAGGACAGTGCTTAAGTACTTTGATGTGGTAGCAGAATTTCTTCTTGATGAGGGAGGACATATCAGCCAAGTCCCTTAGTAACTTATCAAGTGTCCTTCCTAATCAGATTTTCCACCACACATAATTATTTACTGTACCTGTCTTTTACACCCCTGTTTTGTGAGCAAGATCTTCTGTTGCAGAACTTTCTATTTAATGCTGGACTGCCCCAGCTCATGAGTGAACATTCTCTCCTTACTTCTGAAATGCCTCTGTTGTGTTTGTTGCACATTTCCTTGTTCCACTGATTTCTTTGGATGGACAAGCTGAGGCACCAAGGGGAACATGTGACTTAAGACCCTGCAAGGAGACAGTGGCAGATGAAGAAGTGAAGATTACACAAGTCTTATCTCCAACACTAAATCAATGAGAATATGCACACAGGTCTTATCTCCAACACTAAATCAATGAGAATATACACTGTGTCTCATGCCACAAAAAGGTGATGGTAAGAGACATGAGCTGCTTCCATAAAAAGGACAATTTAGGGTGTATATATATATCCTGACATTTGGAATGTTTTCTTTCTATATGTAGGAGATGTAAGTGTGATTCTAGCTCATGTATCCAGGCTGTGATGTGTTAAATATAAGAGGAAGTTGCAACAGTCTGATGCTGAAATGACAGTGAATGTGTGGGAAAATTGTGGGAACTCGGACCTCACTGCTGAGATTCCATTTACTCAGTGTACACACCATGCCCTTCATTATACCCATTTTTATATTAATTTTATCTCTTTTTTTTTCCAGCCTGTGATACAGGTTATTGACCTTCAGCATGTGTACAGACTGATAACAAAGGATAAGTAAAGTACAGATACAAATAATTAATCAGTACCACCTACGCCCATTGTCCAATTGCTTATTTTGCAAAACATCTTATTCTGTAACATGACAGGTATGGTTTCTTTTGCTTTGAAAGTAAAGTGCTCTAGCATTTAGTGCTCTGAAGCTTTAAAATCTCATTTAAATGCTTGTCTCCTGAAGGCCACATTCTTTAGCTCTTGACGCAGACACTTTGTCCTCTTTCACCAGCTGCTTCATTTTTCTTTTGATCCTTTTAGCTGGAACTCTCAATTTTCAGTCTATGGAAGAACAAAATTCTGGCATTAAACATAAAATCATATTCCACCTTCATTTCTGAATAGTGCTTATTTGATTCAAATAAGTAACTTTATTTGAAACAAGGAATAGAAAAAATATGATACTTCAGATAAATATTACTGGGATCAATGGAGCAAAATAAAATAAACCTGTATTTGCTACAAACCCTGAATTTTACTTGTTTAAAATTTTCACTGCAAGGGTTTTCATTTGTGATCTCAGGCCAATCATCTCATTTCAGCTGTGATAGGACAGGATGCCTTTCTTTCTCCTGGTATCTTCTATTCTTCTGATGATTTTGGACAAAAATAGGCAGAGAGAAATTAGAGAGAAAGGGAAAGGATGATGTCAGCTGTTGTGCTGTGACTGCGTTAACTTCATTGACTCAGGAAATCCTGTTTAAAGATTATTCTGTCTCATCCTGAACACACAGATAACTCCTTGCGGAAGTGTAAAAGTTCAATCTGTCCCGCCAGTGTTAGAAAGACAGAACATATTGGCATCTCAGTAAACCCTTGCATTAGAATTTTAAATAGAATTTAGGTAGTTTTTTATCTGAAGTCCTAGTGAAAAATATTTAACCACTCTCAGCCTTAATTTCCCTAAAATATTCATGGGATTTAGAAAGCCTAGCCTGTGAAAGAGGTTCTGTCATGCACCTGAAGAGGTACCTGAGTATCTTCAAGAAACTGGGATCACATCTCTGGTAAATAATTCCTGAACATGTGACCTGTGACTCTTCCCCTCATCAGGGGCACTTCTGGGCGCAACAGATCCTAGATGCTTTCCCACAAAACTGGGAAATGGTAATGGAAAACTGGGTAATGGAAATTACCCAAAACTGGCTAATGGGAAAGGAATTAGCCTAAAAGACACTGCAACAACAAATATGACACTCTGAGGGAAATCAGTCCCTATTTACAGCATGCCATGTTTGTTGTAATTCACTATAAAACATTGATCTTTCTGGGTGTAAATATTATCCCACAGAATATTAACAGCATATCCAGCCTTGCTTCCTGGTGTTGTCTTGTTGATTCACATTTCATTGGTTCTTGCCTTTCTTTTCCTTGTCTTCCTCCTCTGGTGGAAAGTTTGGATTTCTGCTTCCTAAATGGGCTGGATGCATTGGAGCCTGACTCTCTGCTATGCTATGTCATCCAGCCAGCTTTCCCAAACTCTGCATTCCTTCTCTCCTGGTTTCCCACTGCCCTTCTGCCTCCTTCTGCCAGATGCTGCCTCATTCTGGGCCTGACTGGAGGATATTCTGTCTGATTTGCATCCCACAGCTGCTATTTGATCTCAGTTCTGCTCTTTTCCCCTTCCTCCCCCTGCTAGTTTTGATCTAGTTCCAGAGTTTCATTATCTAATTCATTTGTTCTGGTAGACCTTTAATTTCTTCATCTTTTATTAGGCCTAATGGGAATTGTTTTCTCGCTTTGGAGCTTAGTGATGGCTTCTTTTCCCATTTAATATGTCCAGGCTGCCAGGCACTTGTACCAGACTGCATCTCAGCCCCCAGCAGGCCATGGTTGTTATCTGGCTTTTCCCAGCAGTTGTTTGGCTCAGAACCAAGAATGCAGAAGTGCACAAAATGCCTGTGTGGTGTCTGCCCCTGACAATGGGCCACAATTACCAGCTCATTTCAGAGATTGTCACCCTCAAAACTCTGCCTTTCTCTACATATGGCTGGACACGGTTCATTTGTGAGGTTTGCCTGGGAGACAGGCCGGAGAGATTACACCTCCTGCAGAAAAAAAAAAAAAAAACACCTCAGCTGCTTTTTTGCCAAGTTCCAATCTCAGGAATCCAAAGAGCCATCGTGGTTGTGACTTAAAGATGGCAAACCCTGAGAGCAGCTGAGGACATGTACAGGCACAGGGGCTTGGTTTCCAACCCTCCTGTGTCCCAGTTAAATGTGTGTTTTTCCTCTTAATAAGCCTCACCTAGGGCTCCTAGGTACTGTGTAACACCAGTGTAATATACAAGGAATTGTAATGAGTAACTTCTGCTTGAAGGAAAAGTATGGTGACTACACACTTGAAAAAGTTACATTTTGAGTTGCATCTTACCCAAAGGAGATGTAATTATTTAGGTGTCTTGGAGTTCTTCAGAAATACTGTGGTCTACTAAGAGCAATAGGCCAATAATAATTAGGTGTAAGTATTGTTGGACACATGACAGGAGGAAGCAGGAGTGGGACAAGGCAAGAAGGACACGTTAATCACATGAATGATGTGTTTTTTAATTTTACCCCATATAAATGCTATGGATTTCTCTAAAGGTTAATTATGTGTGTTTGGAGCTTTTGGAAAAAATTATACCCTTTTTTATTTTTTTTTTCCCCGGAGAAATGCAGGGAATATGGAGATTTCAAGCTTCTTTACAAATCAGTCTTACATTGATGTCTTGCGGGTGTTGAGTGCTGCCCACACTTGGGTAGCAAGGCCACTGCATGGAGAGCTCAGAGCAGCCTTCTGGTATCTGAAGGGGCCTCCAAGAAAGCTGGAGACGAACTTTTCATCAGGAATTGTAGTGACAGGACAAGGGGGAATGGCTTCACACTGACAGAGAGCAGGTTTATGTTGGATATTGGAAAGAAATTGTTCCCTGTGAGGGTGGGGAGGCCCTGGCACAAGTTGCCCAGAGCAGCTGTGTCTGCCCCATCCCTGGAAGGGGGGTTCCAGGTCAAGTTAGATGGGGCTCTGAGCAACCTGGTCTGGTGGATGAATTTCTTCCCAATATCCAATCTAAACCTCCTCTCTGTCAGTGTGAAGCCATTGCCCCTTGTCCTGTCACTTCAGGCCCTTGTCAAGAACCTCTCTCCATCTTTCCTGTGGGGTCCCTTCAGGGAGTGCCACAATGAGGTCACCCCAAAGCCTTCTCTTCTCCAGGCTCAGCAATCCCAATTCTCTCAGCCTTTCCTCACAGGAGAGGTATTTCATCCCTCCAGTAAACTTTGTGTTTTATTCTGTGATTTTGGAAAGCAACATTGCTGGTTTTAGCTGGGGTAGGGTTAATCTTATTCCCAGTGGCTGGAATGGGGCTGTGGTTTGGATTTGTGCTGAAAACAGAGGGGATAATACAGAAATGGTTTTGTTATTGCTCGGCAGGGATTGTGCAGAGCCAAGGCCTTTTCTTCTTTTCCTACTGTCAGGCCGGTGAAGGAAGTTGGGGGTGCTTGGGGATTTGGTAGGAGACACAGCCAGGAGAGGTGATTCCAGCTGACCAAAGGACATTTCAGACCAGCTGACATCATACTCAGTATATAAAAGGGAGGGAGAAGGAGGAAGGTGGAAATGTTTGGGGTGATGGCTTTTTGTCTTCCCAAATATGTGTGATAGACACCTGCCCTCCTGGAGGTGGCTTAACATCTGCCTGCTCATGGGGAGTGGTGAAGGAATTCTTTGTTTTAGTTTATTTGTGCACACAGCTTTTGCTCTTCCTTTTGAACTGTCTTTGTCTCAACCCATTAATTTTCTCACTTCTACGTTTCTGATCGTCTTCCTGATTCCTGTGGTGAAAGGGTGAGTGAGTGGCTGCTGGGTGGGGTTAAACCAGAACAGGAAAAGGGACAAGGGACCTTGACATGCCAAGGGCAGATCTGAAATCAGGCTTTGCGCTAGGTGGAAAGAAACAACTTTTCCTTATTCAAATAGTTGCATTCTGTTACAGGTTTGTTGGAACAGTTAAACAAAACCCATAATTTTTGTGTTTGGAAATCTTTTGTTGTCCCTCATTTTTTATTTGAAGGGGAGGAGGAAGGACTTCAGTGTCCAGGCTCTGGCTGTGTATAGGAACAGGTTGTGGGGATATGTGCCCACTCAGTTCAGCCAGGTATCCCCATTCTTATATAAGGATATAGGTACATGGAACAACCAAGATATCCATCAAGGCCTCACAAGTCCTTTATATTGTCAGGAACAGTATTTTAAACCAACATTTTTCATTCTTAGCAAAGAAGAAAAAAATTCTTTAAATCACAGTTCCAGTGAAAACCTTTCCCCAAGTTATTACAATTTAGTTGCGTTTACTTGGTACAACCTAACCTTTCCTAGCAGAATTTAGGTGTATGGAGCAAAACAAATCATTCTCATAGAGTATTGATGAAAGGAAATCAATTAATTTTAAACAATCTGTAGCAACAAATTCTCTGGACAGGGCCTGTGCAGTCCTAATCCTTACTCACAGGATTAAGTGTTTTGTTACAGTGAAGTGTCAATGTTGTGGCCTGAGAGGAACTATCTGTGCTTGGTTTGATAACTGGGGTTTCCTTTTGTTTTTCTCTGTGTGATTTGACATATCAGACTTCCAGCTCCTCAAACCAATCTCCCTCCCTAAAGGTCTCTTGTGTTCAGCACTCTATGGAGAATTTTCACTTTCAGAAGGTGCCTGTCTCTAGCCATTAAAATAATTTAGACCCTCATGATATCTCCAGCTTTTTTTCAAGCCTTCCCAAGCGCTCTTCCATTCTTTGGCTCAAGTCTTGCAGGTCCTCCTGAGTATTTCCCAGTTTCATATTCAGCTTTGGTACTTGGCTCCAGGTATGGTAGTGGATTGGCTCACAGACCTGAGGAAGGTGGCTTTATCTGGTACAAAAGGGTTCTTAATTTGTAGTTTTGTTGTCTGGAATGATTTAAAAGGATAATAATTTAGCCAAAGGTCTTAAACACAGTTATAGCCACATTTGCATTAAACAAAGAACCCCCTCCCTTACAAAAAATGAACTTTTTGTGTTTTGTAGTCCTATTTACTTCTCAAATGAACTTTCCCCTTCTCATAATCTTATTCAGAGGGTGAAACAAGCCTACTTAATACATTCTACACTTCACTTGTTCTGGCAAAATGAACAGGATTTGCGCTGAAGTTCCCTGGAAGTTTTCAGAAAGGCTGCTTTGAGCTCTGCTGGTGACAAGTCTCAGCAAGGCTGATGAGTGATGGTAGCTCAGAACAGCCCTGTAGGTACTTGAGACTGTTCTTGGGAGGTGAAAAAGCTTTGAACCCAGCCTCTCTTGTTCTGCTGATCTTTTCCTAGAAGCCCAAGACAATTCAAAATGGTGAAAAACATCTCTGAAAGTAACTATTACTTTTTCAATTACCTCCTAATCTATAAAATCATACAAATGTATCACAACGTTCAGATATTCTAATCAATAATTTGAGCAGATAACAGTCACAATTGCAATTGCCTGAAAATCAATCAATTAAGCGGGAAACTGGGGAGATCTGTCCCTTAGCAAAGACATCAAATGAATATAATCATGTCAATAATTATGTAATGAAAGCAACAGGGCATGAAGAGAGATCTGTAAAACACTAATCTCTAGAGAAGACACTTATTCATTTAATGCTACATCTTTGACAGGAACATTTTCAGCAAAATGATTGATTGAATTAATTAAACGTTCTTAACATCAAACCCAAACTTGTTTACCCAAGGGTACTTGAAGCAAATTTAGACTTCTGGGCTCTATGCATGTACCTATCAACATGATATGGTTGATGTGACCTCTCTCAATTTACTTGCTTTTTGATCCTGTAGTATTTAGGTGATTTCACTTCTTCCTGCCGAGTGCAGCATGGTCTTTGCCAGATCTTTTCCCTCCTAGATGCATGGCAATTTTGAAAGCAGGAATTGCATAGCATATAAGTTTAGGAAATGGTGACAGATGTCTTTTTCATAAGAGCTTGTCTGTGTGTGCTCAGACACATGCTTAGAACTTCAAAAATGTCAGAGAGAACGGTAACAGGGGATAGTCCAACCTGTAGGAAAACAGGAAAAAGACACAAATGGTTCCTTAAACTCAGAGGAAAGATTCATTCCTTGAGTTGCAGTCTTTGGATTTTTTGGGGGCAGGCAGTCCTCAGACATCACCTGTTCATGACTCACCTTGATGGCATTATTTGGAGTGCCCAGGCTAGTTGAGTCATTGCTTCATCTTCTCTTCCCACGTTCAAAAGCAGGAATCACTCTTTGCCACTGACACAGTGGCCTGGAGAAAGGAGCACCATCTTCTGCCTTCAGCTGAAGGCAGCTGAGCCTTCAAGGCAGTGACTGTGACTTCTGCTGCCCTGCAGCCCCTCAGCTCAAGGTGTGCCCAGTGAGCCAGGAGGTGCTGATCCCTACAGCTCTCCCCTTTCCCCTTGTTGTTCTGCTTGTCCTCCTCATGGGCCAGCTGGGAAAACCTCACTGAGCCTGTCAGCTGCTTTTTAACATCCCCTCTCACAGCCACAAGCCAAGCAGGCTCTGAAAATAAACAAGGAGTGGGATAAACAGGAGGTGAATTTGCGGAAGCTGCCTCAGCCCCCAGCTGAGGCACCACTTGACACCAGCACAGTCATTTTCCTTCACCCACATTCTCAAATTTAAGGGGCTTGACATGTTCTGGATTGTGGCTGATCATCCAGTCAATGGTTGCTGCTCCTTATCCATGCTTTTACACCTCCATACATTTTTAATATACACTCTTGTTACTCCTAAAATAGATTCAGATGTGTTTTGGGAGCTGTCACAACCCCTGTTTTACCAGGCAATGAATCAGAGAATTAATCACTTGCAGTTTTTGGCAATACAGGGATTTAGAGTCACTCCTATCAATTTACTAACCAAGAAGCAAAGTGCTAGAAAGTTCACACAAGGTAAAGGAGAGTAAACCATAAGTGAACACGTAGTCTGACTCCCCTGCAAATTGTGAGTTTGATGGTATGTTAAGTAAACGCACCTCAGTTACTGATTTTTTTTTTGCATAAGCACAGTGCAAATTCTAAAACGTTATTTAAAATATTACTGTATTCATAATAGACTCTGACTGTAACAAACCAGTGTGTTAAATGAAATGCTGCAAGGATGAATCAGTACAAGAAAGCAAAAATTTTCTGTGGATTTTTGGATGCAGGACATACAGGACTCACCTTTTGAAACATTATGGCTTTTTAGATTGGCTGAGATTTCCTTTTCTGAATTGCTAGTCAATCCAGAAGGATGTTTCCTAATATTTAGCACTTCAGTCCCCACATTTTAACCCTATTTAGAATGTAAATTAGTTCTCACTACAGCAAGTTATTTTACATTACCAGCATTACTTTTTTTAACAGCTGAATGCAAACCCCTTTTAAGTTCTTGAGCTTTTCTCACATTAAGAATAAGACATTGATTTGCTTCATCTGGTACAAAATAATTCCTTCCATCTCTACCTATGTCATGGTTCAGTGCTGCTGGGATCATCCATCACAGGAAGAAAGGAGCATTCCCTTCAGAGGCATCTCCAATCACTTTTCACTCTTTAAAGATCCTTCCCTGATGCTACAAAGTACCATGCCAGGACCCCACTGTTGTGGTTGTTTCAAACTTTTTTTCTGAAATTACTAAACTGATTTTATGTGAGTAAAATCACCTTATTAGTCAGAACAGTAGCTTTTACACTGATGTTTCCAGCGAAGGGCTCAGTTAAAGGGCATTTCACCTGCTGATCCAGCAGCCTGGATAAAAATGGGATTAAGGTGTGAAAGAGGAATTGCAAAGAGGGAGATGATCAAGGAAGGGCTTCAGCCATCCTGTTTAATGCACTATTGAAGGCCGTCAAATCCCAGCAGGCTGCAAGTGGATGGAATTGGCCTCTGACTTTCTGCAGCTTCATGGTGAAGGCAGGCTGTGCTCTGTATCGAATTTGAAATCTTGAATTGTCCCCTGTGGTTGCCAGAGGTGGCTGAGCCATAGAGGGCACACTCTACTCCCTTTTCTCAAGGATCCAAGATGTGCTTCTTTCCCTCCTCCCCCACCTTTGACTGCCTTCAGAGCTGATTTAGCAGCTGCTGCCCTGGGTGTGCTCCAGTGGGATTGGGCTGTCCCTGCTCTGATCTATTTCCTTCTTAAGGTGGAGATGGGGTGCTGAGCTCCATGAAAGGTAAAGGCCTGTCTGGGATGTGCTGCTGGCCTAGAGGGCACGGCTGCCAGCCCTGTGTGTTCTTTCCCTGGTGCCCCCATCACCACCCCCACTTGGTTTTTCATGGCTGCTGCAGGCATCTCCATTACTCATCTGAAGTCTGGGAAAGAAGGCAGTAAACAAAATTTGATCAGGAGGTATGGGATGAACACCTACTTTCCCAAATGCATTGTTACAGTACACAGGAGGCGGTGGGAAAAAATAGATGGGACAGAAATGCTGGTGAAAATTATGTTTCCTTTTTCGGTCTGCTCCAAGGAGATGTGAATACCCTGGTGTGGTGCTTGATCACAGAGTTTAGCACAATCTTTTCAAGCTCTGTCTCCTAACAGCCTGTTTTTTTTAATATCAAAGATTGTGATAGATGAATAATGCAATTATTGACTCTCACAATTAACAGACAAGTACCAGGGATATAGGTTAAGAAAAGTTTTATAGATGTTTTACCCCTTGTGTTGTTAGCAAGGGACAGCCAGGTCTTGGACATTTGGGAGGGTCACCTTGTCACTATGGGGACATCTGACCTTCAGTCAGGATTTGAGGAAGTAAACTCCACCATTGGACAGCAAAGAAGGAGTTGATGGACAGAACTTTGAGAGGGGTTAAAGGGTTAAAAGGCAAAACCTCCTTTGTGTAGGCAAGCACATGGTGGGGAAAATCCTTTGCTCCCAGCACCGTAACATTTTCTCTATTCAGTCTTCTGTCGTATTTTTGATAAGGTTTAATAAACCTTTCTAAATTTATGAAAAGTGAATAGCCATTTCTCACAAAGATATAACCATTTAACAGTCTGCCTGTTATCCTGAGCATGAGAGTGCAGGTACATTTGTAGCTGTGGCTGAAGACATTTTACCATTCAATGACCACAAACTGTTCCTGCTAATACCATATATTTACTCTTAACATTTTACAACACTATGGACACAAGTTGAATCCCAGATGCTCACGGCCCATCTGCAAAGTTAGCACCATACAAATCAAGTTTTCCTACAGAGAATTCAAGGACTGCTAAGCCACAGCTCCATGGGACTCTTGTCTTCTGAACTCCACAGAAAAGTGTTCAAGCCTACCTAAAGATGCTTGAGATGTGGGATTTAGTACAAAAGATGACCACATCCCTTCTCTGGCCTGCCTTTCAAAGCTAGAAGGAGTCACATGCCATATATCATGCTTTGTCTCATTTCTCTCTTCTTCCATTTCAAGGAGTTGTTACTTAGCAGAGAGAACAATTTCTAGCTTGGCACAATTTCCGGGTTCTCTCCCTTTCAGCTGTACCCATCCTTTGTTTCTTCTTTGAGCCCCAGCAGGCCAGGCCCATGTGTGTGGACATGGGATGTAGCACAGTAGTGCTCTGCTCTGTGTCACTTGGCACTTTTATCCAGCTCTCAGAGGTGCTGAAAGTGCTGTACCCCACTGACCTCAATTGTGCTTGTTTCCTGTTTCAAGACTGATTTTTATTGCCAAGTAGTGCAAAAAAAAACCCACATTAGAATAAATGAGATGCAGGTCATAGATTTATGGATACAATACCACAGCTAACAAAATTAATATACCCCAGCTAAATAAATTGATCTAAAAATACCCTTTCAGTTCTTCTGGTGGAGGATTGTGTGCAGATGAGGCCCAACAATATGCTCTTTATGACAAATAGGCACTTCTTTTTCTACCTGTAAATTTACAGCACTTTGGACCTGGTCTGTGTGATGCTGATTTAAACTGGACTGGTGAAACAAGCTCAATATCTATGTGATTAAATGAATGCATCTCATGCTGTCCCAGTGTAGTGGTCTTTGTTTTATTTTATCTTGAGTTAATTAACTATTTATCTGAGGTCACACCTTCAAAGGGCTGAAGTAAAGCTTTGTTTGTTCGTATTTGTTGGTTTGGTTTTTTGGAATTTTTTTTGAGATTTTTCTGTGAACATTTCACAATGTTTCACAGTGTTTTGTGATGCTGTTGCCCCTTCTGTGAAGGATCTCCCCACCACATGCATTGGTCAGAATCCACTTGCTCTTCTCAGGCACTCCAGAGAAATTCTGCCCCTTTGTGTGCGTAGGGGAGTGGAAGCACTGAAAGTTACCCTGAAGCATGTGAGAAATGCTCCCACATGCCATTTCCTAGACACTGCTGTGAAAGCAGGGACTTGGCCAGGACACTGCTAACAAATAGAAAAGGTCAGTGACATCTTGACACAGTGCAGCTGCTTCCTACTCAAATGTGAGTCCAAGATTTTGCTGTATCAGTTTTTACACTGATTTAATTGGTATCTGCAGTTTCCTGGCTGGACAATGCCTCACTCATAAATCCAAACAAATCTGGCAAAAGTGGGGAATGACAGTGTCTCACTGATAAACTCTGCTTTTTTTCAGACATTGTCTGTTTGAATTGCAGTAAAAGAAATGTTAGATATATAAAGGGGGGAAATAGGAGCACAATCTCCCTCCTGCCCCAAACTCCAAAAAAAGAAATCTTCTTCCAATGTATATTTCAGCAAGTTAGCCCTGAAATGCTTTCTGGATGTTTAGGTGAAATAATGCCCTCGGGAATGCTCGCTCCTCTGGTGAGACATTTCACTGATGCTAGGGTTCACTTTGTGCTTTAGAAAGTCTGTCTGAAAACTGATTGTGTTTTCCCTATGTTCTAAAACCACTTTTAGTGCTCCTGTGAGAAATAACACTAAGAAATACTTTTCCAATGCTCCAGGATAAAGGTGCATCAAAGTGACTGACTGTTCATAGTTGGTACTTTTTGTTTTCCATCCTTTTAATTCACAGTGTAATTCTTTATGTAAACAAATCACTAAAGACTTGTAATACACTTAGTCTTAACAGAGGGTGCTCATGTCCAACAAAATGCTAGACGCATGGAAGGGACACAGATTTTTCTTTAACCCAGATTCTGATCATGCACTTAAATGCCTCATGTGACCGTGGCTGTGTTTTATAAGTGGAGCTTCTTATGGAGGGTGAGGTGAAAGGTAGAAGCCTGGCAATGCTATTGCTGGATGTAAAAAGCTCAGTGCTTTGCAAGGAGGACAGGGGTTAAATCAATCTCCTTTCCTCTCTGGAGTTGGAGGGGTAGAAGGATCTTCCCACAAGACCCCAGGAAAAGCTCTGAGATGGGCTCAGGTATGTGTAGCCCCAAGGACCACAGAAGCCCCAGTGATGACACAATTTAAAGATGCTTAAGTGTGGACACATTCAATTATACTCACTTCTGTGAGTGTCAGTTAAGATATAGACATAATTAATAAATTGGAATTAACTTGTCAGGGAAAGCATATTTGAAGCCTTGTTGTAATCACAGAGATATTTAAAGTGTCTTCTTCTTCTGCTTAGTTGTGTGTGAACAAAATTCCATGTTGCACCTTAAAGGAAAAACTCTGTGTTTGATCATTCTTGTTTTTTCTCAAGTAGATATTTGCCATTTATTTGTCTGTAGTCTTTTAGCTATTTCTAGAACAGGCTGTATGCTATAATTTTGTATGAAAAGCAGGGTTGAAGATCCATAGGGGGCCAGAGAAACTCCTCTTGGGGCTGAGAACAGCCAAGGAAATCTAAATAAGCTCTCAGAGGTCACTGTGCAGTACAAGGGTGAAAAGGAACACAATCCTTGGCCTGCCTGCCAGTCCAACACTTTTTTGCCACACTAACCTTGCACTGTGGGGGTGGAAGTGGATGGGGCAGGCATGGGGGTGGTGCCTGGGTTCCAAATCCAGGCAAAGCAAGGGAAGAGCATGACAGATTTTCTCCAGGATACACAAGTTCACAAATATTAGGACTGGTGGAGTCACAAGGCTGGCTTTGTTGATTTAATACTATTCAGCTGTTCCCTGTTTCCATGTAACCCTACACCTTTCCTAGCAAAACTATTTATTATCCTATATTAATAATAGCAGTGTTTTTTCAAAGTCACCTACCACGACCTGCCCTCACATCAAGGGCTCAGGCTCTCTCATAGGATTCTGGGAAGGAATTGTTTTATCTTGCCCAAAGATTTCAAGGTTTATGAGGTAGCGTAAAACTCAGTCTGTGTGATGTTTCTGCTCCTAAACTGGAGCTCCCATTTGGCTGTAAAAGTCTCGCAGTACAAAATGTTCTTTGTAATTGGCCCAGTGATTCTCAATTGAAATTGCTTGTTCTCATTACAGCCAGGGAGTAGCATCTCTTACCAGAAAAGAAACCACACTGAGCTTGGACAGACAAAGCTTGTCAGAAAATTTAGGTCCCTCCATGATGGCTATGACAGGACATTGAATTATGTGTGTCTGTTATCTCATTAGTTCCCAGTTCACCTTTAAAAAAAAATCAATTTCTTTTGGGATTTACTGAACACTCTAAAGCTTTTTTTTTTTCCTGTATGTATCTGCTGATTTTCTTCAGAGTAAGGACTCCATGGGCTAAAACACAGCAGTCAGATTATCCTTTACAGGTTCACTTCAAGTAAATTATTCCCTATTCCTGGAATTGGACAGCATTTTGATCTAAGTACATTTTTGGTTATGTAAAATATCTGTTATGATTAAAGTTATGGATTAAGAGATTTTCCTCTTTGGCTTGTTTAGCTAGGCATTCCTTATTTGAAAGTAGAGTTTGACATCTCTAGCTAGGAGCACTTTCTAATTAAAGAAAATATTCTTCTGAGGTCAGGCATGTATTAATTGACTTCAAAATAAAATTTAAAAACAAACAACCAAACAAAACAAACAGCAAATCCCAAACATGTTAGTCTCACAGTATATTAAGAGGATGTTTTTTATTTAGGAAAAATGCATTAAGTGCATTTATTTAGGAAAAATGCATTTATTTAGGAAAAATGCATTCAGGAAATAAAATGTTTATTTCTGGTTTTGAACTGGATCTATTATTCAGATCTGATATGCACATTTATTTACCATGATTTAGCATTCTAGTGAAGCTGTACTCTCAGGAAAACAGGTTAGAAGGATAATCTAGGTTCAGAAAAAAACTATTAGCTAATTTATCTTGTGTAATGTGAAATCTGTTTGAGAAAATCCTTTTTGAATTCTTACAGATTTCTTTTTCATGAGCAATTTTTAAGAAACAATCTCTTCTGATAGAAAGCAAGGTAGCTCCACATTATTACAACAGACAAAAAAATCCACCACAAAAAAAGCAAAAAAAAGAAAAACTCCAAAACAATTGGGTTTTTACTAATGATCCCAGTAAAACCTTTGCTGAACTGAGGTGCTCTAAGATAGCAAATCATCCTGAGTCTAATCTGAGCTTCACCAAAAATCACTCATGTGACACTGTGGGTTTTCTATCATTTCCAAAACCAGCCATCTAAAACGGCAGGCACCTAAATCTGTAACCTCACTTGTGCCCCTTTGGGAAGGTTAGAAGTAGGGGGGTGCATTTGTGGCTTGGAAGGGTGTCTAATGCCCAGTATCAACAAATATATTTTCATCTGTTTTAAGGGTCATCATACTTGAAACAAACCAAGCAGCTGAAACCTAACAGTTCATTGGTTGCTTCAACTGCCTGAATATACACAACAATGTTCTGTGCAGTTTCACATGACCTAACACTATTTTTATCCTCATTTCACTAATAGGTGACAAAGGCACTTAATACTTCTCTCATTAAAGCTGCTGTTGCCATGGGCCTGTGTGCTCTGAACACACCCACAGTCCTTCACCTCTCAGCCCTTAGGGCCACAAACAGGGAAAGAGGTTCCACCTCATCCTGGAGGTCCTTTGTTCCTTGCCTCCCTCCCACCTCGATGGCTCTTTGTGCAAGGTCAGTCTGACAGGGTATATCCATTATCTGTAACATCCCTGCAATTCAGATTTTGGAGTTTTACAGCTGAGAGCACACAGCTAGCACAATGCATTTCTTTTCTGCACTCCTGGAAAAGTGGAATGTCACTTTTGTTGGGCTGGCTGCTCATGCAGATTTCTGAGGCTGATGGACTTTGAGATGTGTGAGGGTGTTTTTGTACAAATCATAGAATCATAGAATGGTTTGGGTGGGAAGGGACCTTAAAAACCACGCACTTCCAATACCCTGCCATGGACAGGGACACCTTCCGCTAGCCCAGGTTAATCTAAGCCCAATCCAACCTGACCAGGAACATTTCCAGGGATAGGGCAGCCACAGCTGCTCTGGCCAACCTGTGCCAGGGCCTCACCACCCTCACATGGAAGAATTTCTTCCCAATATCCAATCTAAACCTGCTCTCTGTCAGTGTGAAGCCATTGCCCCTTGTCCTGTCACTCCAGGCCTTTGTCAAGAGTCTCTCTCCATCTTTCCTGTGGGCTCCCTTCAGGTACTGCAAGGCCAGAATGAGGTCACCCCAAAGCCTGAACAACCACAATTCTCACAGGCTTTTTATGTGGATATTTATGCACACATATTCGTCATGCTGTTGTACAGGAAACTGGGCATACTCCTTAAATTCCTCCTTTTCAATCTCCAGCTGGAGGTACACAGACTGCTGTTGATTATTGTTCAAAGGACCAAAGCTGAGTGTTTGCTCTCACCTCTGAAACATGGGCTGCTGCTTTGTAGTTAAATCCTCTGCCCCTGGTCCATTTGCATGCAATTACTTTGAGAAAAACCAGATGTGGATACCTGGTATGAGGTCTACTTTTCATAGCTTTGTTGTAAAAATTGTTGGAAGTTTGCAATATTGCCATGAGGTGGGGGGAAATGGTGCTGAACCCAGCATGTCCAGCCTCTAAAAGTCTTTGTAACTGGTGCTGACTCATTGGATTACTCAATATTAGCATGTGGAAACTTAGTGGTGCACTTGCTTGTGCAGGATCAACCAATTAATATTTATATAGGAACTATCCATGGCATTAAAATACCCCTTGACAAGTCTGTCCTTGCTGTGAACAGAGAGCTGTTCTTCCGAGGAGTGACCTCAGGAGGAATTTTCAGCAACTGCTACATCAAAAGGGGATTTTCTTTCTACTTATCATTCTCAGAGGTTCAAAGCCATGGTGCATCAATAATAACTCATGTTTGTGTAACGTGATGCCACAAACCATAAAAATTTCAAGAAGTAACTTGTTCAAGTAACCAGGAAAACCAGAAGGAGTGGAAAAAATGTGCTTTTCCACCTCATGAGAAAAAGACACAAATGGTGATCAATGCTGAGTACAAATCTATGTCTTTTAAGGGAAAGGTAAATTTCAACTTCCCATTGCGCTCCCGTAAAAACCAATTGCAAACTTAATAATGGGGACCTTCTGTTTGTTCCACCTCTGAAAATTCAATTTTTATGTCTCCTGTGATGACAGGGAAATACTATGCCTGCCATTTCATGTTTGTTTCTTATTTATTCCTGTTAGCACAATAAAGGATTGGCAGGCAGGATGTGTGGGAAGCCACATGGAATAAGGGAGCAAAGTAGGTGGCCACAACTTTAATAAGATGGGTCCTCTTTACAGATTATTCCTGTCACGTTATCCGGGGCCAGACAACCACTTGCTGGTTAGAGCAGCCAGACTGACAAAAGAGCTGCTCCTGAAAAGCTCTTTTTTTTCCTGCTAAGTACTTAGCACTAGTACTACTTTCCTAAAAGTACTTTCAAGTACTTTTTTCCTGCTAGGAAAGGAAATACGGCATGTTAGCTCTGGAAGTAGAGGCTGGAGTTGGGCACAAGTTTTCCAACCCCTGGTACTTCAAAGGATCTAATAAATCATGGGATAATTACAGAAGTGTCAAAGGAAAGGCAGAAGATGTTGCATGGTGATGTCCAGGGACTATTGTGTTGTCAAATAATAAGGAAATAAAGAAATAAAGAAATAAGGAAATAATTTTCCATACCTAACTGAGAGAGGCCAAAAATGCTAATTAATTGCTATATTTTTGCAGGGCTCTTGCTGTTTTCTTGATGTGTCAAAGTTTTCTATTTTCAAAAGTAGTAGCGTAGTCATTACCTTTAAATGTTATTTAATGTCATTAACCAGCTTTCAAGATTCTGAAGATTTCACATTTAAAGTCTTCACACTTGGAAAATATGGAAATTGAGATCTGAACAGATTTTTTTACCAAGACTGGCACAGTTCATAAAGGCAGTGTTAAAAAATAAAATAAAATCTAACCAGTAATTTACATAAATATGATTTAGGTTATTGAATGAAGTCACTGATTTAAAAGGTCTTGATTTAAATAAATTTTGAAATTGGATTGGATTCCAGTATTGTTATTAAAAAAATGTTGTCCAGCAGCATGCAGTGACAGCCCATACATTGCAACTGTGTTGAGATATTGTATGAATCATGCATTTTACGTATGTCAATATATATTTTATCCATATACTAGTACACAGAGACCATGACTGAAGAGGTAACATAGCTGGAAAGGTTAATTATACTATCTCAATTGGTTTGTCTTGTTAAAATGAACACTAAGTTCCAGGCTGATCAAAGTTATATACCTGAGTATTATTCATTTGCTTCCAGCTATGAATGGTGATATAATTAAACATTTTATTAGTACCTGATAAAGGCTCTGTCACCTAAAGCCTCTTTATTTTAACACTTTACAGTGGATGTCATAATAAACATCTTCTCTATTTTTGTTTGCTTTAAAAGGAAAGCTAAGCAACTCCTAATCTGGGTTCATCACTGTGCAGAATGATCCTTTGTTCTCAGGGCTATAGTAAATGGGAATACATGGGCCTCCTGCAGGCAATTCCTCAACAAAAGTGGAAAAGAAAAGCATATTTTTGGGAACAGACTCACTGGTTTGCCCAGCTCACTTGATACTTGCTGCATAGACTGAATACAAATTTGTTGTTGTAAGAAGAGATTTTCTGCCTTTGTTTGGGGCTGACTCCAAGTGCACCTTTTGTGCTTCTCCAGTGGTTTGGTTAGGAATGAGATCTAATATTTCTTCTCCCTGACACAAACACCCAGTGCTTTCCACACAGCCTTTGAAGTACGATGGGGATTTCACTGATGCCTATCACTACAAAACTGATTCACCATCTGGATGTGCCCACTGCATTCATTTTCTGTGCCTCGTTGTATCTAGCAGCAAGAATTAGCTGGGACCTTTTAGGAAGCTTTATCCAGTTAAAACACAAGATATATTTAGATTTATTTTGTTCAAAATGTAGTTTAAAATATAGAACAGAATTAACTGGCAGGGATTTTGCAATCTCAGAATCCAAGACAAGATTTTCCTGATAAAGGAAGACAATAACAGCTAACATATATGTGTACAATAGAAAACTTTTCCAACAAGGTTCCTATTGTTAAGAGCTCTTCTTCAGACCATAGCCCTGCTTATCTTTCCAGCAGCAGCCTATTACACTGACATTTCACAAGCTGAGCCAGGTAAATGTATATGGGGCTGGGTTCCGTATTTCATTGGCCTTTAATCTAAACTCACTTTTATTCAGGACCCTTTAGTCCATTCTGGCTTTTATCTTTCTGGTTGCCTTTGTTAATGGGTTATTTCCATTTTCTCTTTCAACTTAATGATTTTGACTAGGAATAAAGAAGTGTTTCTAGCTCGGTCTTCAGAACTGCAGGACCAGCCGTTTGCCTTGTTGCAGCTGGTGTGAACTGGGGTGCACTTAAAAAAATGAGTCAGTTTATATCCACTTTATTTGAGAAAGGTTTAAAAGCTTTTCAAGTTGCAGTTTTATACTAGTTGCTTTTAACATCAGCCAAAAAAACTTGTGCTATAACTGGCTTTTGTTTCCATGCCCATGATAGTGGATATTAGGTTTGAAGACTTAGCACAGCTATCTCATCAGTGCTGTGCAATGGGACACTCATATCTCTCATATAAAATTGATTTCCTTGTTGTGTTTTGCTTCAGGAATGACCTTGGCTTGAAAATGTGGAGAGGTTTTAGAAAACAATAATATTTTCACTGCCTGAAACTACCCTTAAGTAAAATGTAGAGTGTATATCTCTCTCTCTATATAGATTCCTCTGAATACAGTAAAAAAGAAAAAGAATAAAGCAGTTTCCTGGTGCTGTAGAATTTTCCAAAGGAGATTTTGTTCTTCATATATTCAAAAACTATGCAAATGTCCAGCCTTCTTAGAAAATGAACTGGAAATTAAAGGGGTTTTGACCCAGGAGATACCTGTAAAAGGGTATGCAGAGCAAGTGAACATTTTAAAGTGTTCCCACATTTGCTGGCATGATACTTGGAGTTATTTTAAAGTGACACATTAGAATAAAAGAGATTTAGTTCACCTGAAGTCAAATAGTAAATACTTTACTTAATTTGGCGTCCACAAAAAATGAAAAGTAACTTCATGTCAGATATGTACAGAATTTACTGCAGAAAAATCCATATTATAAAAGGTGTTTGACTCAATTCTATCAAACTTTTTCAAAATCCTGGGTGTTTTCCAAATGAGTCAGAGCTGTTTTGAAAATAACTTCTTTTAATATAGATTTTTTGAGTAAGATTTTATTTGTAATAGGCATTTTTGAAAAGATACTGTTCTCGCTTTCATACAAATCAGGACTTCCTGCACACAGAAATAAAAATTTACAAAAGTCCAGGTGTTAGGGGAAAGAGCAGGAGATAGGACTGTCTTAAAACCTTTTCAGAGAGTTATGGAACACGAATCATAGCCACAACCCAGAGACAAATGCTTAATCTTCCTCATGGATATCCCTTTATCCCCCTTCTTCTTTTTGATTTAAGTAAGGTTGGGGTGCCTGAAGGGAGCCAACAAGGAAAATGGAGAGGGATTTTTTTACAAGGAACTGGAGTGACAGGACAAGGGTTTCACACTGACAGAGAGGAGGTTTACATGGGATATTAAGGAAAAATTGTTCCCTGTGAGGGTGGTGAGGCCCTGGCACAGGTTGCCCAGAGAAGCTGTGGCTGCCCCATCCCTGGCAGTGTTCCTGGCCAGGTTAGAAGGGGCTTTGAGCAACCTGGAATAGTGGAAGGTGTTCCCTGCAGGGGGACAGGCAGGGGGTTGAAATGAAACCTATGCTAGGGGGTTGAAATGAAATTGTTTTTAAGGTTCCTTCCAACCCAAACACTTCTGTGATTCTGTGATTTATGTAAATAGTGGATGCCAATGGGCCCCAGGTATTGTTTGGGAGCCTGTGTAGGTGATGTAGGATCTATTTCTCATTACCTGATTAGGCTGTTGGGCAGTTCTTAATACTACTTAATCCAAACCAGAGTGAAGAAAGTCCTTTGGGGTCAATCTGGAGGAAACCTGATCCCTGAATGCTTGTTGTCATGCCCATCCCTTTCAATGCTCAGCCCTGCTCTCTTCCTTGGAAGCCCTAAAATTCCTGCGCAAGCAAGGCTTGTACAGCCCTTGGAAAACCCCAGAATCTCCAGGTATGGGCCACCCAGTGCTTTGGTGGTGAATTCATCAGTGTGAGCCCCAGGGCATGCTCAGGCAATGGGACAGTGCTCTAAGCCAACCCAGAAAAAAGTTGCTGCTCTTCTGCTGGCCAGTGGGAGGGGGACAACTGAGAAGGCATCTGAGCAGGCTGTGCCTGAAAGCTTTCTAAATCAGGGCTGAGCAGAGGGGTGGTGACCACACGGTGTGGAATCTATAATCCCACACATGTTTCAGAGTAGGGTAATGAATGCTCCCATGGACAGGACAGTGTGGTTTGATTCAAGCAGCAGGGATGGGGCTGGAGTGCCCCAGCTGCCCTGTGGAGCAGCTCAGGAGAGCCCAGCTGCAGAAGCAAGGGGGAGGAAGTTACTCACACCCTCAGAATCAGAAGGCTAGCATCAGAAACTGTGGACCACTCCTGTGCTTTTTGGGGGGTTGAGTGATCCTTGCAGATCAGAGCGTGGCAGGCCCAGAAATGACGTGTATGGTTGGCATGGGGCAACTTATGGGTACCAGGCAGTGGTTGTAAATTAAACGTGGGGATTCCCAGTGAGACCTGGTGGCTGATTATCACCATGAGAACCCTGCTCTTTGTCACAGCCATTTAGAAAAAAAAACAACTAAGAAGACTCCACGAAGACCAAAATGTTTTTGGAAAATTGTTTTAAAAGCAGGACCTTTTTCTTTAGTTAAAGGTGATGAAAATTCAAACACAACAGAGCTACTGAGTCTCAGATTGGAGCAAAGTCAAGAAATCTGATCAAGTCCCTGCTAAAAGCATGTCCAGCTATTGCAAACTCCTCAGCTCCCTGAAGAGAGACGTGTAAACACACATTTGCAGACAGTTGTGAAAGAACCACCTCCATTCACTCAGGGCTTGGGTCACATTCAAGCTGAGACCCTCTTTGCCCAGTCCTACTGTCCTGGCAGTGAAACTCTCATGCCTATTTTTAAATTCTTTCATGTTGCCAAATTGAGAGTTGTGAAAAGGAGGGTCAAGCGTGGATCAGTTTACACAGATAGAATTCTAGAGATTTTGTCTGTCTTTTGTGGCAAGGACAGCGTTATCCCAACCACTTCTACAGGCTTCACCATGGTGGCCTTTCCTTTTCAAATAAGGCTCTTTGCAGCATTTCTTTTCCAGGAGTTAAAGCAGAAATAAAAGATACAAAAGAAAGCCTATTGACACATACACGAGTTCTTTCCTACTGCATAATGGAAAGTTAAGGCTTTTTTGTTTTGTGTGCTGTCATTAAGTCAAACATTTGCTGTTAGATAATTAACTGTACTCATCAACAGGAAAATCCAGGTTCTGTGTTGTTTTGGATTAAAAATTTCCCTGGTGTGATTTGACAGTGGAAAGCAATTGCCTTGGTGGAAAACACAGTTAGCTAAATGCTAGGAAAGAATTTATTAGCCTGGAGTGACATGGCTTTTGAGGCAATGGATTATTTATTTTTTTTTTCAAAGTGATTCACTAGGTGAAATGAAAAATCATAAAATCAGAGTGGTGTGGGATGGAAGGGATGTTAAAGATCATCCAGTTCCAACCCCCTGCTACAGGCAGGGACACCTTCCACTATCCCAGGTTGCTCAGAGCCCCATCCAGCCTGACCTTGGACACTTCCAGGAATGGGGCAGCCACAGCTGCTCTGGGCAACCTGTGCCAGGGCTTCACCACCCTCACAGGGAAGAATTTCTTCTATAATTTCCTCTACTTCTTTGACTTTCCCTGGTGAACCACTTTTAAAATGATGGGTTAGGTTTTAAAACCTCTTCATGCTTAAAAGGGAATTAAACTGAATTCCTTACTTCCTGGAAGAAAGCCCTATGCTACATCAGAGGTGACACTGGCAAAGCTGGTGGATACATGGCTGGGCTAAACAAATTCTTATTTTCAAGAACATTGTAACATATGTTGGGAAATAATTCATGCTATAAGAGAATGTATTTTATAAAGATTGTGAAATCCAAACGAGTCTCTGACCACAAGCAGCCCAAAGGCAGACGTCTCCTTGAATTCTGAGGTTCCCGGAGGCAGCAGGAGAACAATCCGCAGTTAGCTCATAAATAAATAGACGTGCCCAGCACGATGATCACCGCTATCCTGAGTAATCGGAAGACCCTAAGAATGATCATTGCCCTGTTGATAACATCGATCAAGATAGCCGGAGTCACCAGAAAGATACATCTGAATACCCAACTTCCCCTGGACGCGTTTAGCACTGGCTATCAATCAGGAAACAGCGATTGTCCAGCTCTGCACAGTGAAAGAAACAGTCTTGAATATGCAGAGTTACAAAAGAAACTGGGACTCCTCTGCCTCAGGCATAATAAACTGTATAAAACATCCCCGCAAGAAGCAGCTCCCTTGAACAGGGAAGGGTCCGATGTGATAGAGGTTGGTTCCAGGTTCATCCCGGGCTCGATGCTCTCTCTTTGGCTGTGGCGGTTTTGAGGATCGTATTTTGGTTGCGGAAAAAGATATAATCTTTTCATGTTTTTGATAATTTAGCTTTTGATTGATCATTTATAACAACATCAACTTTGCATCCACACTATCAATTCTCTTGTGCATGAGGCCCATCTACCTGCCAGATGATTTTCTAGCTCTCATGGCAATTTTTTGTGCAGTTCCACTTGTAGCCAACTAGTCCCACATGTACATGCTACCTTTCTTCCAAGAAGAAGGAGAAGGGTTTTCAGGACTTTGGCTTCTCAGGTTTCCAAACCACTTCAGACTATTAACTCTGAGGACTTCTGAAAAAAAAAAAAAAAAAAAAAAAAAAAAAAAAAAAAAACCACAAAAAAAACCCACAAAAAAACCCCCCAAAAAACCAAAAATAGCAACAAAAAAAACCCCCAGCATCAACACAAATTCTCTCTTTGTGATGAATGTTGGATTATTTTTGTATGCATTCTTGGCAAATATGACAACATGCAGCCCTGGGAGACCATGCTACTGAGTAGATTTTTGAAAGCAGCAGCTCTTTCAGCAGAGTCTCTGCCAAGGTAATAACAACAAACAATGAGCTGCTTGTTGTCAGAACCCTGAGGAGGTAGAAGGAAAAGTGTCTTGGAAGCAGATGAACTTTTAAGTTCTGCTTTGAGTAGATGAAGAAGGCGCTGAAAGATTGTCAGTAGATACAGAGATAGACTGGAGAAAACAACTAATTTTGGAAGCCCAGTGGAGATTTGGGTCATTGTAAGGTTAGGCAAAGTATGTGTTGGGAATGCAATGAAATGTGTGCTTGTTTGCATGTGTATGAGAGTAAGACAATTTTGGGCAGCTGGCTTCCAGGTCTGACTGCAGGTAAATGTGGAGTGACACCCCAGTGAGCAGAGCTCGAATTGTGGAAGCTGAATCGTGAACAAGATTCTATCACTTTGCTCAGTACAAGGGGTAGTAAACAGCTTTTGGAACCAAGGTGCCCCTGTAAACAGCTATCACTGCTGTCAAAAGAGCCACTCCTTTCCCTGGAGACAACATTGGTTTAAATTTTGTGTGTGCCCAGGGAAGAAACAGGGTTAGTTGCTTTCCTTTCGGAAAAGGATTTTGGCATTTATCTGGAAGGAAAACTTCACTGAAGCCTGAGTCAAACCACAAAACAGAGGAAAAGATTTCCAGTCCATTTTTTCCCTTCTGGATAGGTGTTGATTTGCTGATGTCCTTGGTCAATGTGCTGGTTATTCTGTGAACTATTCTGAGATCAGTCATCAACCAGTGGTTCTGGCATTTAATGGCTTCAGGATGGGAACATCAGGGAAATAAAGAAAAAAAAAATGGACAACTGCAGTGGCTGGCTCCTTATTTCAATTCATCCTGAAGTACTAAACCAGTGCAGGATCATCACTGGATCTTGGTCTGGTGTCACTCCTTTGGTTTCAATGAACTCCTCTGCTTTAAGTAGATGTGTCTTAGTATGGGATCAGGTCTCAGCTACCAGATACCTGCAATTTATTTTTCCAATGTCAAAATTTTATCATAGGTAACTCTTGGAATAGGAACATAAGCCTGAATCTGGAAGTTGGTGTGATTTGAAGGCTTTCATTATCTTACTTATTAAGTCCTGGGTCTGCCTCAATACCTGATATTGTCACTGTGTATCCCAAGTTCCAACAAGTAGTGCCTTTGCACCAGAGCCATTTGGCCCAAATGAGTAAAATTTACTGAGAATGTGTGCACAGCATAGAAGGGGAGTATTTATTCAACATGTGAGAGTGCATAATGGGTATGAACCTCAAATATTGAAAACAGTCCAGAAGACAGAAGGCACAGTTTGATAAATTCTTAGAGTATGGCATTTAAAAGCTCCTGATTTACAGCTTTTTGCATTTGGTAACTTAAAAGTAGAGACTACAGGGAAAATCCCATCTCACTGCAGCTATTTCAGAGGAGGCAAAATGTTACCTCTTTGTGCATAAGGCTAGTCTTGTCTATGAATGTGAATGGAACTGATAAATTGCTTTATTTGCCCCCTCTATGCCTTTGCAATAATTACTCACATTTGTTGCCTGAGTTCTGGGTGGTTTCTAAGAAAGTTGCTGGCTTTTAATGGAGGATTTTTCCTATAAAACACAGAAACAATTTATAATACATGGTTCAGAATATGAATTCACCAGTTTCCTCAGGAATCTCTGGATTAGGAACTGGGAGAGGTAGGTGTAAATTTGGTGAGCACTGAGTAGATGTGTGACGAAGAGTGAAGATATAGCAGGAGAAACATAGCAGGCACGATAAGGAAAAGACTGCAGGCAAATGATGAAGTTGGAAGTAGCTGGGAAAGAAGAAAGAGACCTAAAGGCAACAAGTGGCCTGGGTTTAGCTGCAGGAATTAAAGCCAACAAAATATTCCCTGCTGGAGCTGGAATGGAACCCAAGAGCCACACCAGCACACAGTTCTGTGGTTTGCTGGCAAAACACAATGGTCCATACTAGAAATGCTAAACTATTACAGCTGTCCTCCGCTCCCTAAGCTCCTGGAACTGAGATTAGGCTGAGGTGACTCACACAAGTGTCAGAAAAATGTCCTTTGATGAAATGTCCCTTTTATTGCCTTGGTAATTTTAGAGCAGATGTCATATGTGATACATGGCAGGACACACACACGGGCTCGGCTGCCTTCTGCCAAACATGAGACTTGAGATGGACTCCTAGTGGCTGCTGTCAGTGCAATGGATGGGTCTGAGGAGCTTTACAACAGCACCATCTTTCATGACACAGCCTGTAATCTGATCCAGCACTAGGTGCTGCTGTGGGTTGCTTTGCATCCCGGTTTTGGATTTGTGGGAGCTCTGGATCCTTGTGGCTACAAGGGGACCCTATACAGAGCATGCTAATGTTCCTAAGAATTCTGAATAACTGGAGCCTTCACTCAATTGTCACATGAGCAAGAGTTCTTACTTTAACATCTTCTTCTTGTCCCCATCAATAAAGGACGTTTTTGGGGATAAATGCTCTTGCTCATGAAGCCTTCAGACATGGTGCTAAAGTACAAGGAGTACAAGATGCTCAGTCAAGCATGTCTTTCCCTTCCCTCACTGTGGCACTGAAGGACTCAGGGAGGTGATTTATGCTTGCTTCTTGTAGGAAATTCCATGGGGAAATTAAGCCTTCTGTCTTCAGAACAGGATTTTGATAAGTGTGTCCCAAAGCCACACACAGCATGAGAAGTGAGCGAGGAAAATGGCAGTGAACAAATACAGAGAACTTAGAGCATGCAGAGAGAGAAGTGCTTTAAGAGGAAAAGATAAAAAAGGTCTAGGATCACTCAGTTCCAGAATTTATCACATTACAATCTCACAGGAGATGAACTATAGTTCTCCAGGATGTACTTAATTTCTGACATTTTCTCTCTTTTAGGTGCTTGACCTGACATCTTTTACAGTGTTTAATACATTTCTGAGGGTGGGAATTCATGCACATACACACTCACAAGCCAGGTGCATGCACTACAGTTACGTAACATACACATTAGATACATATTTGAATTCAAAAGCATTTATAGAAACAGTTTTTAGTTACCATCATTCTTATAACTGATATTCCTCACTTAGCGAAGTGTTAGATTTTATTTGTGGTGTCTGATCTTCATAAAACCTCTGGAAAGGAATGGGTTATGCTTAAAGATTGTTTCTTTAGTTCTTTAGACCAACTTGCAGTCTATGTTAATAACCAATCTGCATGGAGATTTTTTCCAGCATCCTAAAAAAATTGCCCCCAGATTTTGCTTCCCTCTTGTAGCCAAACTGCGTCTGGTGCCCACCTGATTTATGTGTCAGGATACCTATAGCAGGCTGGTGTATATGAACAGAGATTCACAAATGTGTGATGCATTCAGGCTGGAGCTCTCCATCATCCTTCATTCCCCATATGGGGGAAGCAGGATAAGAAATCATTGTTTCCTTTCAACAAGCCCAGAAGAAAAGCAGAGACCTGCTGAGGTGTAGCCTGAGAAATGTCTGATCACAGAAACACAGACTGGTTGAGGCTGTAAGGGACCACAGTGGGGCAGCTGGACCCACCTCCCTGCTCCAGCAGGGCCATCCCACAGCACAGGGCACAGGATTGTGTCCAGAGGGGTCTGGAATATCCCCAGTGAGGAGACTCCACACCCTCTCTGTTCAATCTGTTCAGTGCTCGGTCGCTGTCCAAGACAGAAGTTCTGCCTCCTGCCCAGGTGGAACCTCCTGGGCTCAGTCCCTGCCCGTTCCTCTGGTGCCATTGCTGGGCCCCTGGAGCAGAGCCTGGGCCCTGCTCGGAGCCCTCCCTGCAGACAGGGACACCCAGGGCTGAGGGCCCCTCTCAGCTGGGGCTCCTTTCCAGGCTGGACAGGCCCAACTCCCTCAGCCTTTCCCTGCCAGAGATGCTCCAGGCCCTAAATCATCTCTTCAGCCTCCACTGGCCCTGCTCCACAAGCTCCATGTCCCTGCTGTCGTGAGGAGCCCAGAGCTGGACACAGCACTGCAGGTGAGACCTTACAAGGGCTGATTGTTCAAGTCACACCCGTAAGAGGCCTCAAACATGCCCCTCCCAAAGTCAGAAGTCTGCATTTAGTGAAAACAAGGTGCTCTCTGCACAAGGAGAAATAGGAAGGCCTAAGTAGCAGTTCTACCTCTCCCCCTCTCTTGACAAGCAGAAATGGGTGTGACATTGGCCCTTTTCAGTCAAACTTTGGTGTGACATTGGCCCTTTTCAACTTCTCCTGGTTGCCATGAGCTGTTGAAGATGATGAGTCTCACAGTGACATCGATGGTTCCCTTGGAACGTCACAGCCATATTAACTATTCCCATGAACAATTGACTTAAGTGCTCCCTAACTCTGTCTTCTTCCTGCAACCATGAGGAAATAATAACAGTGTGATTCTTTGGGTGTCCTGTGCAGGGCCAGGAGTTGGACTTCAATGATCCTGATGATCCACAGCAACTCTCAGAGCCCTTGACTTCGAGACTTGTTCTACCAGCTGAAGAGGGTTTAATCTGCTTCCTCTTCCCAAGCAGTTGGTCTGTAGCAGATTCCTGTATCAGATTCCTGCCCCAAATATTAGACTTTATTCTGATAATTCCTGACAAAATCTTGATTCATATCCAAGGTTATTTGGACACCTGAGCTATCTTAGGTATTTCTGCTCAGGTCTCCCCCAGCTTCCATTTCTAGTGATAGAGCATTTAGAGTCACCTCAAGTTTATCTGCATCTCCTGGTATAAAATCTCCTGCAGCAAGAAGTGTTTCAGTCCAGCTGTTGAATGCAAAAAAAAAAAAAAGGTAGTTTTGAGCATTTATACTCTTGTGGTATACTGGTGTATTTGAGAAAACTATTGAGCGAAAATTGAGCTGGAGGGAAGAAGAAAAAAAAAGACGGCAAAAGGAAAGAAATAAACCAAAAAAAGAGGAAAAATAATACAAAAGGAAGAATTTTGTAGCTGGTAGTGAATAAAGTGTTAGGAACACTTTCTTCCTTCTTTTTGTCTCCTGGCAAGGTTATAACTTCATGTTATTCCAGGAAAAGTCCATCTTCTGTGACAACAAGTCTTCTGTTTACTCAAATTAGTGTCACAGCTATGTGAGATCTTTTCACCATGGAAGAAATCAGGCTGGCAGTTGGTGACAGGCATCAGGCATATCCCTGAGAGCTGGACAAGGCACTTTGAACTGGACTTGATGCCAGGGACCTTAGTGGAAGGAGCAGTAAATGAGGATAATGAATGTGTTTGGGAGAGGGAAGGAGAACAGGTAAATTGGGATATTAATCTATTGAGATTTTATGATAGGGGTGCACATGCATGTGACATCATGTAGGAAATTATTTGGGAATTCACTGTCAAGATCACTTTAAAATTAGTACATCAGTTCATGGATAAGACTGGAATAACATGCACTATAGGGAATGTGCCATGTGGGTAGTCTTTCGTACATCCTTTCCCCAGTAGAGAGCAGCAACTCACCAAAGGATTCTTTAGCATGTCCCTCCTTAGAGAAACTGTAAAAATGAGTCTTGGTTTGCTTCATATTTGAATTCATTCATCACAGGTTCAGTTCAACTTAAAGCACTGTAAGTCTTGGTTATGGTATTAAAAGAAGTTTTAAAAAAAAAGATAGAGAAGTCTGGCATCTCCTAGCACCAGCATCTCCAGCATCTTACTGGAGAATGGACGAGCAGACAAAGCACATAATAGTCTTGGTTTGGTAGTTTTTGCTTCCTTTCTACAAGCAGAATTTGCAGCATCCACTTGTTAGACTTAAACTCCCTTTGGCTACTGATTAGACTGAAATTCTCTTTGGCTACTGATATCTCAAAGTCATCTTATTCCATCTGACACCCGCTGGGATGATGCTTTTAGAAGGGCCCGGGTAATCTTTGCAACATTCTCAGATTTCAGGGGTGGTCTCTTATAAACACCAAGTTAGGAAGAAGAAACAAAGTTACACAAATGTCCAGACTAGAATGAATCAAAGCCTGACTTCATTTTCTCATGGACATTTAGCAAAACTTTACCCTCAAAGAAAGGACTAATTCTTTTAGAAGGGCCATTGAAAATATTGGACCAGTGTACATGTATTTTTTCTGTGTTTCCTCCCTTATGAAGTACAAAGACACAGACTGGAGGTGACTAGGTGTGATGATAGAGGAGTCTTTCCTATTCTTACCCTATTTCAGTCTAAAACCTCAAGAATGACATATCAAATTTCATCTTCCTTTCTGGAGACCTTCAGAGGTACATTTTAGGTGATCTCATATTTTTACTAAAGGGATGAATTCTGCTAAAAGCTGAGTAAGGTTTCCTTCTCTCAGATTCATTTCCAGTATAAATTAAGTGATGAATAACAAACACAGAAAACTTAATGTCTCAAGTCTCTTTTTCCATGCTGTGCCCATCTTCCCATCTGCAGAACAGTCCACATGTTCTCCAGTCATGATAATCTAAGAAGCAGAAAGCATCTCCTTGTCCTTTTCATGGATCCTCATGCCTCAGCATCCTGGGCCAACTCAGGGAGGGCAACCACTGCCAGCCTGTTTCTCTCAGTTTTATGCAGGCAGGAAGGTGACAGGAAGGGATGTGACATGAGCAAGGTGTCAGTGTATCCACACACACCTATTAACACATCAAAGCTGCCATAATGGAGGAAGGGAACTTATTTTAGCAAAGGCATGAGTTCCACAGATTCATCAAGGCTGGAAAAGGCCTCCAAGGTCATCAAGTCCAAAACCATCCTACAACTACAAGTCAACTACACCAGAGCACTGAGTGCCACATCCAGTCATTTCTTGAACAACCTCCAGAGGTGGTGACTTAACCACCTCTCAGGGCAACTCATTCCAACATTTTACAACTCCTTCAGTGAAGAAATTCTTCTTTAACCTCCTCTGGCACAGCTTGAGGACATTTCCATTTGCCCTGTCCCTTGTTCCCTGGGAGCAGAGCCCGACCCATGCCTGGCTGTCCCCTCCTGTCAGGGAGTTGTGCAGAGCCAGAAGGTCCCCCCTGGGCCTCCTTTTCTCCAGGCTGAGCCCCCCCAGCTCCCTCAGCTGCTCCTCATGAGTCACTCTCCAAACACTAAAGTAGAAGAGATGGGAGACATAGAATGCAGCAGTTAAAAAGGGATCTGTTTTGTGTTTAATGCCGTGTTTTATCTCTGAATCAGACAGGAAGATGGTGTTGAAAAGTTTGCAGAGTAACAGAGAATCTGCCTTTTCCCACAGCAGAATGCAATGGATGAAAGATGACCATGACCTATCAAACAAGTACTGGGAAGAAGCTTCTCTAGAGGCCATGAGATCAAGGCTGAGAAAAGTGGCAGTGGTGATGCTGCCCTGCTCCTTGTGAGGGAGGGGTGTGGATGGACATGGCCCTTCCAGCTCCTGGGTGGGGTGGCAGCTGCAGTGACACTTGCAGGGGAAGGAGAATCATCTTATTCCCTGCTGGGAGCTGAGCTGAGCACACAAGCTCTGTGTGTGAGACAGGCAATGGCAGCTCATCCCCAGCTGCCCCGTGCAGCCTGGCAGGGATGTTCAGCAGGGCAGCTTTGAAGTGGGAGCTGTAACAAAAAAGGGAGGCCCTGCAATGAGTTTGTACCATCTGTTTATGTAAATGTGCTCTCCCTCCACCACTTCTTGGGCCGTACCCTGAGTGTCTTCCACCCTGACTACATCTCCCCTTAAGAATTCTGCTCTCTTGAGCCACTGCCATCCTTTTTGTAGTGTTAGAGCCTTAAAGTCTCTGCATGCCAGAACATTTCCCTCTAATCTGGGTCTCTAACAAACTGCTGTCATCACAGATGTATCACAAGCAGCTCTTGCCCCAGGACACTGCATGTTTCTGAAGAACTACTTTCCTAACATTCCAGTGAAATGCAGGAATCATCTCTTGTAGTCTCACAATACCTCCTCTTTATCCATTTTTCTTTTAAAGTGGTCAAACTGTGTATTGTGTGTGTTATTAAGTCTCTATTTCATTCTATTTTCCCCAGAAAGATAAAATATTTTTTATCTCATTTGCTTAAGTAAAAATGGTTATTCAGATGGAGAAAAAACACAGTATTTTTGTGATATGGCACAAATCTGATTTTATAATAGTGTCAAACCTTGTAAGGATTCCAAACCAGTTTTTACAATTCAGTCTGAGTGCTGCTTTTATAAATCCAGATCTTGATTTGCTGTTCCTACCTTTATTTTAGTGAGAGATAAGGGTATGAAATTTGCCATATGATTGATACGCTCTCACAGCTGTCAGAGCCTGTCCTCTTCAGGAGCACCCTGAGATTCTATCAGTAATACTGAGGGATAGTAAAAGTGTGTCTTTGTTCTGAAAAGTGATCTTCGGGGACTCAGTCCTTTCCCTTAGCTCAGCACTGCTGTATCATGTGTGCACCCAGAGAGATATACTTTCTTTGGGAACAAAAGTAAGCCTTTATTGCTTTCAACACTGCCAAAAGAGAGTGGGATCTCCTTCCCACACTGACAAATGTGAGTTCTGCAGCACGTTAAGCAACTGCTCCAGGAAACTGCTCTTCTGCAAAGCCTCTGTGGTACCAACGTTTTACTGATGTCCCTGAAGACTAATGTTAAAGGCAAAAATTTGCACAAGAGACTGTCCTTACAAAAATTCATCATCTAGTTCTAAGTCAATGAGCTGGAATCAGTTTCAGTTGTTTTTTTGTGGGGCAAGATTCTCATAAATACACATGTGCGTCAAGATACTTGAAAAACCAAATCTTAAAAGCTCTCATTTAGAATGCAGGTTTGGAGTGTAACTCAGCTGTCAAAATATCAACATGTAACATCTTCTGAGTTGTTCTGTGATGTCCTTTTTTGTCTGGATCCACTGCTTCAGAAGGTTTTCCATTACCCTGTGTCATTTCTGTCCAGCTCAGGTGAATGTCTTTGGAATCTTCAAGTGTCTCAAGCTGCACCGGATTCTCATGTACACACAGTTGAATTGCAGCTTTTGAAACCAAGATAAAAAAGTATTGGCAGTGTTCACACAGTTCTCAGAGATATTTACATTTGCTCATCTTTAAAACATCTGCATTAAATAAATCTGAAGAGTTTGAGTTTTACATGTCAGGTTTTGGGATGGAATTGTCTGTAAATCATCTAATGGCCAGAAGCTAATTACAGCCCTTGTCTAGACTGTTTGGGATGAAGCAGACTTTATTAGAGGGTTATTTTCCTGATGAAAAAAACTCTGTTTTTGAACAACTGTATGATGCAGTATGGGAAAATTACTACTTTACTGGAACATTGTTTTCTCTTTGGAAAATCCAAACAGTATCTCCCCAGAAGACTACCTTGAAGATGCTAGTCTATTTCTCTCACTTCCGTTAAAGAAAAGCAAGGACCTTAATGCTGCCTGTAAAGGAGCAGAGCACAAGTGTGAAGGTAGAAAAAAGGTGATGATCAAGAAGGCAAAGTTTCTAGGTTCACAATGGCACACAAGAAAAAGCTTTTTGCTTTTTCTTTTTTAATTTAAGTTATTGCAGCTTTTCCTGCATTGACAAAGCAGAAATGCTTGAAAGCTGGGCAGCAAGCAAGCCATCAAACTCCCCAAATAGAATGTTTTAGAATTCCTGTCTCACGAACAATGCCTGGGTTTTCTGTTTTGTTTTGCTTATTGAGAATCAATATGAACTTGTTTTCCAGTCTCTTAACATCTTCCAAGGGATCTTGATTCTATTTCTCTGGGCCAGATTTATTATTACGATTTTGGGCAAGAATTCCCAATGGCAAATAAATATGAAAAATAAATTAACAGCTACAAAATCAGTGTGATCTCTGCTAGTTCTGCACTCAGTTGGAATTAGGGATGACCTTTCTGAGATGTGGATCTCAAGGATCTGGATGTGTCTAATGGCCCATGTTTCCCCACCTTTGGAAACAGCCTTGGTTACCCATACCCCATTCTTTGTGCATTGTCAGCACTGCATGGCCATAAAACACGATGGAGCCCCGCACCTGGGGACTTATTTTTATTCCAGAAAACCCATTTTGAAAATGCCAAATGAGGTCCATGACCTTGTTATAGATCTGTTATACTAGGAAGAAGGCTGGGGAGGGATTGTTGGACTCAGTCTCAGAGGTCTTTTCCATCCTAAATGATTCTGTGAATAAAAGGTCTTGAGGAGCTCTGCATTAGGGCTGCAGACCCTGCAGACAGCAGGGATACTCCTTCTAAGCACCATTCCTCACAAACCTCCAGACTGTAAATTCAAATGCAACCCAGCAGACCACTCCTGAAAAGCCATCAGCAGCCTGTCTCAGCTGAGAGTCACAGTTCATGGCAGAGAGCCAAGCCATGGTTCCATTGATCCATTTGAGAGACTGGTAGAGTGTCCATGCCTCTTGCTCTCTCTCCCGCCAAGTGTGAGTGCTCAGAATCACGATGGATCTGTGCCTGGAGGTTTATGTGCCTATGTTTCATAATGATCACATATTCCCAGCTGAAGCGTTGCACTTGCTGGCCTCAAGTGAGGAGTAGAGGGCCCTGTTACCAATGTTTTATTCTCCTACTGTAGCCATTTTGGATTTAAGCCAGCCCATATAAACAACATGCTTGGGCCTTTCCAATTCTGCACTGCCATTTTAGCATTCTGGACATCAGCCAGTGCCCATAAAGTGTGTGGCATTGATTTAATTTCAGCTGTCTCCCCAGACTTTTGATAAATGTATCCAAGGTGGACATGTCTGTCTAAAATAGGAATTTAATTCTGTATTGGGAGTGAATGGTATTTGAATAAATTCTGTCACTGACCCAATTATCAGCATTGCTTTCAACTTCCTTCTAACATAATGCCAGATGAAAGGTGCTTTAAAAAAGAGGATGGCAATGAAGTTATATCATTCCAATGGGGCTGTAAACTTGATGTTTTGTGTTTTATGCCCACATGGATAGTCAGGCTGTGATGGAAATGACTTAATGAGATTTACCTCATTCCCATAAGGCACTTGAGCATTACAGTATTACACATGAATTCTTCTTGTGCAGTCAAAGAGACTTTCACGAGTTCAAAGTGCCAGTTCTCATTGATTAGAAGCAGAAACAGTCATAGAAATATTCCAGTTTTTTAATTTAATTTAAGTAGTGGTGTGATTCTAAATTTTCTTCTGAAACCTCTTTCTTTCATGGACAATGTGGAAGGAATAAATCAGAAAATACCACACAGCTAAGGATCTCATTGCTTATGCTATTCAAATGCATAATATTATGACAAATTGTGACATTTCAACAAGCTCCTAAAATCACATCATCCCTTATCTACCTTTTGTAGCTACTTGTAAGATTATTGTACTTATCATATTAACACCACATCTCAAACAGTATTATCTCAGGGTGTATTTCTATCTATATACATGGACAGATAAAAATGTAAGCTTTGCAATGTAATTAAAAGCTCTCAAGCAAATAAAGGATTGAAAGAGTTCTAGGAAATCAGAGATTGTCATTTTGTCTGATGTAGGAGGAGCAGAAATTAGAGCACAGTGGAAATTACTCAAAGGTGAAAGGAGATGTGGTTTTATCGAGGCAGAAAGTCTAGATTTTACCTCACAGATTCAAATGCTCTCTACATTTTATTTAGTATTCCAGCCTTATCAAAAATTGTTGGGGTATCCTGTGCAGGGCCAGGAGTTTGACTTGATGACCCATGTGGGTCCTTTCCAACTTAGAATATTCCGTGGTTCTGCGATGTCTCCTCTTTGGCTCTAGTCAATGGAAATTTTTCTTTAAAGATGGTGACAATGTGACAGGAGTGAGATCTATAAATAAATAACCCATTGTGCTGTGACAGACCCAAATCCTGATGACAAACCTGACATCTGTTCATAGTTTTGCTAAGAGGAACTCCCTATTTTCTTCCATGGAGATTACCAATAAAAGTCCAACAGAATTCATAGCAATAAATGCCTTCAGGAATTGCATCCCTGACACTATTGACTGTCAACATGATGTCTAACCAAACATGATACAAATACAATCCTGGAATGCAAGAGAAAATCTTAATGAAAACGAGGATTAATTTTGTGACCTGAAGTAAAATAAAATAGTTTATTTTAATATCATCTTGTAATTGTCACATTTCTGTAAAAAGACAATTAGCACAATGATCTATAGGAAAGATTGGAGATAATGGATAATTGGACCTGGCATGCCAACTTACTGTAAATTATTCAGAAAGTTTCTGAGATAGGCCAATACACCATATATCCTTCATTTTATCAACAAATATTCTGTATTTGCTTGAATATTTACCAGAAATATGACTTAGAAATGCTGTAGAGTTTTAAAAGCAACCACAGATATTTATGATTTTTTTACATTATAATTGTTTCTTTTAGTTGCATCTCTAACTCTATAAAACTTAGGGTTATAGGTTCATAAACTTCCTCAAGTTTTATGAAGTCAGCTCTTTGGAGTTAAGTAAGGGTCAAAAAGAAAAAAAAAAAACAGTAATCAGAGACCCAAACATGTTTCAGCTTTAAGAACAAACTCCTTAGGTATGCCCAGGAGTATAAGGAGATTCCACATGTCATTTTCCCTTCTTATTTATCAACTCATTGAACCAAAGGTTTAAGCTGGGAGGGACCTTAAAGATCAACTTGTTCCAACCCCCTGCCATGGCAGGGACACCTTCCACTAGACCAGGCTGTCCCAAGCCTCATTCAGCTTGGCCTTGAACACCTTACAGGGACGGGATGTTCTTAAAATTGTATTTATTTTGAGCTCTGTCTGGCAGATTATTTTTGGGAATGACCATTGCTGTATTTTGGGGGAAATTTCACTGAAAGGCAGAAGGAAAAAACATTTTAGCAGTCTTTTATTTTCTTTATTTTTTTTTCATATGGCAGCTGCAGAAAACTCCTCAGAGGTCTGGCAGGCTCCAAGCAGCCTGAGGGAGGTGGATTAGTGAGCATAGGACAGGTGAGTTCATCAGAGATGCATGAGAAATTGCAAAACTATGTGATAAACACTTCTTTATCACAAGTTTATCTTAGGAAGCTCTCACTCCTTTCCCTGTCTCATGAGGGAGAACAGCTCCACCAAAAGCATGCTAGAGGGTTTGCTAAGCTGGGAGTGAGAGGAGGAAACATCTGGTCAGAAAACATCTGGTAATCAATATCTGAGACTGCCTAATGTTAGAACTGCTCTAGGGGAGGGCATGGTCTTCCCAGCTGAAGTGTGTGTGACTGGAGTGTCACTGTGATCCATCCTTCCTTCCTTCCTTCCTTCCTTCCTTCCTTCCTTCCTTCCTTCCTTCCTTCCTTCCTTCCTTCCTTCCTTCCTTCCTTCCTTCCTTCCTTCCTTCCTTCCTTCCTTCCTTCCTTCCTTCCTTCCTTCCTTCCTTCCTTCCTTCCTTCCTTCCTTCCTTCCTTCCTTCCTTCCTTCCTTCCTTCCTTCCTTCCTTCCTTCCTTCCTTCCTTCCTTCCTTCCTTCCTTCCTTCCTTCCTTCCTTCCTTCCTTCCTTCCTTCCTTCCTTCCTTCCTTCCTTCCTTCCACCACTTCTGCCACTTCCTTCCTTCCACCACTTCCTTCCGCCACTACCTTCCTTCCTTTTTAGAGATATATTAATTTTCATCTACATCCCCGGGCCCAGATTCCCATTTGGTAAAATTAAAATTTAGGACACTCACCAGGCATATGGGAGACTAAATTTCCAAGCCTTTCTGGGAGAGTCTCCCGTACCCTGGTTCATGTCATAATTGCCACTTACTCTGTCATGGGCTTCATTGCTGAAGCTGCCCTTTTGACAGGAGGTAAATGTTCTTCAGGAGCAGGAGGTAAGATGTAAACATGACCTCATATGTTAGTGATAAGGACACCCAGCAGAGGGAGGCTCTGGATTTGTGCTCCTCTTTCATTGAAAATGTAATCATTTTTAAGAACTGGAAGCCAGGGGTAGGTAAGAGTTTGTCTTTGGCAGGAGAGAGATGATAACATCTCATGGAGAAGACAGAAGAGCAAAAGCCGTCTTTAGTTCTTAGCATGAGTAAGGGAGAAATAATGCTCTGGATTCCAGAATTTCAAGGCTTATCTGTTTGTTTTCTGCACCATGGAGAGCCTCCTTTCAGCACAGGTGTTTTATTTCAAGCACAGGCTATATCTCATGGAGTCAAAACTATTTTATTCTCCAATTGGCTGATTACAATTTGGTTCTGTCATATTTATTCTCTCACAGGGGCTCTGTCATATTTATTCTCTCCCCCATACATACTGTATGGGGTTTGCATGGCCAGGTTTTGGTAGCAGGGAGGCCCCAGGGGTGGCTTCTGTGAGAAGCTGGTAGAAGCTCCCTCCATGTCCAAGATAATGAATTCCAAGATGGATGGAACAGCTCCAAGATGGATGTGCTGTTGGCCAAGGCTGAGCAGATCAGGAATGGCGGGAGCATCTCTGCCATAACATTTTTTAAGAAGTAAGTAAAGATGTTGTGCAGAGGTAATTGTGACCAGAGAAGAGAGGAGTGAGAAGATGTGAGATGAACCCCCCTGCAGACACCCAGGGCAGTGAGGAGGGAGCAGAGGCACCGGAGCTGAGATTCCTCTGCAGCCCATGATGCAGCCCACAGGGGTGCAGAGATCCACCTGCAGCCCCCAGAGCAGCCCTTGCTGGAGCAGGGGGATGCCCAAAGGATGCTGTGACTCTGAGGGAAGCCCACACTGGAACAGACTCCTGTGGAAGGAGGATCCCAGGCTGGAGCAGGTTTGCTGGCAGCACTTGTGACCCTGTGGGAGAAACCCAGGCTGGAGCAGTCTGTTCCTGAAGGACTGACCCCCATGGAAGGGACCCACGCTGGAGCATTTAGTGAAAAACTGCAGACCATAGGAAGGACACATGCTGGAGAAGTTCATGTTCCCCAAGACAGGGACCCCACTCTGGAGCAAGGGAAAGACTCCCCTCCTTGAGGAAGAAGCAGCAACAGAAACAATGTGGTGAACTGACCATAACTCCCACTCCCCATCTCCCTACTCCACTGAGGGGCAGGATGTAGAGCCCAGGAAGGAGGGAGAGGTGGGGGGAAGTTGTTTTAGTTGTTTTCAGGATTTGCTTTATTTCTCAATTTCCTACTCTGATTTGACTGGTACATAATTGAACTGATTTCCCCAAGCTGAGTCTATTTTGCCCAGGACAGTAAGTGATGCCTGATCTCTCCCAGTCTTTATCTCAACCCATGAGCCTTTTGTTATATTTTCTCTCCACTGTCCAGTTGAGCAGGGGAATGACAGCGCAGCTTTGGTGGGCACCTGGTGTCCAGCCAAGGTCAGATGACCACCCACACACACAGAAAATACCCATCCAGCTGCTCCTCATTCCTCCTGTGATCCGATCATCTGCTCTCAGACAGGTACTCAAGCTGCAATTTAGGGCAGACTGTCTGAGGAAAACACACTCTGGTCTTACTGTATCTTCTGTTTGGGAATACCTATCACCCCCACATCCCCACATGGTTCTCACATTAAAATGTAGCGAGATTTTTTATTATCAGCACATAAAAAACCCCAACAAACCAGAGGTTTCTGTGGTGTGGCTGCTGGGCATAGATTATTTTCTCTGGCATTTGTCTTCTGAGCCTGTGCTGCTACCCTATCTTTTTGCTGAGGAGAAATTTCTGCTTCAGGAAACCTGGAGCTTCCATAAAAGAAGCTTGAAATAATCAAGATAAATCAGTGGCTGTCTCTAGGACAGCACTCATAGGAACTGTTCATCAGGCACTAAAGAGGTTTTGGCATATGGTACATTGAGCCATTTAATGTCTGATCTCTGATTTGGGTGTAAAGAATTTCTTTTTACTCTCCATTCCACACCTTAGTGTCAGGACCAGCAGCAGTGTGGCTGAGAGCTCAACAGACATTGACTGACCCTAATCCCTGAGAATACAGGGATTTGTTCTAATAAAGGGGGATTATGGGAAATAGTACTAAAACCTTATGTCCCTGTTCATACTATCTCACAGCTGTTCTGTAGAGCAGAGGTGACAAAAGCAGAGGGGAAGACAGTGGTTGACAAAGACGATTGAACTGCTGAGACTAACACACCACTTCCATAAAGTCATAGATTCATGAATGATTTGGTTTGCAAAAACTTCAAAGAAGTTCCACCCCTCCTGCCATTGGCAGGGACCCCTTCCACTAGCTCAGCTTGCTCAGAGCCCCATCCTGCCTGGCCTGGAACACTGCCAGGGATGGGGCAGCCACAGCTGCTCTGGGAAACCTGTGCCAGGGCCTCCCCACCCTCACAAGGAAGAATTTCTTCCCAATATCCAATCTAAACCTGCTCTCTGCCAGTGTGAAACTATTTCCCCTTGTCCTGTCACTCCAGGCCTTTGTCAAGGGTCTCTCTCCATCCTTCCTACAGGCTCCTTTCAGGTCCTGGAATGAGGTCACCCTGAATCTTTGTTTTCTCCAGGTTGAACAACCCCCAGTTCTTTCCACCTTTCCTCTTGCAACACTCAGAAGAACTGTTTTGTACATATCTGTGTTCTTTCTGTCTTTATTTAAAGAATGCCTGAGAGTGATATGCATCAATGTAAGTGACAGAAATTCTCTATGAGCCATTGAAAACAGCCTTTTTTCCCCCCTTCATGATGAATAACAGTGTAGGCTAAAATGAGAAGAATTTCCATGCTTATGTGTTATGTTATGCCAAGTGTCTTGACAGATTATTTTCTGTTTGTCTGTGTTCTCATTGGATCCAAAATTCTGGGAATTTGGCTCTGGGAACTGATACCTCTTTGTTTAGGGAGAGAATAGGAGCTGTCTGTCTCCTGGAAACAGAGCAGGCTGGGCTCACTAAGCTCAGGATTTAGTCCTTAAACATCAGGAACATCCAAGTCTTTGCTTTTAGAAGTTGTTCTGCTCCTTGCCATGTTTCTTCATTCATGTTTCAAGGTGAGATAAATAAAAATGTTGTTAAACCTTTACGCTAATTTAAAGCAGGATGGAGCATACTGATTATGTGAGCGATAGTCCCTAAAAGACCACTTTTTGGGGACTTTTTGTCTGCCACACAAATGTCAGATCGTGAACTACATGTTCCAAAGACAAGGCTCCTGGGGTGACAATCTCCTTTTGAACTCATTACTGATGTGTGCTCTGATTAAGGAGATTACTTCAGCTCAGCTTAGAGGCTTAGTCTGGAGAGCCTATGTTTGGAAATATGTGTACAAAAACCAGAAGATGTTTGGAAACATGAAACTATTGGAGCAAGTCCAGAATTCACAAAGGTGACAAGGGAACTGGAGCACCTTCCCTATGGACACAGGCTGGCAAAATTTGGACTCTTCAGCCTGGAGAAGGGAAGGATGCATGGAGGCCCCACAACACCTCCTGATATCTGGAGGGCCTACAGAGAAGCTGGAGAGGGACATTTGCCCAGAGAAGCTGTGGCTGGCCCATCCCTGGCAGTGTCCAAGGCCAGGCTGGATGGAGCTCTGAGAAACCTGGGATAGTAGAAGGTGTCCCTGCCCACGGCAGGGGGCTGGAACTGGAAGATCTTTAAGGTCCATTCCAACCCAGGCCATTCTGTGGTTCTGTGGTTCTGTGATTCTGAGTTTCAGAGGTGTGTGAGACATTAGGCACAATATATACCCATGTAAGGCCTTAACCTGAGTTCTCAGCCCTGTCCCAGATCCCAAATGGGAGCTGGAAACCACAACTGGGCTGCCAGCAACCTGGATCCCCCTCATCCTGCAGGAGGACGTGCTGTCCTCAGAGTAGAATGCTGCTGGCAGGAGCAGGTGTGGAAATGTCAGCCTGCAGTGTTTTACACAGCAAAGACATTTGGTTGCATGCTTATTTGTTTTAGAAACTGAACACAATCCGTTTACAGAGACATACTTTTGTGCTGACTTGATGGGAGCCACTGAGTGAAAAGTTGGCAGGTGGGAGATGTGATTTAGCCTCCTTGTTGATGTCCCTTCAACTCAGGTGGTGATTTTGTTGCCAAAGGAAAGATTTACCATGTTTTTTAATAATCTCTGGAGAAACCTTTCCCAGATCTCAGATCCAACACTTAATTCTTCATTAAATTGCCCCTCTTGTTACCAATTCCCTCACCCAGGAGTGAATAACTGATTGCTATCAGTCCTGTCAATCCCCCTCACCATGCTGAGATTCCTCATCATAGGAGGATGGAGGAGGATGCCTTTGGAGGCAGACCAATATCAATTTCATAATGGAGGGAGTAGGTCTTGGGAATGGGAGCTGAACACACCTTAACCAAGAGGGAAAATGTAAAAGCACAATTCTTGGCTTTATTCCTCTTTAAGTCTCAAATCTGGAGCTGTTCCAAAATAAGACTTTTAAGCTATTGTTCTAAATAAGTCTGAATAATTGCTCAGTTTTTATCTGGAAAAACCCACTAAGATTTTTTTTGGACCCAGTGGGGATATTCTGACTTTTTCTGCTAGATTCTGCTGAAAATTCAAGAGCAGGGAGTTGAGGTACTTCTTGTTTCTTTCCAGCTGGTTAAAATACTAGGCATTTGAAAGCAGTTTAAAATCAGGATTTCTACCTAAAAGCACAATGGGAAGAAGAAACTGTTTTTCTTCCTTTTGGAGAGGAAGTATTTTTCAACTATTCCAATTTAAACTGTAGATCCTACAAAACCAAATCACAGAGGTTATATTGAGGCTCACTAGACTGGAGCTGTATTGCCTGAGAAATATGTCATAAACACATAAAAACATCCTTGATGCAAAGATATTGTTTCAGCTCCTTATTGATCACCTAACATTATGTATTTTATGATTTTATTTATTTTCTGCTTAAAAATGTAGTTGGATTTGTCAGTAAAATACATGAAGCTTTTGCTGCTTGGTTTGATACTTGAATGTGGAATTCTCAGTTTCTAGATTTTTTTTCTAGAATTTACAATCTAGCAATGACAGCAAAGTGGATGTCTCCGTATCTAGGGATTGGGGAAAAGTTTGGGAGTTAGTGGAAAAGTTTAAATATACATGTTTAGAAAATAAACTATAAAATGAACAAGCTTTCAAAATAATTTTCTATATATTCTTAGATTTGGCTTGAAAAGACTGAAAAATAGGTCAAGTTTGAATTTTACCATTTCAGCTGCCTTTGAATAATGCCAGAAAAGTTAAATTAGAAAGCTTAATAAGTAAGAGAAAATTTGATCTTACCACACAATGCTGGATCAAAAGTAATTTTCACAAACTTCCTGGAGAAAAAGAAAACTTGAATTCTTAATTTTGACAAACTGCTGTGGAAACACTTTTTTGTGCTACACCAACAACAGGAAAAGAGAGTTTCAAAATGAGATAATAATAGTGCTTTTAAGAAGCAAATTGAAGTCTTATAAATATGTTGGTGGTTTGGGATTTTTTGTTCGTGATAGCTATTTTAAAAACTCAGCAGTTGCATTTTAAATCAATTTTCTAACCTTAAGAGAAGTTTGCTAAGCTCTTAAAGTTGGGAGTCATCCTCTTGCTAATTTCATGATCTCTACCAAACACTGTTTTCAGTGATGAAAGAAAAGGTCTAAGTCCCTGGACTCCTGTGGGAGGGATAGAAAATTAGGTGACTAAGCCTGACCTCTCCTCTAGTTCAGATTCACCTCCTTGCCTTACATGTTATTAAGGAAAATATTTTTAAATGCTTGGAGTTCTGAGCACCTTCTATTAAGTTAGGACAGCTCTACCCACCAGCACAATAAAAGAAGTTTTAATCACCCAGTCATAAATACATTTTCGTTCTTGTTGCTGGCTTTTTGATTTTTTGGGAGTTTTTGTAATGACAGAATTTCCCCAGCGTGCAAACTGTGAAGCTGGGAACCAAACCCAGAAAGGTTTGTCTGGGCAGAAATCATTGCAATCCTCAAATCTCCCAAGGAGCTCTTTTTTTCCAGCACTCCCCAGCCTTTCTAATCCTCTCAGAACTATCAAGGACTCTAGAATTGCTGTTGTTTGGAAACCAAGGGCAAATCTGACTGTATTTACATGTGTGGGAAGTGTAGAGAGGAGGAACAGAAAAGGCAGCAAATTAAATGTGCCTGTCTCACAGCACATCCCAGGAAAGACTTGGTTTCCTCAATGGAGAAAATTGAGTTGAAATCCCACAGCAGTTGGTCCTGAGCTGATGCTGGCTGATTCTTCCTCTCTGTTGTTTTGCTGAAGCGTGGTTTGCTACAAGCATTATGGGGATGGGTTTAGGACCAGCCAATGTAGAGAGGAAAATCACCAAATTTGAGGATTCCTCCCTGATTTAAGTTGTTCTGAGGAGTATTAATGGTGTTGAGACTTTTCCACTGTCCAGAATGACTTATTAAGCCAGGACATCCAGAACAGCTAAACTGATGCCAAATAGTAAGAAAAAACCTAAAACCTGTGCACATTAAAACACTTTTCTCTGCTGCTGTTAATTAAATAGATTCTTACTATTTGGCATCTTTGAAAACTCAAATTTGGGTTTCTGTACACTAGAACTGATTTATATATATATATATATTTTTTTTAATGAAGAGTGTCAAGATTCAAATTAACAATGCCAAGGCTAGAACATAATATCTGTATTGAGTTGTAGTAAATGCAGGGTATAAAGAAAACAGTTTGCAGTGGTTTCACATACAACTGATTGTAGTATGTAAACATAGATGCCAGCCAGACCACTGCTGGATTCCTGCTAAACCCCCAATCCCTGCAGCAGGGTAATCCACTAATCTTGTAATCCTGCTCCCTTGGGGAAGGGATTGAGATCAGACAGCAACTCTTAATGGCAGGCTGTGCCCTCAGAGCCAAGGCTGACTCCCACAGGGAAAGAGCTCTGGCCCATGGATGTATTGCCCATGGCATCTCTTTTAAAATTGGGGTGTTGTAGGTGCTAAGGGGGCCATGTAGAGGAGACAAAGTAAAACCAAGTCAAACAAGTCTCATTTAGTATGGGAAATCAGCAGGGTCTTCATGGGGTCTTTCCAATGATACATCTAGAAACTACAGAGGGATTTGTTTTCTTTTTCTGGTTTGTTAAGTCTTGTTAAAGCTAAAGAAAGCCTGATCAGATAAAAGGACCACAAGGGTGGTCAATCACTGGCACAGTTTCCCAGAGTAATTGTGAAGGCTCTGTCCTTGGAGCTGTTCAAAATTTAACTGGACACAGCCCTGAGCAAGGGCTCAAATTCAGTATTTACTCATGGTCTACCCAGGGGCCACAAGTCTTTCCAACCTAAATTATTTTGTGATTCTATACCAGCTTCTGAAGGACTTTGTGCATTGAGCTATGTGCAGGTGTAATAAATTAGGAAAAGGCTTAGAAGAATCCCTTCTCCCATTTTGCACCTGTTAATGCCCAGGGAAAGAGTGGAAAGGCAGAAATTTATATGTGATGGGCACTGTTAACAGCCTGGAAGTATTTTTGGGGGGATCAAAGCCACAGCAGGAGCAATGTATGAGTGTTACATCCAGGAAAAAGAGGAAACATCTCTTTCCACAAACCACTGGAGCTCTCCTTCGGTGTGGTGCGTTTGGAAGCCACCACAATTGCAAGGATGTGTGATCCCTCCTCTATACTGTGGCGTGTATATAAAAGCTTTAACTGATCCTTAATTTGCTGTTTCCTACTGACTTTGAAAAGCCCATGAAACACAGTGGTTACTGGCAACGTCCAAGCTCTTGCCTCAGTGAAAGTGAATCATTCTATTTATGTTACTACAAGGGAGTGGAGTCTGGCAGAGGCCCTGTTTGGAATGATTTAATGAAGTAACTCCTTTAGAAGAGATTCGTTTTTCTTGGGTTTTTGTCTTTTTCTTCAGGGGATTCATCTTTTTTTTAAGATGGAAGAGCTTTTGTTTTCTCTTAGCCCTTCCAGCCTCCTCTCCTCTCCTCTCCTCTCCTCTCCTCTCCTCTCCTCTCCTCTCCTCTCCTCTCCTCTCCTCTCCTCTCCTCTCCTCTCCTCTCCTCTCCTCTCCTCTCCTCTCCTCTCCTCTCCTCTCCTCTCCTCTCCTCTCCTCTCCTCTCCTCTCCTCTCCTCTCCTCTCCTCTCTCCTCCCCTCCCCTCCCTTTGCCTCTCCTGTTAAAATCTTGATCTGTTGTGTGACAAAATATTTGTCATTGTTGTATTTTCAAATGGTTATGCATATGCATATGAATATTCAATCTTTTTCTGAATTTGATTAATTTTTTTGGCTTCTCTGCCTCTTAGTTTCTCACTGTACTTTAGCCTTACATTATTTTTTTAGAGCTTTTAACACTTTGAAGCTTCCTGCATTAAATGTCATTAGATACCCATCATTATTTTGTTATGGACTACCATGAACAACATAATCACTTCACACAATTCCTTATTTTTCAAATGCTTGAAACATTTAATATTTGCCTTTTATCTCAGTTAAGCATTTCCAGGTGTTTCAATTTCTCTTTGGACTTTTCTAACATGGAGCAGTTGTCTTACACAAGATAAGGCAAAAAACCTCTTTCCCTGAGATCTCTGCCAGGTATTTTACTGCCTGCAGGAAACGAAGATCCCTCAACAGCAGTGGGCAGAGCAGACCCTGCTACATCTCAAGAGAGTGAAACACAATTCAGCTGTAAATGCAGGGAACTGGGGCTTAGACAGATTGTTGTTATTTTAATGTGAGTTTTTTCCCACCTGTTCCATATTAACTCCACTGATAGTCCCTAAATATGCTTCTGTCTGTACAGTACGGTGTGGCTACTTCTCAGCACTGTTAAAATGTGGAAAAATGGAGCAGGGAAGAAGCAGCTCTGGAAATGAGAAAGGAGGAGAAGAATGCAGAACACAAGGGATGGAACAAGAAGAACTAGGGAAAAAATTTTCCAAATGGAAAAAGTTGTGTAAGTTAATGAAAGATGGATTCCCATGTTGCAAACAAATGTTGAGGGAAACTATTTTCTCTTTCTAATACTTTATAAAGCCTTCTCTTATCCAGAATCAGATTGATGTCCTTGCTGGGTTTAGCTTTGTTTTGCCTTGTTTTTAACATGGTCCACCTGTCTTGAAGGTCATTGTGTAGAACTGATTTCAATAAAAGACAGGAAATTAAGTTAATGATCCTGATCTCTTTCCCTCTCTTTCCCTAAAGTGACAAAATCCTCTGTGGGAGGCCAGGGCTTTTCCAGCTCCAGACAGACTTTGGGAAAGCCTTGTCAGGAGCCAATAAACTCAGTTTGATGCTCTTCTTTCCCTGGATCCTAGTGCCTAGGTTATACCCAGTAGAAATTAGAAATCAGCAGACTATTAAGCAAGACTATCCTTTGTTCCAGCTTGGAGCCTGCTGTCCTTTATATCTGTTGCTGGAAACTCTTTATCTCTCTGCTGAGGTGGCACTGGTGAAGATAAAATAATTGTGGCTAAGAAAGAGGGATCTACTCAGAGTAGTGTGGCTCACATGTTCACTCACTTTCTGACAACTTTCTTTGGAAGAGGCAGTTTAATGGGCCCATTCAGCCTGACAGAGAATATTTGATCTGATAAAAATTGCTGAAATAAGGAAAAAAAAAAGAGGGGAGGAGGAAAAAACTCACCTCATATAAAAAGAAATCTAAGTACAGAGTAAAAGCACTACATAGAATTCAACAAGAAAATATATGAATCTTGTATTTGCCACAGCATCATCAAGGTTTGAAAAGACCTCCAAGATCATCAAGTCCAAGTTTTGACCAATCCCCACCTTGTCAGCTAGACCAGAGCACTGAGGGTCACATCCAGTCATTTATTCATAGATGGGTACTCCACCACCTCCCTGGACAGCCCATTCCTGCCTTTCAGTGAAGAACTCAATGTCTTTTAATAGTGACAGGCCCAGAACTGGATGCAGGATTTGAGATGTGGTCTCACCACTGCCCACTACAGAGGGACAATGGGACGATCACTGCCCTGCTCCTGCTGGCCACACCATTGCTGAGCCAGATTTTTATATTAATTTCTTTGTCAAAGCACCTTGATGAAGAAACTACAGATTTTAGCAAAGGGTTCAGAGGGAAAAAAAAAAAAAGAAAAAAAGAAAAAAAAAAGAAGATCTAGGAAGAGAAAAGTTCTTGGAATACAGAGGGAGGGGTAGAATTGGTGCTGACACAAAAGTGTCTTAAAAATTTATCAATGATTTCTGGAATGCCATAGAGAATGTAGTGAAATACTCAGAGAAAATTAAACAACATATTTTTCCCCAAGAGAAGAAAAGAAATTCTTGGAAAAAGAGCATGAGTGGTACCAGCTTATGGACTGATGAAGTAATTGAAATTATTTTACTCTCATTTTCTAATAGAACTTTTCATTAAGAGGCTTAGCTCATAGGATTTAGGTAGTCAGCATAGTGGCCCTCTCCATGGGCTGCAGGCAATCTCTTCTTAGGTGACTGGAGCCCTGCCCCTCCCTCCTCCTGCTCTCACCTTGTGTCTGCTGGATGTTTCTCACATGTTTTCCTCACTCCTTTCTGCCCATGAGACATTATTGCACTTCTTTAAAGATATTTTGCTTGGCATACAGTTTATTCTAAAAATATTCTAAGAAGTAGCATAAGGTGATAGATAGGACACTGATTGTTGGGAGTTTTATTTGTCTTATTAGTGGTTTTTATGGCCAGTGTAGCTACCTAGAGGAGCATCAGTGTTTTGTCTTATTCTGGACTAAGTCCCTCGATATCAATTGAATAACTGCTATTAACTAAAAAGGGAGCAGGGCCTGCTTTAGTTTGCTATTTGATAAAAGTGCAGGCCATGAGAAATGCCCACATTTCTTGGAAAAACAAGTATATCTCCAAAGGCCATCTTGAACTTGTAGCCTATTCAGGTTTTTTTTTCCCTACCAGATGCAAAAAGCCAGGGAAGTTTGGACCCTGGAAGGTTTTCAGTTGTTAACAGATTTTCTCTGAAGCAAGAAGGGTTCCAGTGCCACATCATCAGCCAAGCTTCAAAAGTAAAACCCAGGCCCTTTCTCTTGGTCTTGACACCTTGTCTTTCCATCGATATTCAGTTCTCACAGCTCACCTGTCCTTTGTGTGTTTTCGCATCCCTCAACCCTGCCAGTGGATGTCCTGAATCCTTTTTTCCTCTTCCCTAGGAATCTTTTTTCCCTGATGAATTTTTGTTTACTTAATGTCTCTTCTCTACTTCTTGCCCAAGTCTCTGAATTTTTCTTTCTCTTACATTACACATACATGGCCAGACCTGCTCCTTGCTCTCAGTTTTGTTATTTTTCAGTCAGTGTATAACCCTTCAATGAGGATTTTGAACAATAAGAAGGATTTTGAACTCTCCTTGTAGAGGAGGGTAAACAATGTTAGCCTTAATAAGGATTTCCAAATACATTGTGAAATTAGCCATTTCACAAGCAATAGGACTACTGAAGCATGATTCCTACTGGCTTTGTGCCATGAGGCTCAACTGGGCAGAATCTCTGATGCCTAATAAAACAAAAAGTCATCTTAGTTTTTCCCCCAAAGGATTCTCTTGTCTTTCCCCAGATGCCATCTATTAGTGTCTGTATTATGTCCAATGATTATAACCCCTTATCATCTTAGGAGAGATGCTTGTCCCTGTTTGTGCAAGCCAGGGCCTTTTCTGGGATTTAACCCTTGGCTCCCTGGTGGTGGTGACACAGGGGAGGCACACAAATGCATGTCCCTAGCCTGCCACATGGGGCCAAAGCTTGCAGCTGGGCCATTAGCTCAGCTCTGGAAAAGAAGTCTTTGAAAACTCTGAATTTCATATGTTGATTAATCTGGCTCTTGATAAGGACACAAGATTATGGCTGAAGACACCTGGACATTTTGTGCTATTTTTGAATGGCAAAAGAAATTTTATTTATTTAATTTGTTTTAGAGTTACTGTTTTCTTCATCAGCCAGTGCTGACACATGGATGGTTGTGCAACAATTAGTGCAGAGCTGTGTGCCTGTGGTGATAGGGTTCACTGAAGCATTCTGACTCATGGCAAGAGCAGAAGAAGCAACAAAACTGAACACCAACTTTGAGTCAATCCTCTTCAGAGGAGCTCTGTAATGAACAGAGCAGAAATTAGCCAGATGTGTCTAATAAATTACAAAATGCTGGTTTAATTAGTTCAATATGAAATGGACAACAACAAACCTGTGACTCTCTCAGCTCTGTCAGAAGTGCTGAAATGCAACGACCTTGCTTTGAATGACGTGATGGGGAACCCAAAATTGGGATGGTGGTTTGGATCAGCCCTGCAGTAAATAATGGGTTATTACACCAGTTTGCCACTGCCAAACCTTAGAAATAATATATGCTTCATCACAGAGCAGAACCCAGTTAAAGCCCTATTATCTTTTGCTATCATTTACTATTTCTTGAAGTTGGAGGAGTTTTCCTTTTTTTTTTAATTCTGATTTTAGGCAAAAAAAAAAAAAATACAGCATATTGTGTGGAATTCAAGAAAGCACACGCCACAGGAATGTCATCCTGCCCTTAGGGAAATAGCTGAGCAAACCCCAGACACCAGACTTTCAAAAGCAAACTTGTAAGCAGCTTTCTGCAACCTCCTCTATGTGAGCAGGCATGAATTAAACATGCTTATCCCTCCCATGGCTTTGCTGAGGCAACTGTTGTTGTATAAGAACAAAACTACCTTGAGGGATATGAGCTCAAATGTCAGATAATAAACCCTTCCTGCTCTCAGTCAATTTTTAAGTTTATATTTTTAATAATGCCAAAACCTAGGATACTTTGCTTCCTTTTTGTTTAACCCTCAATGATATATTGCTGATGTTAACCAAGCATGGAAAGTGTCTGATACTTGGCTGCATTATTTCATACAATTAGTGGTAATTCTGGGTTAGCAGCTGAGATTATCTAAGAACAAAAAAAAAAAAAAAAAGAGGAAAATAACAACAAAAAAGTGCCTTTGCTACAGTTTCTTCTGGCTTGTGTTGTGCTGAAATTGCCAGCAATAAAGGGAACTCTTGATGATATTAAGGACACGAATTTGGCATTCATTTTTCTGGGCAAATCTTTCTATTTGATTCTTGACTTGTCAATATATTATAAAGGATTGCTCCACAAGAGTTTAAGTGATGTCCACCACCTACTTCACTGTCCCTTATGAGTCTCCGGAATCCTGAAATGCTTCTGCCAAGGCGCTGGAGTGACAGATATTCCTGCCACTAGAGGGTATAATGTCTCCATCATTCATACCTGGCCAGCCTTCATTCATCGTGGATGCACAAACGCCTGGTTTTTCAGGAGGTTCAAATCTGAGGCAAAGCATCCTCAGGGAAGCCCAAAGGAATTTTTGGTTATTTGGGATAGGAACAGCCTGCTTTGCTGGTCTCAGATGAAGAATACTTTTCAGAAAGCTGCAAGTATGAGTGCAAACTGACCAGTAGAGCTAAATGGAAAATATATTTATCAGGGTCTGTGGGAAAAGTTAATTTTAAAACTCCATAACCAGAGCAGTTTAGCAACAGTGGGAAATCCCAGCCTGTCATCCCAGGCTGAACATGGAAGGCTGATGTATAAACCTATTAATCATGTTCCCTTGTACTTGGGTGGTAGGATCTCTCAGCAGCCAAAAGAAAGGTTCTGAAGGCTGAGAAGAAGCCCTGGATAAAAACACAACTGAAGAGATCCCTGACTGATAATTCTGAGGAGGGAAGAGCTTGTTCTCACTCCAGTGAGGTAACAAGCTCTATGCCAATTCAGCAGCCCTCAAGCATAGCAGAGGGTACCACGGCACAAGCCAAAGAGAAAGATTGGGCCATGACAGCCCTCCTTCTACAGCACTTGGGATCCTTCAGGGAAAAAAAAAACCAAACACATGTGTGTTCAGCTCTAGGGATTCTTCTGCCAGGTGACAAATGCATTTTTTTTCTGCTTCCAGCTAGTGAGAAAAATGAGCTTCAAGGGAAAAGTTACTTTTGAGCTGTTAGAAGGCTCCATGCAATTAATCATGCTAATCTCTAGCATTTGGGAGCAAGATATATCTTTGATTGTATGTCTTGCTGCACGGCTGAATAACAAGCCCAGTGAGGAAATTGCAGTCTAAATTAAACATGTGAAAGCACCTTCTTAATCTTTTAGAAAAATGGTAAAGACATTATCTTCTCAGTCCAGCCCTCAGTCTGCTTTGTGATCTCTCACAGAGAGGTGACACAAGAAAAAAATGCTTAAATCCATAGACGTTGCAGATGAAAAAAGTATTCCTTTAAAGAACAGGAGAACTTTTTACTGTGTAAAAGTAAGAGTTTCACCTTGCCTTTGAAAGGGTCAAGATGCACACTGATATGCAGCCAAATACTGCTTTTAGGTGACCAGAATGTCACTTCAGCTGCCTCCAAGTCCCCTTGGGTCAGGGCACTTAGGTGGCACCTGAGTGAGAAAGCAAAAACACCAGCACCAAGTTCCAGATTTGCCACAGCTCGGTCTTGCAGTGCAAAGCCATCAGGCAGACTCACAACTATTTGCTCTGCTAATCTGGATTCCATTTAATGGCTATCAGATAACCCCACCATGGTGATTGCGATGCTGCTGTTGTCCCCAGCCAGTGGCAGTGCAGATGGCCAGGTAGCAGGGCTGCCTTTATGGAAGGCAGGAACACAGGAATTCTGTCTGAGAAAGGACTGTGAATGGGTCAGGGCTGCAAGGCTTCTGTAACTCAGCTTTTCCCTCCATTCTGCACACGCAGGGCCTGGGCTGGTAGAACTAATCCCTGGTGAGAAGTGAGCTGATGGAGACTGTGTCAGTGTCTTGCTGTAAACCCTAAACTGTGAATACTCCCAGTACGTCAGCTCACTGGCAGTGTGGAAAAGGGGCGAGTTAGGATCAGGTGTAATGCAGAGTCTCTGCTGCTGCTCTTGTGCAAGATAAAACCCCTGAGAGCTTCACTAGAGCTAAATTTGTCCCTCTGGTTCAAAACCATGCAGATGTGGCACATGGGGACATGGGTCAGTGCTGGCTTGGTGGGTGGGCTAGCTGGTCTTAGGGGTCTTTTCCAACCATAATTATTCTATGTTATACTGTGACATTTCCCTCAGGAATAAGGAATTTAGGGGTCATAAATGAGAGAAGCTGGACCTGCTAGAAATGCCAGACAAGAGAAAATTTGACCTCTGGAAATAAGGGCCAGACTCAAAGCTAGAAAAGATACAATCCTTGTTTATGCATTTTAAAAAGGATCTATGCCAGGCCCAGCTGCTCTTTACTAGCATAACTAAAAGCTGTCCTGTGCAGGGCCAGGACTGTGACTTCAATGATCCTTGTGTGTCCTTTCCAACTCAGGATATTCTATGAAATTTATTTACTATTAATTATTGAAAGCATTATGTCACTTTGTTTCCCCAAAACACGTGTATACAGGTGAAATAGGAGGATTCTCTGCAGAAACCACCCCACAGGTTTTGAGGAAGGGAATGAGATGTTCAGAACCAAGATGATTACTGCACCAATAAAATATGTACAATCCATGAAAAAAAGAATCACTTGCAAAAAGAAGTTTTAAGAGGATTATCCGGACAATGAAGAACATAAAGACACAGGTTGGTATATTCTGCCAAAAGTACAGGGACTTGCTATGATACTGCATTGCAATGGAAGTGTGAATTTTCTGGATTCTGTATGAGTCTGAAAAAGGCCTTGGCATTAGAGCAACTCCATGTATTCTGTTATCAGTACTTATTATATTGCATAATACCCAAATCCTGGTGGGTCCACTTCAATTCATGGGGTTTAAACTTGCTTTCAATGCAAGTACATGCAAAAGTCACAGGAGAGTTTCAGAGCTGTAATTAGCAGGCATGTGGAAATTCAGAGTTGAAGGATGTGCTGGTTTTGTCTGGAACATAGTTAATTTCCCTCACAGTAGTTGGCAGGGAGCTGTGTTTTAGATTTGTGCTGGAAGTGGGGGATGTTTTAGTTCTTGCTGAGAACTGGGATGTTTTAGTTCTTGCTGAGCAGCGATTACACAGCACTGAGGCCTTTTCTGCTTGTCACCCCACCCCATCAGCGAGGAAGGTGCATAATGTATTGTAAGGGGACACAGCCAGGACCCCAGCTGACCCCAGCTGGCCAAAGGGACATTCCAGACCCTTTGGCAACATGCTCAGCTTATAAAGCTGTGGGGAGAAGAAGGAAGTGGGGGATGTTTGAAGTGATGGCAGTTTTTTCCCCAGATGTGTCTGAAGGAGCCCTGTTCTCCTGGGGATGGCTGAACATCTGCCTGCCTATGGGAAGTGGTGAATTAATTCCTTGTTTTGCTTTGCTGGCTCGCTTAGCTTTTGCCTTCCTGATTAAACTGTCCTCATCTAAAGATTAGAGATTTCTGGCTTTCACCCTGCCAGTTCCAGCTTTTTTCCTTTGCAGTGGGATAGGAGAAAGTGAGTGACTATATGGGGTTAAACCACAACAAAGCAGTTCTCAGTCTTGAGGTTGCCTCCTGAAGCTCCACTTTACTCTGCCTCATCATGGGTTTTACCTTCTGTGGGTTACCACATCTTAGCTGTGCAGGCTGGATAGATTCCTGTGGAAGACACGGTTATGTGATGGTTGGTTCATGGATTTAGATAAAGCAGCCCAAACAAATCTATGTCCTTTGTCCACTTGTAAATGTCCACTTAACCTGAAGAGGTCAACCGGGTGTAAAGAAGGGCCTATTTATTTGGCTTAAAACTAAACTCACTTAAGTGGATTGCTCCAAAAACACTAAACATAGGCTTCTCTAGAAAAAGATATTTTTAATTTTAGAGGATTTTTGAAAAGAAGAACAAAATACTAAAATTAATCTTCACACCTATGTACAAACTTTATGTTTTCCAAATGTATTGCTACTTTCCAGAGCTATGATACAATACTGCTTATTATGGGATTGTATTGCTTCCTGCCAATTCCGTCTTAGCCTTGTAGGCCACAAGCATAACTCACGTGTGCATGCTGAAACCTAGAAATACCTAACAGAAGACACAGCATAATTTTCATGGTCCAAAAACATAGAGTGCCTAACACTGCCTTTGTTTACAGATGTGTCACCTGAGGATGTGGCCAAGGACAGTGTCACCTTACAGCAGACCAGGTTGCTCAGAGCCCCATCCAACCTGGCCATGGGCACTGCCAGGGATGGGGTAGCCACAGCTGCTCTGGCCAACCTGTGCCAGGGCCTCAGCACCCCCACAAGAAAGAATTTCTTCCCAACATCCCATCTAAACCTGCTCTCTGTCAGTGTGAAGCCATTCCCCCTTGTCCTGTCACTCCAGGCCCTTGTCCAGAGTCAAAAGTCTCTCTCCATTTTTTGGAGGCTCCCTTCAGGCACTAGAAGGCCTCAATGAGGTCACCCCAAAGTCTTCTCCTCTCCAGGCTGAACAATCCCAATTCCCTCAGCCTTTCCTCCCAGCAGAGCTGCTCCATCCCTCTGATCCCCTTGGTGTCCCTGCTCTGCACTGGCTCCAGCAGCTCCCTGTGCTTCCTGTGCTGGACCCAGGGCTGGATGCAGCCCTGCAGGGGGAGCTCGGCAGAGAGGGGCAGAATCCCCCCTGCCCTGCTGCCCACGGTGCCTTGAATGCAGCCCAGAAATTCCTCCCTTTCCTCCTTGGGATGACTTTTGAAAGGTTGTTTCCTTTCCATTTGTTCCCTGAAGAAGAAAGAGTCGCTGTCATTTCCCACCCTCTCCCCACAGATTGTTCTATCTGTTGTACTTCAGTTTTCCAGTCAGTCTCACTGTCCCTTAGGCCACTGCGTGTGCTTTCATTTGCACATGAAAATATGTCCATGCATTCCAGCTCTTGTCCTGCATATCTGTCATGGCTTGACATTGGTGCAATGCTACTGCACTTAGGAAAATATATTTTTCTCAAATGAGTGCTGTGAGATGTGACTAGAAACAGAGCAGAACAGGCTTAACCTTAGAAATAAAGAAAAAATAACTTTATTAACCTACAACTATAATAAAAGGAACACACAGAATTCAAAATGAAAACTTTTTAAAATATTCTTCCTCCCCTCACCCAATTTCTAACACAGCACAGTGAGACAAAACTTTGGATTCTCAATCAAGTTACCACCTTTCAGATAATTAATTCTCAGTTCATCACTACTCCTCAGATAATTAATTCTCAGTTTATTAAGGGAGAGAGGAGTCCTTTTTGTACTGTAGGTTTTCTAGGAAACACAGCTGAAACTTCTTGTGTTTTTATGTCACACATGGCACTGCTCAGAGAAAATTTGCTATTGTGGCATTTTTTTCTATGTACAGTGCTTTCACTACTGTTCATGCACTAAAACTGCTTATAGGGTTCTCTTTTAAGGATGCTTTGCTAAGTATTAAAGAATAACTATCTCTTATCTGTGAGCAACAGTCTTCACTTTATTTTCATTTTTCTTGGGGCCGAGGGTCTTGAGAACAGAGATTTTCTTCTTTTTTTCTGAAGCCAGAGGGCACTACTACACCCTCTTCATCTTTTTCTGTTCTCTCTTCTCTTGCACTTGGCGTCACTGCAGCAGGTCACTCTCTTGGCTGAAGCTATTGCATCCCCCTAATTGCAGTTTCTGTGTTACAGAAAAAATTGATTTAATCTATGGCTATGTGGCGTCGTGTGTTTTAAAATGTTTATATGAGTTCAGTTGTAAAGTTGGTTATCCCTTTTATAAGTTAAAAATATGGTTTGGTCCTCGGTTCTCCCCACGTACTGCCCTCATAATGGTTTCTCCCTAAGGTGTTTACCCCTTGTTTTCCTACCAATGGCTTGTCCCTTTAAGGTGACTGATCCCTTGGTCCTCCCCTTTATGCCCTTATAAGTTTATCTCCTCCCTCCTGGTGGCGCCCACTTCCCCTGTCTATCATTGTAACCACCCCCCCCCCCCCCCCCCCCCCCTTTATTTTGAGAATTTTCTGTGTCAATCATCCCTTACTCGAGGTATGATTTGCATCCAGAGCCTCTTCCCTCCCCTACGTAATCCATATTTGGTCCAGCTGTGTCCCACACTCCTCCCCTGGGCTTCGTTTATTGGTTCCCTCGTGTCTCCTCCTGTCACGCCCATCCCCTTTATCAGTGCCTCCTCAAGCCATTCTCCTCAGACACCTGTAACTGGTCCTGCTTGGGAAATAAGGTGCCTTGGCATCCACACGAGTGTCCACTCTCTCCTTCTTTCATCTCGGGACTTCGTAGCCACGGTCTCGCCTGCGCCACCCACATCGCAGACAGCACCACTACCCAGGGGTTTTCAAGAAGAACCCGGGAGTGGCAGATCTTGTGGTCTCCTCCAGCCACACACCGGGAGCGGCTAGCCAGCATTCGTCCAGCTCCCCGTGGCCGCAAGGCAGGCTACAATGGCTGTGCAAGAAAAGTCCAGCTAAAGGCTACTCCATCATCTCTTCTTACTTAGGATTCTTTTTTATCTTTTTCTGACGTCTTTCACTCACTTGTTCTGACTTTCACTACACTTGCTCATTTTTTTCTATTTCATGTCTGTCTTTCTTCTTATTCAAATCAAGGAGGACTAGTGATTTGTAAAGTTTTTATTGTCTAAGAAAAGGGTTAAAACTTCAGGTTCTGCCCACCCAGAAATTCCACGGCGACCAGGCACCTTCTTGCTGCACCCCCCCTCCTTTTCTTTCTTCGCTGTCCAGCCCTGCTGCCAGCACATGATACATCATTTCAAGGTGGCCTGCTCACTCTCTGGGTGGGAGGGGCTCTCTCTTTCTGGGGCTGCCCAGGACATCCCAGTGTTTCTTCACCTTTCTGTCCTGCAGGGGCCTTCAACCCCTTCTCTGTCCAAGGCTCCAGCCTGCCTCCACCGAGGCCGCATGGCTTCCCCTCCCTCACCCAGCCTGTGGCTTCGAAGGGGAGGGAACGAAGAGTGAGTTCCCTTGGGAGTTCTCTGCTTTTTAACCCCTTGTGTTCTCAGGAACTAAGGAAACTAAGCTTAAAGACATAGTTTTCCTTCCAGCCTTCGTCTTGTTGAGTTTTTGGCTAATTCTATATTTGTCCTGTGATTTTTAAAATTCCTTCAACTTTTTCTTTACCTTCTCTGTTACCGCTTGAGACCATAATCTAATACACCCAAAAATGCTCTGAAAAACTGTTTTGGTAAAGATGGAATTATTACAATACTTTTCCTGCTCATTGTTTTGGCAAATACATTTCTCAATAAGGAAGATTTAGGAAAATTGATAAATACATGAAAATAAACCAAGACATTAGATAGAGGGAATCTGTGTGGTGTATATTTAAAAAAAAATTTAAAGGGTAGGTGGCTGCCACCATGCTGTCCCTCCATGTTCATGTTAATGAAAAGGTGCAGTAGGACAGTAAAAAGATACTTCTCATCTTAAACAGGAATAAGAGGACAAGCAAAGCATCCAGAGTGGGCTCTGCATGATGCTTTAGTCAGTGTAGGAGGAGCATTCAGGAAGAGGTGCTGCAAACTAAGCAAGGACTTGCTGTGGTGTCCTCCCCAAAAGGTGAAGGGAGCTCCTAAGATCCACAGATACTCCTGGTTGAAAGGAATGACAAAAGTCAGAGGGTCTGAGAAAGTTTATAAAGTTTATGGGTAAATCACACCTGCCATACAAATCTGTGTGAGTTTGTCCCTGATCTCCAAGTACATGGACATGGTGGTGGATTTGGAACAAAAGGGTGGGGCAGAAGGGAAGAGAGTGAGAGAGGGATCAAAGAGGGGGAAGGAAGAAGGGAAGGGAAGAGAAGGGAAGGGATTACCAGTCCTGGTACTATTGTTGCACTGTTGACCTAGCTGAGGGGGGCTGCCTGGCCTCCTGTGTGCTCAGGCTTTATGGGGATATCTTTTCATAGATAAGTTTCCTCATCTTGGAGATAAGTTCCTTGTTTTCTATGGAAATTGCTTGACAGAGGATAACAAAATCACTGAGATTGGAAAAGACTTCAGAGATCATCAAATCCAGCCTGTGACCAATCCACGCTGTGTCAACCAGCCCAGAGCACAGAGTGCCACATCCAATGGTTTCTTGAACACCACCAGGGATGGGGACTCCACCCTGGGCAGCCTGTTCCAATGTTTCACAGTCCTTTCTAAGAAGAAACTGCTCCTTATGTCCATCCTGAACCTCCCCTTGTGCATCCTGAGGCCATTTCCTCTTGTCCTGTCACTTCTTGCTTTGGAGAAGAGACCAGCTCCCACTTTGCTATAACCTCCTTTGGAAGTGCAAAGCCAAACCTTTTTTGGTTGTGGCATTGTCCCATGGTAGGAGCAGTTTGCAGAGTCTAATTTCTGTCCCCACAGTGTCACACCTGAAAGGTTTAGTAAGTGTGGCACAGGAGCAGTACCACACTGGGTCACCAGCCAAGCCATCCCTGTATCCTTTCTCTTGCTGTGCCCTGCATTAGGCAGCCCATTTTCAGGAAGCTGTTAATTGAACCTTGATGATCAAAAAGGAATTGGTTCCTTTATGCTTCATTTGGAGGGGGGATTATATTCTAAACCATCAGGCTTTGTTTTTCTTTCCTTTGTTTTTCTTTCCAAGTAACTCTTGGACGTATTTTTCTTTTCCCCACTTCTTCCTGATGTAACTGTAGGTGCTGATCTTTATATGATTAATCATGTAAGCGTCCAGTCCCTTTTTTACTCTTGACAAATGCTTAACCTCAAAGCCACTCTGTGACTGATTAATCCCACACTAAATGGCACTGATATCCTGTGTGGCCACAGGAATGGCTATGCAGGGGGTGCATTTGCATTCCTGTCCAGGTGAGTTCTCCCTCCCCCATTAGCCTCAGGTTAACATTAGAACAGTACAGAGTTCCTGCCTCTGTCAGCATGCTCAATTCACATTAAGTGACCAAAATCCTTGATGCTAAACCAGATCACAGAAATAAAGGGTATTTTGAAATCTGGTATGTTTTCTAGTTCTGCTTCCCTCCTACAGAGTTGAGCAACACACACTCTGCAACAAATGGTGTTTGCTTCTTGAGGTCTCATTTTGATATGCTTAGATCTTTTTAGTTTTATAACATTCAAAATTTGCTCCAACAGAAAAAATTACAGTTTATAACAAATAATAATAAAAACATCACGCCCGTTGCCTTCAGGAAAGTTGAGGAAAGCCACCAGGATAACAGGCACAGAAAATGTTAAAGATGCCCAAGAAACAAAGTTATTCTCTTTGCAGTGAGCACAAAATGCTGAAAGATGTGAAGAGTGAGTGGGACATGTGATGCCCAAACACAAACTGAGTCTAATTCCAGGTGAATGCTTTCCTGTTTCTTTATGGAACCCAGCAGTGTTATTGCAGCCTCATTTACACTGCTGCAGTTCCATCTGGGTCAGTATTTCCTTTGGAAATCCCTATTTTTAGGGCTTTGGAAACTGCTCATAAAAGGCCTTAATGGGCAGAAATCTTGGCAGCCCTGCTCCCCATATGGGAGAAAGCCATTGAGTTTTAAGAGGGTTTATTTCCCTCTAAGTTGTAACTCAAATTACTTCATGGGATTTGCTTAGAGGAAAGCTTTCAGACTTTCTGTGTCCTCTTGTGGCCTGGACTAAGGAAGTCTTGTTGCTGAACATGAATAACACCTGTTGCTGAGTGAGGAAACCCAAGGATGAGTCTCTTGGGTCACTTTTGCCCAGACCCCCCAGCTGTAATGTAGTCCTGGCAATTCTTACACGGAAAAGGGGAGAGCAGATAAAACTGAGGGATAATTCAGCACTCTTTCCCCACCCCACCCCAATATATTCCTGATACCAAATATAGAAGATTCATATCCTGACCAATTTCTTTCCATTCGTGGAGGCCATAAACCAGGCACATATATTTTCTTTTCCTCAGTTCAGGGTTTAATTTCACACCTTGGGCCTTCTTATTTATCCCCCAGCCCTTTTAGGCAGTCTGAACACATAAAGGCATGACTAAGAATGCATAAAGATTATTGACACTTGTTTTATGGGCTCTTTGAACTGTTCAAGTGATATAAAGGGAGCACGAAGTAATAGGAAACAGAAGTAGCAGTGCGTTAGTAATAGAAAGAATAGGAAGAAAAATCTCTTAGACTGGTGATCATCTAGATGGTTTGCTTGATTTTTACTCCACCAACCCCGGCTGAGTCTATTTGCAGTGGTCAGATGCCCTGTTCCTCTTCTCTGTGGTCTGTCCACTGAGGAAATATCTCCACAGAAGCCTTGGAATGACTGTGTGGATTCCATGCCATGGCAGCACTACCCCCAGGACAGTGTTGCATTTTGGTGGCTGGAATTGCAGTTGTGCGTGGTTTGAAGTGAAGCTTCACCTCATTGTGTGTGGTAGATTGTTTTTCTGTTGTAATCTTAAGGTGTTCCTTATTGTGAGGTTTGTTCCATGTACCCCGTTTGGTTTCCCCCAATGGTTTTGCCCTGAAGTTGTTTACTACTATTTTCCTGCCTAATCTTATGTCAGTCCCCATGTCAATCTCCCTTGCACCTCCCTGATTTCCAGACCCTTCCCTGCCAATCCTTAAAGTACTGCCCTCTTCCCTTGTTCATCAAATGTAACCCCACCCCTTTCTCTCGAACCTTCCTTGTCTATCACCTTTCTCTCAAAGCTCCATTGGTGTGCCAAGCCTGATCCCCTCCCATGTTACCTCCTCTTGACTACCTAGAATCTGATCCCCACGCTATGTTCCTCCCCTGCTGTTCTACTATTGGTTATCCTTCTCTAACAGTGTCCCCTGTGCTTAAGTTGCTGTTACCCTGTTGAAGCTTGTCACTTGCCCCTGGACCCTCTCGGAGATTAAGCCCTCTTGAGAACTTACACAAGTGGCCCCTCTCGTCTCCTTTGTTCTGGCTTCCTCAACTCGGGATTCCTATCAGCAGCTGCCCAGAGCAGCTTTGCTGCCTCTGGGAGTTAGGCAGCTCTGCTCTACTGCCCCCAGACTGGCCCAAGGGGTAGATAGGGGGCAGCTGCTCTTGGCACGGGCCAGGAGGTAAGGGCTAGCCAAAGGATCACCAAGCGACTGCCCGTGTCACTTGTGCACCTCCTATACAGGATTGGAAGGCCCAGGAAGGATTTGTGTGTGTGGTGATGAGCAAACGCAGCTCTCCAGGACATTTCCATTTCTTACCAACACTGATTTGGATGTCTTGAGAAATAACATTAAATAAAGGAGTGTGAGAACTTCAACAATCCATTCCGTAGTCACACATGATTGTGAAGAAACTAAAACATCTCTCACTCCTTTCTTTAATGTACAGATAACTTACTTCTGTATACCAAGACAAAGGGGAACTCAGAATCTGAGTCCTTTTGTCAGTGAAGGACCTCTGAATGCATTTTTCAGGGAGATTCATCTTTTATTGTGGTCACAGCTTCATGTTATTGATTCTCTGTCACTCAAGAGTTATCCTCATATTTTTTGGTACTGCTTCTGCCTGGGAATTATCTCCTGCTTTAGATGCATTTGCTCCTTATTTGTGTCATTTTGTGCTTGGCTTTACTCAGAATGTTTTTGTTTGCTTTCGACTGGTTTGTTGCACTGCATTAAATAGTTAATTTAGTTGGTATTTTGCACTGAATAGTATGTTTGTATCCTCATGGGATTCCCCTATTACAGCACACAGTCTTCCCCTCCCCCCCCCCCCCCCCCCCCAAGCCCCACTGGTGGTCTCTCCCCAGCTTACTCCCTCCCCTTGCCCCTGCCATCACTTGTATCCCATTGGCTGTGTTCCCTCTTGTCCGCCCCCCATTCCCCTGGGTTTAAAATCTCCTGCCATGAGCGATTCTGGCTCTCTCCCCTCTCAGATGCTGCAGATGGATCCCCAGGCAGCTCCTATCTAGGAATAAAGTGGGACTCTGGTTGCAAGAGGAAGAAGCACCTTGAGTTTTTTACTTTTGTCCTTGTAAAGGCTGCAAGGGGCCAGAGCCCAGAGAAAGCCACTTCGGACCCAAACGGCCCCAGAGATCAGCCTTTACACTGATTTGCCAATTTTTCAAGATCTTTCAGATTCTGATCCAGTCCTCCAAAGCACTTAGAATTTCCTTTCTTTCAACATGATATTCAAATCTTTATGAAACCCATTAAGCACTTAGCCTCGGTTAATACTTTGTGCAAATAATGAACTTTTCAGTTCTTAGTCCAAACAAACAAAACATTTAGCCTTGAACATAAATGATTTCTTTTTCTTTCTCTTGGAGAAGAAAATCCCTTCCAACTCAGCATATTCTGTGGTTCTGTGAAAAAAAGTCATTATGAGTCAATGGAAATATTTTTGTTTTCATTGCTGACAATTCTAATAAAAGCAAAGAACTGAATGAGAAATGAAAAGCTTCATTAGGTAACACTGAAAAATAACAAAGAAATGCCACTCTTTCCGTTTAACCCAGTGCTTAAGCTGCTTACCCAAAATACCAGAGATTTAGATTCACTGCCTTCTCCCACGGAGAAGTGTCAAATCCCCAGCTCCTAGAATGCCCTGGCCTCCAAACTCTTTGTCAGATCTGGGCAGCTTTTCAGACTCCCTTTTAAAGCATTTTCACAATAAGCTGAAGTGATCCCTAGCAGAGGGACAAGAACCAGAGCATTCCCTTTTCCAAGTGAGTATCCCAATGAGTACAGAGAGAGCACCAAGCTCCAGCTGCTCTTTCCCATGTCTTGGACAGCTCTGTTCTTGGGCAGGGATCCTTTTATGAACAACAGCCAGCAGAAGAGCTTTTTTCCACCAGTCTAAACCACAATATCCTTAATGTGGATATGGATAATGCCTTAGATGTGGAATAGGACAAGAGTAATCAATTCTTCACATCTAAAAGGTCCCTCACATCCAAAACGGTGTTCTCATAAAAAGGGATGAAGATCCTTGCTCCACTTGAGCAACCCAAACCGAAAATTTTTTAAAAATTTTCTGAAAAGCTTTACCAAAATCACTGCATCTTTTCAGGCCAGTCCCAAACTTGTCCTTCAGTGAGCTGAACATAGCAAGTACATTCTTAGTGACACTCACTTGTGACAACATGAGAGAAGTATCTGTCTGTACCTGAGAGGATCCAACACTGACTCCTTCCAAAACAAGTAAGAGGGACCTCAAGCAGCTTCTGCTGAAAGTATCTGAAGAAAAATTTTTGTGGCTTTGGGAAGCTCAACATGATGTTATGGTGCCACAAGCCTAACAATAAATAGGTTTGAACTGTTCCCTCTTTGGGTAATGTTACTTAGAGCTCCCAGTTGTGGCCAAGGAGAACAGTCTGTGCTGCTCTGTTCTCCGCTGCCATGTGGAATAGCTTCCCCAGCCTAAACCACACCAAGATTGAGATAATTAGAGAACCTAATACAAAAACAGACGTGGTTGGGTTTGAAATTCATTAGTAACAAAAGCTGTACAAGATTCTTGCTGCTAAACTACTCATCAAATAGTAAAGCTTGAGGAAGCCAGTCCTGCATATTGGTGATGGATTGGGGTGGGAAAGGAAGTGCTGATCCCATCAGATGGCTGAGCTCTGTATTCTCAATAGAACAGAAAGCTTTGTGCACACTGAAATTGTGGTGAAAGAAACCCTAGACCTCTAGCAAAAATCAGTGTCTCGTAAGGCCCTTGCTCAATGCTATGTTTGGGTGAGGATTACAAGGTTTATTTTCAATTCTTATGTTCGGAGCGTAGCCACTGAAGAATATTTTGTTGGAGATGTTCCAATGCTTGGAGTGAGTTTCTTGTCAAATGACAACACTCTAAGAATGGACTGCAGAAGACTCAGAAGTAGAGGGGCCCTCAGCCCTGGGTGTCCCTGTCTGCAGGGAGGGCTCTGAGCAGGGCCCAGGCTCTGCTCCAGGGGCCCAGCAATGGCACCAGAGGAACTGGCAGGGACTGAGCCCAGGAGGTTCCACCTGGGCAGGAGGCAGAACTTCTGTCCGGGACAGTGACCAAGCTCTAAACAGATTGTCCAGAGAGGGTGTGGAGTCTCCTCACTGGTGATATTCCAAAGTCAACTGGACACAGTCCTGTGCCTTGAGAAGGTCGTGGCACACTGCTACAACAAACAAATGGCTCACCATGTGGCCTCGAAAACCAGGATTTCCCAGCACTAGCAGTATGAGAACACCCTAACAAATGCCTAAAGTTTTCTATACATGCCTTTTTTTTTTATAGGACACCCTCCACAGAGCAAAGCTTTATCTATACCCATCACAGACTTGACTTATATTTCAGCTGCCTTTTCAGAGATTCTAGAAAAGTTTCCTATAGCTAACTTCAGTGCAAAAGATCAATCTGTATCTACTAGTTAGGTATCTATAAAGACTCTAATTAACATTCACAATTATTTGCTCTTGCTAAGCTACAGGAGCAGCCCTGAAGGACAAAATACTGACAAAAGGGTACAAAGCATTTCTAGCTGGCACTGCTTTCTTATTCATCTTTCTCTGTAGGATTTTATATGTATTTTTCTGTAGATTTGGCACTGGCCAGCAGTAGAAAAGAGAGCTGCTCTGCCTGGCCAAGTGGTGCAGTTCAGAACTACAATTTTCCTGCAACTTTATTATGAAACTGTTTATGACAATGCTGAACTCATATACATAAATGTAACCTAAAAACCTTAGGAAATTTTCAAGCCTCCTAGAAAAGCTAACATCTTTAGGAATACCATGGACTCAAACTCAGTACTTGACCTTAAAAGCATATCTGAAAAATGTTGTGGAGACTATTTATATTGAATATTTCAAGCAAAATTTTTACGTTCTTACATTCTTAAATGTTCATGGGTTTGGCCTATGAAATATGAGACTTTTACAATTGTGATGTACTTAATAAAGCTTTGGATGCTGCACAGCTGCCAGTGTTCTTGGTGAGATACATCTATGAAATGCTTTCTAGAGTTTTTAACAGTAATAGCTGTTATTTCAGTCCCTCACTCTGCTCTGTGAAGCAGAGCTGTGGCAGTTTTGTTCCTGGGAGGTGTTAAGATGTTCTGCTGCTTGCTAGGTTTTGCTCTGGACTGCTCACATCTGGTTTGAGAGGCACAAATGAGAGGTCTCACCATACTGTGGCATCTGATCCCAGTAGGTGCAACTCATTCAGGAAGCACAAGTGGAGATGGATCACCATGGAGTTCCACGACGAGTTCCAGCGTGCACAAACATGTCAGGTTATCTCCATTAGCAGAGAGGTGGAGATGATCTGAGGGAACCTAGAGAGATGTGGCATCCAGCAGCAGCCTGATTTCTTTCTCTGCTCAGCACTGTTTGTATGGGCAGTCTTAGATTGAGCATTCTGTCCCAGAAGAGAAATGATCCAGGGTCCAGATTCCACTTTTTTATTAGAACTGATGCCTTTGGAAACAACTTTGGCAACGCTCTGGGCAGAATTTTGTCCTTGTTCCACACACAGAAACAGATTCTGTGCAGAATTTTGTTCCTGTCATGAACACAGAAGCAGATTTTTCTTTCCCATTTATCTTTCGTTTCCATGTCTTCCCTTCTGTATCCTCCCTCTGTTTTTTCTCTCTGCCTCAAACAATAGGTGTCTAAAAAATAAGGGTATGCTTTCTGGATGTAGAATTTGAATGGATTTTAAATATATGGATCTGGATACACCTCTATTCCTCAGCATCTTGAGTGTCTAATCATCTTGAGCACTGCTTCCAGTTAGGAGTAAATTCTAAGTTAATAAATTTAAAATTGGACAGTGCAAAAGGCTTCTTCCCTTCTCTCCATTAATCACAGCATCTTCAAAATTATTATTTGTTTCTCTCCTTAATAAAAATGGTTAAACCAGGGGCATCTCACTGCCATAATGAATGGGGGGAAAGTGTATTTAATTGTGTGCTGCTGAGGATAACCATGGCCACAGCTCAGCAAAAGACTATCCAGTTTTTAAAAAAAACTCACAGTCTAATTAGAGTGGCCAAAGTTCCTTTTTCTTAAAAATAAATGATGTACAAGCCTCAATGAGAATAAATTCTAGCAGACTGGCATGAACAAGAAAGTCTTGAGTAATATATATGAACAGATGTAAAGAAATTTGAAGTTTACATCTGTATTTTAACAGATTTCAGTGGGACCACACTGGGCTCAGGGAAAAGCAATTGGAAGGACACTATCGTAAAATCCAGTGTGTGGAATTTTCACTGTAATGGGACGTTTTTATGCTCAGAACAAGGGTTCTGTCCTTTGCTTATATGGCATGATAATGCCATGGTGGGAGACACTCAGATATAAAGAACGGGCAAAATAAGTGCTTTTGTCTCTCCTCTTGGAGCATTTGCTTTGTGGCTTAATTGTAGAAAAAAAAGTCCAGTAGAGAGAAGTCTAAATTTAGTCTACCCTGGGGGAACCACACCATTTCAATATTTCTTGGCAATATTTCAATATTGCAAGAAGTAGCAAATTCTTTGGAGGTGGTTTTGTAGCCACTGAAATCAAAGTCAAATATCCCAGTGAGTCTTTGGTAGCAAGGATCCTTTACTTTTGCAGAGAGTCTTGTACTACTTCAGGCCCTCTAAATACTTCAGAAATCCTTTTGGCTGCTAAAAATAAAAGGGGTTGTGACATTTGTTTACAAATCTGCACCCTCAAGGAAGATATGGATTGACTTCTTAACTCAATGGGGGCAGCAGAATTCCACTAAATGGAAATGTTTTAGTCAGACTTTTAATTTAAAATGCTAACACTTTTGTTTTACATCTTAATGCTGCACTAACACTGAATTAAAATGGAGTCCCAAAGGTAATGTGCAATATCTGAATCAATATCACACAATTAGTGTCATGAAAATGAATATTAAATGATATAATAGAAGTGGGAACTCACCCAAAAGAGGGGATTTTTAAGGGAATAAAAAGCCTTTGGTGTCCATTAACTCATGTCTGACTAATGCTAAATTATCAAATATCTGGAAAATACTTGTGAGAGCTTCACTAATGTCCACAAAATATATCCTAATTCATGCTATTGTGATAAATTCTGAAAGAATTCATTATGACTCAGTACTTTTAATAGATAGTTACCCATACATTTAATCTCAAAAAACTCTGGCATTACCAGGTCCCAGTGATTAGTCCTACAAAGACGCTCTGGTGGACTGTGTCCAAACTCTTTATTTAAGACTACCAATGACTGCTTTTTCTGTTTGACATATTTAAGTTTGGAGCTTTCTTCCATGACTGAGAATCAACATCCTGCCTCATTTTGTGGCTTAATGGTCCATGCAATGCCTCTGTCCATGTGGTCTCCACAATGGACAGGCTTATGTGGATGTGACAACAGGAGGAGCACAATGATGGATGTGATTTCAGTCTGTCCAATCTCATGTTATAGAAATATTAAATTCATTTGCTGGACAAGAAAACTGCTTGGATTCAGATTTTATCAGACACTAGATATATGGATTTTTTGAGGCTGTTCCCTCCTCTCATGGAGTCTCCCACATCTGTTCCACTGTAGGTCATGGCAGGGCCTGTCCCAATGCCTTCAATACATCAGGAATATGGTTTGTATTCTCTGAATGTAAAATAACATGTTTTCTATCAAACTATTTTCCTGCAAAATTAACCCCACAATAAGCAAAGTGTTCTTTAATATCTGAAACATAAAAGCCATTTACAATTTATTGTAAATTATTACAGACATACTCGAGCACGGGCCAATTTTCAAGGCATGGGAACAATATAAATTTAAATTAAACTCTTGTAACTTTGTGAAAATTGCAGATATCTCTTTCAAGTTCTCTCCATCTTTTTAGTTGGATATGCTCTCTGAACTAAATTTAATGTAAATGTTACTACTTTCACCCAAAACACATGTCCAGACACAAAAAAGTTTTTAGAGCATATGCTTTGCTGGATTTATGCCTGGATTAAATCCAGAGATGCCCAGTGTGCTCTTCTAAGCAGGACTGCATCCGTACATGCTTATATGACTTCCTAAATCAAGGCCTTTTTTTGTTTGCATTGCTCAAAAACTTGCTCTCCATTTAGCCTTCATATTTATTGATTTTAAAAGGATTTGCCAAAGTAACAATTATAAACCAGGAGTCAGGGCAGTGTTAAACCAAGTTTATTTTCTATGTAGCCAGTAGACAAATGTACAACAGAAAGTCAATTTACCTTTATTTAATAGTTTGTGGTCACCATTTGTCTATACATTCCTTATGTCACTTATAAATTAAATCAGTAAAATTAAAAAATACTGATTTACTTGGTTCTTCTAGAACTACATAGAAATTGGATGCTACATTTTGATTTTCACGAGAAAAAAACTGCAGTAGGTCAGAGTCGACTCTATTGTGTGCCAGAGATTAATTTGGCCTTGTGATAGATTTGGACGTAATAAAATATGCTTCTACTCTGAACACATGCTGCATTAAATAGCAGCTTATACCAATCAGTCCCACATTCTGAGCAGAGTCAAAATTGCTGACTTCAATGACAAAGTGATTTTTATACTGTTTTTTTCCCAAAAGTACATGCTTGAGATTGTAACTGAAGAATGTGCTTCTGCATATGGTTGAATTCAAAATATTTAGATGGCAGTGCAAGCTTGCCTTGAATATCTGCTAAAGTGCCGCTCCTGATAAAAAGAGATTTGCCTGCACAGAATAGGGTGTGGTAGCCAATTTCTCCTTCATCAAATAATCTAGCAGGTCAGGAAGATCTTTTTTTCTGAAGGAAAATAAAAAGAATCTTCACGCAAGGCACTACCACCACCACTGTTTGGGGTTTTTTTGTTTGTTTTTGTTTGTTTGTTCTTTTGGGTTTTTATTTTTATTTGGTTGGTGGGTTTTTTTTTTGTTTTGGGGGTTTTTTTTGGTTATTTTATAACTGACACTCTTAATTAGCTCTTCCCTCTTCTTCTCCTCTGATATTGCAGTGCTTTTTTCTCATTCTGTTAACATTGCTGCTAGAATTCTCTACACCTAAATTTTCCTCAAATCTTTCAGGGAATCCTAACTAATGAATCTGTAGTCCAAGCTAGGAATCATGCTTTTCTTTCAAGCAAAGACATCAGAAGGCCCTGATTTCCACAAAGGAAAACCATTTCTGTGTATTTACTTCAATGCTTGCTTGACCTTTCTTGTGCATCCACAGGTACATGTGTGTTCAAGCACTCACACAAAAATCAGGCCCTGATTTTGCTCTCTTGAAGCACCACTTTGGTTTGCTCATTCTCCTCTGAGTGCTTGGACTACATATTCTTCCTACCCCACATAATGGACCTTTAACTACAAACTCAAGGTACCTTTTGTCCACTCAGCTCTTCACAGTTACTTCAGCACATGGTCAAGTAAAGCAAAAAATTGAATTATCCTGTGTTGAAATCCATGTTGCACCAAGTACATTGGTCACAGCTGGCAAGTGAATGACATTTCAATCAGCCAAGACAGGTCTGTAGGAACTCCAGCCATCCCTTAGGTTTTATCCCTCATGGAGTTGGAGGTGCAGGCTGCAAGGAATGCTGTATTCCTGCTAGGCTTTATTTTCACAGGATCAAAACCGTTTAGGCTGTCAAAACATTAACAACTCCAAGGTATCACCTTTATCTCAGGTACTCCTCAAGCTGGTTATTAGAGACTGGAAGAGTATCCTGGAGGAGTGTCACTTGAGATTTACTTGAGTCTCACCTGTTTTCCATGGAATGTGATATGTTTCCATGGGCCAGGATGCTGAGCTTGGTGGACTTTCACCCTGGATTTCTGCTATTCTTGCTTCCAAGTTGAACCTACAACCAAACCATCCTTATTCAAGACATGGAATTATGAATAAACAGCACAATAATTCATGTAAACTGCTATTTATTTCTTTGCTATTAATAAATAAGCAAATCACTCAAAATCTGCTTGGGCTGGGAAATGAAGCTCTGTGGGGCTGACTGTCCTTCAGTCAATTCCAGGTGGAAGAGGAGAGGCAGGAACTGGGGCAGGACTAGTCCTACTGAGAATCAGCTCTCTGAAAATTGGATGTCTGGCTCAAGCTGCTCGCATGGGGCTCTGTCTCAAGCACCTCGAGGGAGTGATTCATCTCTCTCATCTGAAAGATTAAACTAAGTGAGGACAGCTAAATGGGGGGAAATCAATCTTGTTCTCAGTTTCACCCTCTCTTGTCTTTCCATCCTCCTAAGTTTTTTCACCCCACTGATTATATTCTAAACAACTGAATAATGATGTATAGCAAGCTTAATAAAGCTTATCACATTAAAAGGAATAAAAAGGATTCTTAAACCATCTGACCCTCCCAAGGAATAACAAAAAGATGTTTCGCATATTTTCTTCGAGGAGTCTGAAGGACACAGAGAGTCAATGGAGACATTTTTGTTCCCATAAAAAAAAGAAAAAACCCAACCAATAATATTAATTTCAAGGGTTTGCTTTGCTTTGTTTTGTCCAGGTTAAGCCCAATCTTTTTCACTTCCTGGAAAGAAAAGTTTCCATTTTCAGTTGCAAACTTATTTCTACAATTACAAAACAAAAACAGGGGTTAAGAATATGAATCACCAAGAGTTTTCAGGAGGAAAATCATCAGAAATTCCATTTTCTTCTGGTATTCAGAATTTTCTGTGTGCTTTCTTTTCAGTCTAGAAAGAAAAACTATTTTGAAAAAACCAGGGTTCTTTCACAACTGTTCTTGCTTGCAGTTTCTTCCAGAGGACTCTGCCTTATTGTGAGTAATAACTGTTTCCAGAGCTGTCCATGAGTAAAGTCTACTCCTTTCCTTGAGCCAAAATGGGCTTTTGTGTCTGGGCAATGACTTCTGGATCAGATTTAATTATTTCAGAAAAAATGCCTCCTGATGCTGCCAGCAGCACTTGTAAGAGAGGATGCATGTCTGTATGGATGCTTCCTGAGCCCCAGCCTTTGTCTTCATCTGTGCTATAATTTCATTTACCTGTCAATAGGGATGATATTTACATTGACCTCACAGAGCTGTTGCAAAGTTCACTTCAGTAAAATTTGCCAAATGTCAAGTCCTTGGAAGCAAGATGGGATGGAATTATAAAGAAGTTATTTTTAGTATTCAGAAATTAATCTTTTAACCTGCCAGAACAGATGCTCTTTGCCTTTCTCTGTGCCCTCAAGGCTGCTGAACTCTGGTGAATCATGAGCAGAAATTACCTGCAGACTTTGCCTGAAGACAAGGTAAGGATTGCATCAGACCCTGTGGAAATAAAGATATGTTCTCAAAGACCTGTTGGAGTCCTTTTGAATGTGAAGATTGTGTTGGACAACTTCATAGATGATTCTGCAGCTCTCAAACCGAAAATTGTTCTGTTGGAAAGGCTTTCTCTAGGAAGTGACAGCTGTTTAGGCCACTAAAATTTAGATTTGTCTCCTGAAATCTGCTGGTTTTCCATAATTTTCCCCCTGTTTGGAATTAGTAATTGTCAGAATTGCAGTTTTCAAATGAAAAAAGTTAAGCTATAGGAATACCTTTAAAAAGTATTCAGGACCAACAATGAAACAAAGTTTAAGAGTCCTAAATAAATAAAAAGCAGCCATGGCCTGGAAACTAAAAACTAAGGCCAAAAAGGAGAGAGTGCTAAGGCTTAGAATATCTGGAATGGAAAAATGCATAAAGAGTAAATAGGGGAAGATGATTTATTTAAGCTTCAGGCTTTCTTTTTCTTAATTATGTTTTAAGAATGCTTCATTTTAATTATCAACACAAATGGTTCAGTGACTCAGTTCTACAGACCTCAACAGCCATAGCTCAACAATGTTCAAAAGCTGTTCCTCACACTACCTTTTCCTTTACCACTGCTGCTGCTATGTTTCAGTTGGGACTGTGTGACCAGAAATGGGAATGTTAGGGAGAAAAATGTCTGCAAACACTCACATTCCCTTTGCTTCACCATGAAAAATGCCACACCACCAGTGTGGCACTGGCCTCCCTGCAGAGAAATCCTTTGGGACTCATTGCTTCAAGCTGTCCAAGCTTCCAGCTTTGGGAGAACCTGCCCAAGATCTTGCCAGGATGATGGGGTCTGAAATAACAGCACTGTGGCCTTGTCCATTTTTCACTCTTTGCCTGAGCATGCACTGGCTCTATCAGTGGCTTTGGACTGACAGAAAGTAGGTTTAGATTGGATAGTGGAAAATAACTCTTCCTTGCGAGGGTGGTGAGGCACTGGCACGGGTTTCTGGCAGACTGGAATGTTAATGGATAATGACTCAAAACAATCTGCCACTGTGGAGGTGTTTAAAGGTTATTTTTATGCTTTTGTACTGCTGTGTTACTATAGATAATCATAACCAAAATGGCTACAAACCTGCTTCCCATTGCAAACAAACTATTCAAAAATAAATCTTGAAAATATATATATACATTTATAAACACGGTAATTTTTGTTGTTTCATTTAACCTGTCCCAAGATGTTTATTAACAAGAACCTGGGATACCCTTGCCTTCAGGGTCAGCTCATAACACTTGCACAGAGCAGCTGTGGCTGCCCCATCCCTGGAAGTGTTCAAGGCCAGGTTGGATGGGGCTCTGAGCAAGGGATAAGGGAAGGTGTTCCTGCCCATGTCAGGATTGGGAATTAAATGGACTTTAAGGTCCCTTGCAAAGGCAAAGGCAAATCTATTCTATAATCATTCCATGATCTAGACATGGGGGGATCTGGTCCAGCCCATCACAGCTACACAGCCCCAGAAGTAGGAGCACTGTGCAAGGGATGAGTGAACCCCAAATCTGGGATGTGGCTGTCGCACTGCCAGGGACACTTCATAGTGCCTCTGTCTGGTGTCTCTGCACCAGACAGACCCAGCAGCCTGCTCAGAGCTGACTTCACAGAATCACAGAATCGTTTAGGCTGGAAAATACCTGCTAGATAATCGAGTCCATCCTTTTACTGAGCACCTCTTTATCAACCAGACCAGAACACTGAGTCATTTCTTGAAAACCTCCAGGAATGGGGACTCCACACCTCCCTGGGCAGCCTGTTCTAGTGTTTAACCACCCTTTCCACAAGAAAATTCTTCCTGTTGTCCAACCTGAACCTCTCCTGGTGCAGCTTGAGGCCATTTCCTCTTGTCCTCTCCTCTGTTCCCTGGGAGAAGACCCTGACCTCACTTGCTTGTGCCCTCCTGTCAAGGAGTTGTAGAGAGTGAAGAAGTCCCCCTTGAGCCTCCTCTTCTCCAGGCTGAGCCCCTCAACTCCCTCAGCTGTTCCTCACAGAATGCGCTGTCTTGGTGTATTCAGAGTACAGAGCTTGAAGATGAACGGGGTCCATGCAAACACCAACAGCTGCAGAGTTACCATGGAAGAGAACCAGCAAAGCATTTCAGGTACAAAGAGATAATGGAGATATGGTTTAGAGGAGTGAATCATTTCTTTCGTGCTGCTAAAATGCTGCTCATAAAATGTGATGACAGCCTCAGTGTTAATAACATGTGCGCTATCTCTGTGATCAGCACAATGTTTATTTTAGAGAATGGTGTTTATTCCTTCCATTGCCTGTCCTCGTCATTCAAGGCTGAACAAAAGATCTTTTGTGTAGTACAGAGCTGGGCTTTACCCTACAAAGGGCTAAGCATTCTTGCAGCAGTGGACTTAGTCACATGCTTAACTTTAAGCATGTCAACAGCCCCACTGAAATTGGCAAGACTAATTATGTCCTCAGAGTTGAGCACGGGGCTTAAGTGCACTTTTGGACCACAGCCAGAGTACTCAGCACCTTTGCAAGCCTGATCTGCCAATGAGTAAATTTTGTTTTGGAAGAATTTATATTCAAAGAAAGCAAAATGACAAAAAAAATTTAAAAAACCAAACCAAAACAAAAAAAACTAACCAAACAAACAAAAAACCCCCCAACCCTTCTTTCTGTAAGTATTATTAAATTGGATCCTGGCCAAAACTTTACCATTCCCACCAGCACATGCAGCTGTTCTCTGAGAAAAGGGTGTAATTCCAACCCCTGGATAAAAGTGTACATTTCAGTGCATTTGCCATAAGGAGAAGTTTGCCGTTTTTCACAGTTCAAGCAACTTTTCCTAGTTGGTGGCAGTTTCCTTGTCTCCAGTGAAAACTGCCTCAATTTCCTATGGAATGTTTACAGGCAGAACAGGAAACAGTTTCATTTTATTGCAACTCCAGAGTGTATTTCCCATTTCATCAAGCCCATGAAGAATGTCTTCCAAGCCTGCAAGCTGAGCTGTGGCTTGGAGAACTCCAGGGGAGAGTTTTCAGGTATTGAAGGAGCTTTAGTGAGACCTGCTCTGAAAAGTGCACCTTGAGTCTCCAGAGAAGCGTGAGGTGAGATGAAGTTCCACTGCTGCACCTTCATCTCATTCCAGACCATTGCCACCATTGACGCGAGCCTGAGTAGAAGTCACTCTCTGCCCTCAGTAATTGACAAAGTAGTTCACACAGTGAAAGATACGGCTATGAAACTTTGATTCCTCACTTCTCATCTTGCCATCTCCTCCAGGATGAATCCAATTTGCAATTACTGCTCAGCTGTATTTTTTTTTATTCACCTGCATACTCATTTTCCGCACTGGACACCCCAAATTTTTACCAGATTACTTAAATTCTTACCTTCTCTCCTACTACTTAATGCTGCCAGTACCTGTTCCCTTCCACCTCTGGAAGTGAATGCATCCCAGCAAACAATTTCTCATGGATGAAATAAAAGAGGAGAGGAAATGGAAGGGGGGAGGGAAGCAGAAGCTTTGAGGTTTGAGCTGTGCACCTACCAGTGCTTTTCTAGCAATGCCTTCCCAACTTGCCAGAACATGTCATTCTAGCCTTCATATTATTACTTGCACTTTGAATTTCTGCTGGAATGTACTCATCTGTTGATTTCCCATTTGCTATTTGGTGAGGCTCATGAGGAGCAGCTCCAGTACCTGTCCTAACTCCTTCATTTCTCCTCCTCCCCTCCTCTTTTCAAACCAGTCGCTAAAGTACAGCTGCTCTGGCTTGGGGATCCTACACAGAGCTTGCAAGCAATGTTTGTTAAACAGATCTTCAATTAGCTGTAAGGTCCCCAGGTTTAGCTCTGGAAATGCTCAATTTAGCAGCTGACGTTTCAGTTCAGTCACCTATCAACTGGACTCGTTTTTAAACCCCAGTCTTTACCTAAACTCTTGGCACTGAAGGAGGGTTTTGCTTCCTTCATCCACCTTTGCTAAATCACACAAGAGTGCATGAGGTGACATTTTCTGCTTTCTAAGAGGCCAAAAGATGATTTTGTTACAATATGTATAGTTCTGCTTTTAATCCTTGCTGTCTTCAGGTTCAAGTGACTTCAGAATTCACCCCTACCCATCATCTATCCAAATCATTCCATTAGGCCCATCACAGTGGTACAGGAGAACTGAGGTCACTTTCCTGGAAGGATAGTAACTGCTGATTTATTTAATAAAAAACCAGAATCATCTGTAAGCACAGCAAGCTGCAGAATGGAGTGGGAAGGTGTGAGTGCCTCCTTCTGCATGTTGGATATTCCCATAATCCTAGAATGGGCCAGGTTGGAAGGGACCACAGTGCGTCATTGGTCCCACCTCCCTGCTCCAGCAGGGCCATCCCACAGCACAGGGCACACGATTGTGTCCAGAAGGGTCTGGAATATCCCCAGTGAGGAGACTGCCCACCCCCTCTGGACAATCTGTTCAGTGCTCGGTCACTGCATAGGGAAGAAGTTCTGCCTCCTGCCCAGGTGGAATCTCCTGGGCTCAGTTCCTGCCTGTTCCTCTAGTGCCTCTGCTCAGCACCACCAGCCTGGCTCCATCCTCTTGGTGATGCCTTAAGTTTTAGCTTTCATATTCTCCAGATTCTGTACTGCATTAGTGTGTAAATCTGAACATATAAAGTGTTAGCAAGTTCTCTTCACAGCTGAATTAGACAAAACAATCCTTTTCCAGACTGAGAACCAAGGATACTGTAGCAGCTTCAAGCCCAAAAAGTACAAACAACAGCGAATTGAGAAGAGCAATCTGGGAGGATGGGACTACATAACCTGAAGCTGTAATTGGACAATTAATCCCAATATGTAAATGGACCAAAACTTATAAAAGTGTGAAAACTCATGCCCTGGAGTCCATCTTGGGTGGAGCCACAGCCAGATTCTTGTACTGACCAAGGTGTGTCCTTGGAAGGCCTTTTAATAAATACCTACTTTATTCCTTTAACACAGTTTAGCGTCTATCCTAGGCAGCCTCTCAAGGCATCATTGGCACCCTCCCTTCTTCATTTCAAATGTCAGTGACTGCTCGGTTTTTTCCCTCAGAAAATCTCTTGCTCATTCATTGCTTGTACACAACAAGACTAACAGGAAAATCCCAGGCTCCTGCTTGTATGACTGCATTCAAGATTTTGCTGTGTTTTACTCTGTTGCTGTGTCCAAGCACAGGTCCTCTTCAGTCCCACGGAATCCTTTAAACATGGAGCACAGATTCAAGCAGTTTGGAAAAAGGAAGACTTCAGCTGTGTAAAATGTTACGGAATGTTGAGAGCAAAGTCAGGTAGCAAAGGCAAACTTGCCGTAAGAAAGCAGTTTTGAGGTATTTACTTTCACAAATGCTGGCTGGCAACCATTTTATTTTGTCATTAGAAAATAAACACTGAAAATACTACTAGAGGCTACAAAGTATTTAAGTTGCACAGACTTCCTAGACACTCTAACACTGCTAATGCTGTTTCTTACAAACTCTGAGATATTGATGGTTCTTCTATCCTGTTTAGCAGTAGAAGTAATAATAACACTGTCAATTCTTAGTAATCTGCAAGAACAGCACCAGCAATCTGCAAATTTTTAAAAGAACAGGCATCTGAAATCATGCTTTGTTGCAATGAATATTTTTTTCTAAGATTCTCCATGCTCACTTCCTCTGGGACCTCATGCTAAGCCAGGTAAAACTGTTGTAGTTCCTGAGGAGCAGATCCACATGGCATATGAATATTGTGAGATATCTGAGACATCCAAAGTTTTTTGGGTTTTTTTTTTTGTTTTTTTTAAAGGGAATAATCATGAGAAATGTCTATTTACTTCTCCCTGGAGGAATTTGAGACAGTTCTGAGGAAGTAGCACTTAATAACAGTACAACATTTTTGCAGTCACTGTGACATGAACTCCGTTTTTGCTGAGAAATTGCACAGTTTGGATAACTATCAATGCAGTGAGAGACAATTTATCTTTTTGTATTCAGAAAATAGCACTTTTTGGTATGACAGAACTGCTGTACGACAGGCATCTTCTTAAAGCAGAGGGGACCTTTTAACAGTTATAATGAGGAAAATCTAATTCATTATGAAAGAGCAACAGTAATGCAGTCAAATATTTTAAGACTCTAAAGCAGAGAATATTCCATCAGTTCCTGCCTGTTCCTCTGGTGCCATTGCTGGGCCCCTGGAGCAGGGCCTGGGCCCTGCTCAGAGCCCTCCCTGCAGGCAGGGACACCCAGGGCTGAGGGCCCCTCTCAGCTGGGGCTCCTCTCCAGGCTGGACAGGCCCAGCTCCCTCAGCCTTTCCCTGCCAGAGATGCTCCAGGCCCTAAATCATCTCTGCAGCCTCTGCTGGCCCCACTCCAGGAGCTCCATGTCTCTGCTGTCCTGAGGAGGCCAGAGCTGGACACAGCACTGCAGATGTGCCTCACAGGGCTGGGCAGAGGGGCAGGATCACTCCCTGAGCTGCTGGCACTGCTCTTCCCAATACACCCCAGGATTCCTGATGATTTCATGTGCTACTGTGAAAGGATCGCTGGAGGCTGAAAATGCAGTCACAGGGGTGCCTGGTGCCTCTGGGCACACAGCAACCTGCGAGCTTCCCCGAAAGCTTTCAAACTCCCTCTCTGTGGGAGTGCTTCCATCAGCGTCTCTAACTGATAAGGGAAAGGCCATCCCAGGCTCTGCTGCAGGATCTGGGTTAAATGCTCTAGGGCAAACAATGAAATTCCCTTTGGGCTTTCCATATCTGAGGGGAAGATATGAAGCACTTAGGTACTGAACTGAAAGAATAAGCAGCAAAACCAGTTTTGTTACATAATGCTACAGCTACACCTCCACACTACAGGGATTGTAACTCTTCCCTCTCTGTTCTGTCACCTTTCAAAACTTTCTTCTGTACATATGCAAATGATCCCAGGTACTCTGAGACAGGAACTGGAAAATCTTTAGTGGGGTAAATGGATCGAGACTATCCAAATCAGATCCAAGTGCTATTTCTTTTTCTGATTTAGAAGATGACTCACCTTTTTCACTGGATGACCAAGCTGAGCTGTAAAGCCCAGGCCCATGTTAGAGAAGTCTGACTTGAGGCCAACCTTTTTTCTCATCAAAACGAAGGCTCAGCTAACACGGAGAAAAGTAACCTCTGAAACTATTTAGCAGCTGGTGAGCAAATAGATTATAACAATCAGTTCTGTGTATGTAATATATTAGAAAGCTTGGTAAAGATAGATTTTCCCTAATGATAGACTGTGAAACATCACCATTTTTTGGCTGTAAATAAGTGTGAAGATTGACCATGCGTCTGAAGGAATATGACATCTGCAGAAAGCATGTTAAGTGTCTATTTCTCCTATTTTTTTCCTTCACTTTTGCTATGAGTGGTAAATCAGATCTGGTTTATCCTTGTCTTTGGCTCTTGTATCTTTTTCCCAAGTTTTCACGGTGTCTGTGAGCATCTACAAAATTCCTCAGAGAAAATTAGGAGTGACTAGCCATAAACATATAATAGAAATCATATAAATGTGTATATACACATAATTATACATATTTATAATTATGAATTTTTCTTTCCTATTTCCTGATGAAGACCAGGCCATTTTTAGGCACTGCAGTCAGGAAGGAGTCAGAATTGTGCAAGCCAAGGGCAACTCAGGTTCTGTAATTTATTCATGCAGCAAGGCTGTCATTAGCCACTGTCAGACTATTTCATTTCAAGAGTTGTTATTATTGTGTGTCAGGAAAACTTTGGGATGGGGAAACCATGATGGTTTTGTACTCAGCTGCTGAATGGAATTTAGTCTGGTATTGGCCAAGGAACTAAAAATTAGTATCTGGGGAAATTATTGGATAAGATTTTTCATCTGTCAGGAAACAGATGAAATCTATCTCCCATTGATTTTGGGACATCTGTAAATCGAGGTTTGCTATTCTAAGTCAAGCTGAACAATAACCATTTGAATTATATTCACTGTGTTGATTCCCAGACTGATATATGATACTTCCAGGCTGGTGAACTGGCAGAGTCTTATGCCACAATGCTACAATTCAAAAAAAGCATTCCAGAAAGGTGGAAGAAGACTCAAGATGAAACCAGAATCCCAGGTGTATAAAACAAGAAAAAAATGGTATGACATGTGAGCATCAAAGAGATTTTCTGTAACTCAAGGAAAGCAATTCAAAGAAAAAAGAATTGTATTGGGTTTTTTTTAAGAAAAAACCCCAAAACTAAAGCAGAAAAAACCAAAGTAACCTTTACATTCTAATTAAAACCTGGACAGTTTGGTTGTGCAGATACAGCAATCAAGATCACAGGCACAGGCACTTCATTCAAGAAAGACGAATGAAGACTTAAAGACGAAGTCATAGGAACGAGAAGTGAAGTGCAAGCTAGGGAAAGACCAGAAGGAAGGACTACCTTCCAGATGCCTTCCAAGGCATTTTTGACACAGATGAAATGCTTGGCACTATTTTCCAAACCTCATTAACTGGGGGAATTTCCCAACGCACTGACAGAGAGCAGATCTTTCAGCAGGCAGGGCCTTATCTTATCAATTTAAGCTACATTGCTGTATATTGATTTGCTGACTCTAATCAGGATGTTCTTCTGAGCAATTAGATCTTGTCTGAAAATGTAGGAGTTGCTGCTTGCCTCTACTAATCCTGAGATTTCAATCAATACTCACAAGATTCAACCAGTACCAGCCAGGACGTGGCCTGACTGTCCGTTGGAATGGAATCTCCATCCAGGATAAGGCATCCCCACTCCCATACAAACTCACATCTTCCACCAGAGCCTCCTGCCTTGAATCATGCTTGGAGGATCCTGGCCTCCTCCCCTGTCTCCAAGGCAATCTGCACTGACTAGTGTCTGATTCCAGAGCTCACTTGGCTGTTAGTCAGGCCTCTCCTTTCTTTCCCCTGATCAGACTGCCTGGAACAAGTCCACATGGACAGTGAGGAGGAGGAAACTTTTCTTCCCTTGGCTTCTGCAGCATGGTGGGAATATTACAATTTACATCTCCAAGGCACCAGCAGAATATCAGTACCTTCCCTGGCCAGAGGAAGGGGAGGGAGACACTGTGACTCAGTCACTCAGCTGAGTCACCATTCTGGCAGCAGCAATTTGGGCGGTGCCACTGTCACCACCCTCCTCCCTCAAAGCTTTGCCTGTACTCACTCCCTGCCTGCAGGAGACTCTTCTCATCAGGGACTGAGGTACCCGCCCTGGTGCACCTGATTTTAAAATTAGGATGACATTCTCCAAGCCATGGAATAAACATGAAAGCATTCCTTTGAAAGAAAAAAGAAACTGTACCCACCAAAACCTTCTAAAATACCAAGTCACCCTTTAAGCTGAGTCTGGCAAGACTTTAGGCATTAAAATAAACATTTCTGCATGCCAAATATTCCCCTTTGATATTTGAAAGAGGAATTTAATTGAAATTGTTTAAAAATCCAAGAAAATACAGAATTGGAGTTTTCCCAAACTGTCCTTCCCCTTTCTCACATCAGAAGCAGAGAGTAACAGTGATATTCCTATACACCAAAATAAAGACCAAGCAGGTGGTCCTGTCCTACAGTATTTAATCATTATCTGAAGCTTCCCAGGAGAGCATCTTAATCACCCTCACACCTCCTACACTGGCGTGTGCCACAGATAAATCAGTTCTCATAGTAATTACAGGCAAGAATTCTTACAAGCACCCATAGGACATTATTTTATTTTCAGGCTGAGGAAAGTTAAAAGCCATTTAAAAGCTATAAGCCAGGCATGAAGGACACTTAAATTGTCTTAAAAATAGCCCTGGTTTTGCAGTATTTATGAGCAAATCTGGGGAGGACTCAGATGTGGATCAGACTGATTAAGGTGTGAATTATATGTAATGCAAGATATGCCCATCTGCCAGTGCTTTCGAGGCATTCAGACCCCTACACAGAGTTCTTCACTTACTGCTTCTCTAGAGTCAAAGCAGCCGGTAGGCCCAGGAGTGAATCTGGGCTTTGTGTCAAGATCAGATGAATGGCAGCTGTAAAAATTATTTGAGGATCAGCTGCAGCTCAAAAGAATGTGTGTGGTTCTGGCAGAGTTTGAGGTGTTCCTGCAGGAAATGGATTTGTTTCTGCCCTAGAAGTGCCCTGTGTGCTTTCTAAGATCTGAACAGAAAAATCGTTTTCACAAGCACTTCTAGGTCAGTAATTTTCTCTGTTTTCACTGAAAACTTCCTTTAGAAATTTACTTGAACAATTTTAGTCAGCCATTACCACATTAAGGCTTTATGACAGTAAAGTTTTTATTCTCTCACAATTTGAAACAGTCCTGGACAAAGATAATCAAGGGGAAGTAAATTCAAAATAGAAATTCTGCTAAGATAACAAAGGTCATGTCTAATGTGTAAAAAAATACTGTGTTTAACTGAAATATTTTGCTTCATCAACTTACTTTTTTTCATTGCCTGTGTCGCTACTGGCACGGGATGAGAAAGAAAGTGGAAAATAAGTTTAGGTGTCTTGTTGCATGACTATCTTCAGAGTCTTTATGCTTGGCTTTTCTATACACTGCAACCACATTTAGAGCTAAGCCATCCCTCAAATGTGTATTTATGTAGCTGTTCCTTTTCTCCTTCTTTTTTTTCTTTTGGAGCAATTTAAGTTCCCACACTAAGAATGTGAAAAGAAGCATCAGCAGAATGAGTCCTTGTTTGTGCCATTTGGACCCAATCACCTGAAGATGATTTTTATGCACCTGAGGGATGATGTGTAATGTTTATCCTGCTGAGAACCACGGCCCATGGGACACTTAGGAAGTCTTGCTGAGGCATGGGAGTAGCTCAGGGGTGCCAGAGCTGACTCCAGGCACCCTGCCTGGTGTCCCTGTCACCAGCAGGGCTGGGAGGGGAGGTTCACTCCATCCTGAGAGCCACGTCCCCATTGCAGGGTCCAACTGGGCTGTACCTATGGCACTTGTCTTGCCAGAGGGGCTTTGCAGCATGGCCAACTCATTCCAGCTCTGGATTCCCACCAGGCACAGGTGGTTTAGGGATTTCTGCAGGGCACTCAGCAGGACGGGGAGATGAACTCTTGTTGATTGTCACCAGGAACATCAATTTAGGCCAGATAAGGATCAGGCTTGGAATAACCACATGGAAAGCAGGACCCTTGTCAAGGAACTGGTGAGTCAAAATTCCAGACAAACCATATGAGGGGGATCTGGGCAGGCCTAGGAAGTCTGTATCAGATCATATTTGTATCCCTCCCAGTTCAATGTTCTATTTCTGACTGCAGGCAGTGCCAGTTATTTCAAAAGAAATTCAGCTGTAGACCATTGCAGTTTATCCCCAGGGAAAGCCTGGGTTTATATTTATGGCCTGTGTCTTGAACAAACGATTTATATCAATTTGAAAAAAAGGTTGATAAACATTTAGTCTTTTGGACAAGACACTCTCCAGCCCCTGGAGAGAAGCATTTTGACAAACCCTGGAAGGGGTGATAGGGGCCTCAGACACATTTTTAAGACTCAAGTCTTGGGGGTGTGGGAGGAGCTCATGCAAGAGCAAAGTCACTTTAGGCTTTGCAGGCTTAGATTACAAATTTCCAGGGAGATCCAAAATTCATGTCCATGCCATGTGAAAGCAAAGTGCCTCTTTCAAACAGCATTTACCCCACCTGAAACTGAGGACTGAAAATCCACCTCAGTCCCTACTGTGAGGTGCTCTGCACTTCCCAGGGAGTACCCAGCAGCTTTTAGGAAGTTTGGATCACCATTCCTCTCTGCCTTGCCAAACCCCAGGTGTCCCTGTAAAGTGGGCATTTGGAGTTTGCAGGGCAGAGAGGAATGGTGATCAGCAAACCCATCCAACCCACAGCTGGATGAAAAACTCGGATGAATCTCCAAAGCTGTTTCTTCCTTCAGAAGCACTGAGCTGACTCAAGATTTACTGGGCTGTCAAGACAAAACAAGGCATTCAGGAGACCTCCTGATCCCATCCTCAATCTCATTAACTTCCTGCCTTGCCCAGTGCCCCCGTGGCCTCATGTTAATGAAGGGCTGTAATTGGTAAATGAAATTGATTACACAACTCTTTGAATGAGGCAAATTGTCCACCTCTGGAGAAAAGGTATCATTTTCTGCTGTGCATAAGTCAAACCAGGGTCTCATAAAAGCCCTGGGTAAGTAGAGAGCATTTCAAATTGGCTACAAAGTGCTGGACAAAGCATTGGCAGAAGGAGGGGCAGGGACAAAAATTACCTTAGCAGCTCTTTCCTATCCCCATTTACTGTGATTCTATGAATTTTTAATTCTGAGCTGCACAATTTAATTACCACTTGCAAAGAGCTGCAGAAAATGAAGCCATTTTCTACTGTGGGTAGATCTGTCCTGTCATCTGTCAGCTGTGAGGGTGGTAATTATTCCTATAGAAATGTGGACATAAAATTGATCCATGTCTGCCTGAAGGACTGTATATTGGGGCATCACAGCTGGAAAAAGCTGCCAGAGGTTGTCCTAAAAGCCCTAAACGCCTCTTCAATAAAACAGTCTGAACTCTGCCATGTTGCAGGACTACTCAATATCTTGTCATTTAATCATGTTAATATTTTCATATATCTGGTTTTGAATTGCTGCAGAGTAAAGGAATCAATTCCTTTACTCTCTTACTCTCTTACTCCTTTTATAGTAGCCATTTTACTAATGCAGAGCTTGGCGTTTTTTATCTGAGAGGAGAAATGTATTTCTAGGCTATTCTGGGAAACAAGAAATAATTCCCTTTCTTTGTGAGATGCCCTTGTCACATTAATATCACCCTTTCAACTCTCTGTAATCCTTAAGGGAGTCCTCCAAGCCTGGTGTCAGTTTTGTTCTGAATATTTATCATATTATACAGGTGCTCTTGAAGCTGTAATGACAGCACAAGACAAAAAGATCTCAGTGTCTGGCTATATAAATAGAAATTATGAGCCTGTGTATTCATAGTATCATAGAACCATAGAATGGACTGAGTTGGAAGGAGCCACAGGAATCATCTCTTTCCAGTCTCTCTGCAGACTTCCACTAGACTGGGGGGCTTAGGGGGCTTACTCCTAGGTCAGAAAACCTGTGGGACAGGAATCATAATTTAATATTTCTTGTGTGTAAATATGCACCCTACTCTCAGGCTAAGCCTGACCAGTTTCATCTCCCAAATTCTGTTATTGCAGGAATTAAGCAACATTTTGGGGAGTTTGCTTGTGCTGATTTTAAGAGAACAGAGTGCCCTGGGAGTAGTGGTGATGGATGTTCCTTCATTCACTTAACTGAAAGGCTCTTACTTGTGCCGGCTGTAAATTAGGTTTTACAGACCAGATGATAACCCCAATTATTACCTTATTTTTTCCAAGAGGAGATGTTGTTATTAAGTGATTAACTGTGCTCGGCAACAGTTTCTTGAACTGTGGGGTTTTTTTGACCATTTTTCCTCTTGTTTGCATTGAATTGATTTATTTATGTAGACCTTGATGTGTTATAAACCCTAAAATTATCGTAGACATCAATTTTCTTCTCAGGGGAGACCTTATCTCACTGTTGATGGCCTGATTATTTAACTCACTGCAGAAAAGCAATATTTTCTGTGATATGCCAAATTATGCATTCTCCCTAAAAATCTGCTGTGACAGACAAATAAACGTTTTAGCCATGGGAAGACAGAAGCAGAGAGGTGTTGAGACTTGCTGAAAGCCACACAGTGTTACTGTCAGAGGCCAGATTAGGATTTTGCAAGTCACTCATCAGCAAACTCACTTGATTTGGGATCTGGGTTTTACAAAGAAACTTGGCAAACTTTACCAGTTCTCCAGCCACTGGCACTGAGATAGGATCCCAGGAAAAGCTCATGTTGGACAAAGGTTCTGCCACAGCTTCCCTTCCCTGTTTTGTGTGTGTGTGTGTGTGTGTGTGTGTGTGTGTGTGTGTATGTGTGTGTGTTTGAAGACAAAAAGGATCTGGCAGAAAGGTGCAAAAACTGTGGATAGAAGTTATAGCAGCCATTCTGTTGACACTGAGAAGTTATGATATGTGGTTTACTGACAAATCCCTAAATCCCTTCAAGCAGGGAGGTGGCCCTGCAATATGGGACTGCCACCACCCAGTTGGTTTGTTCCCTTTTTTTGGAGGAGTTCAGAAAATGGATCTCCAGGATCTATCTGAAAAAGGCAAAGCTTGCCAAGTGCCAGTACCTCTTAATATCACCATATCCAGTTTAGCAATACAGTTCCTGTCTCTGATGCCACTTCTGTGTTTGGGACATCTATGCCCTATATCCCTTCAGGAAGAATCATTGACCTAAGCTTGCTGAGTTGGTTACTCAGATAATCCTCTCAAGCAGGAGAGAACCACACAAATGGACTGGGTTTTTTTCTAGTTACCCTGTTTTAAGGATTGTGTGCCATGTGAAATAATAAAGATTTACTAAATTACGCAATCATAGAATCATAGAATGGCCTGAGTTGGAGGGGGCCCTAAAGATAATCTAGATCCAATCCCTGCCGTGGGCAGGGATACCTTCCACTATCCCAGGGTGCTCCAAGCCCTATCCAGCCTGGCCTGGAACACTTCCAGGGATGAGGCAAATGGAAGATGAAACCTGCTTACCTTCACACACGTGTACCAGGCCATTCCTAGAATCCCTAGAAGAGTTTTAGAAATAGGGCACAGAAAAACAGAGCAAAACTACAAGAGCATTTCTACTCTCCTTCATAATTCTGGTAACTATCACCTGTGGATTTTTCTCAGTATCTTCAAGAAAAAGACAAAGTTCCTTTTTCTGTTCACTTTCCAGCATTTTCTAACAATTCAATACTTGCAGTTGAAGGACATATGACATTTTTAATGTCATTGTAATGTCATTTTTCTCCACAGGCTGCAATAGTTTTCTTCCCTAGCTCCTTCTCTGGAGAAGGGGACAAGGACGGACACAGGACTGTGAGACCTGTTCAATAAATAATTTAATTATCAGTAATAGTAACATCTAAAACAATCTTCCCTACCCCAAGTGGAAATCATAGCTGGACACAGACACATTCCCCCAGCTGCACAATTCCCAACAAAAGTACTATTTAGAACTAATGGGTCAAAAACATTCCAAGATTAATTCTGCTGAAAATGGTAGTGTGAATCAATCTGAAATTAAATAGGTGGTGCCTAAACTCTTTCTTGCCATGGGCAAGCAAAACCTCGGATGTGGAACAGCAAGTGCAAAATAAAAGCAGCAATGGGAGTATTAGAGAAGAAAGTCTAAATGATGAAAATCTAAGCCTGAGCAAGATTTTTCTTTGTGGCCCAAGAGGTCTGGTCATACATATATTGCACATTTATATTTTACATGCATATATACAGTGCAATTATGCTCTTGCACATAAACATTTGGAGGAATTTTTGCTTCATTTCAAAGGTTTCCAAAGTGCAAACCTGAGAAATACTACAGATATATCAGGCAGATTGGGAGCCACCTTAATTTTCAAAATCATTGCAAATGCCTTTATGGAAAGAGAGATTTTTTTAGCTAGGTTAGGTCAAGAGCCGCGAGAGTGATGTAGAAATGGAAGCAAAGTCTACATATTCCAGAGTGTTCCAATTTTCAATTCCCATTATATTTTTAGCTTGGGCTTCAATTGTCAAAGCTGCTGTATACATGAGTTGTTCCCTCTGGGTGTTTAGAAGTAGAATAATTAACTGTGTAGGTTGGTTGGTAGTAGATAGGTAGATGTGTTGTCACAGAAATCAAGAAGAAACTCTATCATCCAGCTGCCTTGTTCCTTCAGGTCTTTTATTTCACTGCTCCAGCCAAAGTTGATTTTCATTTAAATGCGGTAAACATACAAGGCCTCTCATGAAATGTTAGAGGTCAACTGCACCCCTCATTTTATTTAGTGTATGTTTCTTTACTTCACTTAAAAGAAGAATAGCAAAACCACAAACTGAAACCCAGTATCACCAAGCATTGAAAACAAAATGGCGCTTACGGGACTGGAGTACTGAGGAAAAAACCCACCATTTTACTTTGCAAAGCATTTGGAAAAGTGCATTTGATCTTTTTATTTCATTCTTTGGTGCTTGATATTTCAGCCATCCACCCTGGGCTTAACTCTGTGTGGTCCTTCAACAAATGTGGGGTTTGTTCCTGGTGTTACTGCTCACCTACTGTGTGACATGGGCTGAAGCACATCTATATCCTTATGGTGCCTAAAGACACCTGGATGTAAAATGGCTGAAGAGGAGTATTTAATTTATATTTGTGAATTATGTTTATTCATTATATTTATGCATTATATTTATAGATTTTATTTAATTTAGCTTGGTTCCAGAAGGCTTAATTATAAGGGTCTCCTACCCAGAGTACCTAAATGAATGCTCTCTCATGTCTCTCTCTGCTCTCTTCAGTGTTTAATCCACTCTGCCAAAATATGGCACATTTATTTGTTTGAATTTTGTCATGCTAATATTTTTGCAAATACTTTTAAATTTGATTTCTATCTTTTTTTACAGTCCCCAGTTCTGGAATGTCCTTTGGAACCATTTCTGTGGGAAGGACTGCAGGACTGTGCTGTTTTCTCACATCATGAGCCTCTATCAAAAAAAGCTACTGCATAAATCACTAAAACAAACAAGAGGAAAGGTGTTTTGCTATAATAACTGTTAATTAACATGATTTGCCTTGTTAGATGTTCTTCAGTTTTAATTTGTGATGATCTATATCCATTTCTATACTTTATATATTCAAGATAGGGACATTGATGAGTTTCTGCTGTTTTGGATTTTTAATAAAAGGACATGTGTTCATAAAGTTTCATATTTCAAACATATTTCAACATGTCAAAATACCTTCATTTAAAAAATACAGGTTTTTATGCTTCTTATGAGAAGTATATCTTTAAAAACCAGAAACATGTTAATTACCAGTATGCTGCTCCATAATCAGCCCTAATCAGAGGCAGTGGGGACAGTAAAATGGGGAGGATGAATCTAATTTCAGTGCTTTGCTGGGTGAACAGAACCAAGAAACTTTTTTCCTTTGTAACTGGAAATGATAAACATGAACATGGATGATGTGATAAATAGAAATAAGAAACATGAACATAGATAACATGATAAATAGCACATAGATTGGGAACCTCATTATTTGGGAAGCCTGTTATTACAGCAATAAAACCACAGAAGGTGCTTCTGTAAATAGGATAAAATATATTTGTGTCTATGTATAAAATATTAAAGTAAACCTATAAAGAGCTAATAAATATATTTAACAGTGAAAAGAAAATTAGGAATTCACATATGTAACATGATGTATGTGGACTTTGATGTCATGTGTTAATAAACAAAATAGCATCTCTCTGTAAAATTAAGTCTGTGTGTATTTCTGCATGATTTTTTATGTATTAAATGCACAGTTTTGATTATTGTGCCACCTGTGCATTTTCTTCTCTTTTCTTACATTTTGTTCCATTCCCACTCTTTGGAAAGGGAATCACACAGAATGGCAAGACACTGGGTTCTGTTTTGCCCTGGGAAAGCAGGATCTGTCCCATCAAGCCGGTTTACAATACCAGAGGCATTTAAAATTGACTTTAGGAAGGGTGTGTAGAGGTATGCTTTTATGAACATGATTTCAATGGGACAAGTTCATGAGCAGGATTATATTGGATTCAAAGCAGGACTTGAATATCCTCATATTTCAGTCTTTCAAAACCCCCACAGATCATTTCCTACTGCACACCTCTGATAAAAACTGCTAAATATGGCCGGAATGTTACAGATTAGTTGTTTTTTAAGGCTGCTTGCTATAGGTTTATTGGGAGAACAGCAATTTTTCATTTATTCCTTTGTAGATCTGCAGCAAGAAATTCCAGAGAAGGATATAGATGGAGCAACAAACAGATGAAGCAGTCGGAATTTCTTGGTCTAGTGATATTTTGCAAGAATTCTTAAAAAATTGAGGCATTTTTTCCAGATCCTTATCCAAGGATTTTAACATTTGAATCCTGCATAAACAAAGGATTTGTTTCAGCAGTTTCCACAGTAATTGGCCGATGCAAACACCAAGAGTGTTTTAGGGCTGGCATAATGGGTCTGCTCTTAATTTATGAAAATAAATCACAACTTAGATGTCACTTTGCTGTTTCATGTAGTAAACTGATAGACAGCTGGAGAATCATAACAATATGGTAGCTTATTTCCTTTTTTTTTTTTTTTTTTCTTCAAGCAATGGCAATGAAATTTCTTTTCACAGTTGACCAAACCCCCAAGACAACATGACAAGATCAAGACTAGCCAGCATAGGTCAATACTTTGGATTGTCATCATTGCCAGTGTGGAAAATGGCTTCTGGTGAGCTGTACATCACAGAAGTCTTCAAATTACTTCCACACATGCACAGATGCCGTGTGATGAATGCCTTTCCAATGTGAAGTTATTCCCTCCTATTAATGTCCTGAAGCTGTATGAACATCTTCCCCAAAACTGGTACGAGGCAGCAGCTAGAGCTGATTGGAAGACAAGAATTCTATTTTTATTAACATCTTGGGGACTTCAAAATTAAAAAAAAAAAAAAAAAAAAGCACACTGGGACAAAAATTGCACTGGAACAAAATCTCTGTGTCTTTGGAGAAATGAGAAATCCCAGCCCCAAAACTCTGATACACATTTACATATTTGAGGGACAGACAGCACAGTTTAGACTTTGAACTACACCAAGGCTGTGTCCCCTGCTCTGTCTCCTTTGGCCGCCTGGATGACTGCTGTGGCCTCTTGGCTACAAAATGGTAGAATCATAGACTGTGCTGAGTTGGAAGGGACCCACAAGGACCATCCACTCCAACTCCTGGCCCTGCACAAACACCCAACAGTTTCACCCTGTGCCTGAGAGCATTGTCCAAATGCTCCTGGAGCTCTGGCAGCCTTGGGGCTGTGACCACACCCTGGGGAGCCTGTTCAGTGCCCCACCACCCTCTGGAGGAAGAACCTTTCCCTGATATCCAACCTAATCCTCCCCTGACCCAGCTCCAGCCATTCTCTTGGGTCCTGTCCCTGGTCACACAGAGCAGAGACCAGGGCCAGCCCTGCCTCTTCCCCTCGTGAGGGTGTTGAAGAGCACAATGAGCTCTGTCCTCAGTCTCCTCCAGCTGAACAGACCAAGTGCCCTCAGCTGCTCCTCATGCGGCTTCCCCTCCAGGCCCTTCACCATCTCCAAAACCCTACTTTGGACACTCTCAAACAGCTTTAGATCTTTCTTATATTGTGGCACTCAAAACACAATATTCAAGGTTAGGCCACCCCAGCCCAGAGCAGAGCGGGACAATCCCCTCCCTGGCCTGGCTGGCCATGCTGAGCCTGGTGACCCAGAACAGGGCTGTCCCTCCTGGCTGCCAGGGCACTGCTGGCCCATGTCCAGCTGGCCATCAACCAGGACCCCCAGGTCCCCTTCCACAACACTGCTCTGCAGCCTCTCATTCCCAGTCTGTCTGTACATTCAGGGTTGTCCCATCCCAGCTGCAGAGAATCCAGCTCTTGCCTATGTTAACTTCACACAGTTGGTGATGCCCAGCCCTGTCATTTGTCCAGGGCTCTCTGCAGAGCCTCTTCGCCCTTGAGGGCGTCAACAGCTCCTCCCAGTTTTGTATCATCTGCAAACTTACTTTGTATCCCTACCTGTCCTGCATCCAATTCTTTTATGAAGCTGTTGAAGAGAACGCGGCTTAAGATGGAGCCCTGATGGAGCCCTGCAGAACCACAACAGTGACAAGTCCCCAGTCTGATGTCACCACAGTCACTGTCACCCTCTGTGCCCAGCCTGTGAGCCAGTTACTCCCCCAGCACACCATGTTTCTATCCAACTGTGGGCTGGACAAAATCAACATGCTGTTCTCATTAATAGACTCTAAATTAATTTTATACCATCAAAATCAATGACCATCAAAGCAAACACTGTTTGTTGTAGTGACACTTTCCAAACAAACTGAAAAACTTCCATTACAACAAAAAAGTAGCAGTTTCTCACACCAGGACCACGGAATCAATGATCTCTGTGTTACTTCATGAAAAATAAGATGAACGTTATTCAATGCATCTAAAGTTAGACCAAAAAGAATTTTAAAAATCTTTTGCACCTGGAAGAACTTTTCAACAGCAGATAAAGGATAGGAACAACCATTCATGGCATTTTTCGCTAAATAATAATTGTGTTTCTGAACTGACAGAGATGTTTTTGTAGGAAAGCAAACCTTTAGAATGTACACCTTGACAAAGGAATTTTTTTTGTTCTATTATGTACGGAAGCACACTGACCTGATACAGATATAGTTTTTATAGCTGATTACAATCTTGTCACCCGTATACTCCTCCAAAATATTGAACTACTCTTTTTCATCTCAATTCAAATGAAATAATATAAGACCTTTTAAAACCTGTACTAACTTTATATTTTATGCTTTGATAGACCCAATTTTATGGGAGGTTTTCAGTAGCTTGTTTCTCTTTTCCAGAATAAGCTAGTATTATATTTCCCTATATAGCACTTGTTTCTGTTTCTGCTCAGTTTAACTTACTTCTACTGCTAAGTTCTATTCTTCAAGTTTCATTTCAATTTCTGATTGTTAACAAGGAAGGTGAAATGTAGTTTTTGAAGCAGATTATTCTGTATCGCCCTCCTAAGAGGACTTTGCAAAGCTTTCCCACCTCTGTTGGTGCTGCTGTCACATTTAAGATACCAGAATATGCCTTGTAACCTGGTTTTCCACATAACTATTTTGTGCTTAGATGAATCAAATTGTCCAAAAACTCATGCTAAACCCATCTGCCATTCTGCCGGTGCTCCAAAAGTGCTGCTCTCAGCTGTGTCTCCTTCTCTCACTGTGTGGGATGTGCTCTTGCTTGAAAGAGACCCAGCCAACAGCCAATTTTGACCCTCAGACAGACAAGAGGGCACCTGCAAGCCAGACTGGGATTACCAGGTCCATGGATTTGAGAGAAGTGAATGAGAAGGGATCCACCAGAAAGGACTAGAATAATGCAAAGTTTTTATTTTGACCTACAGTTCAGAAGCAGAGAGAAAGCAGTTAAATCCAAAGTCAGTAGATTTAAAACTGATAAAGCAAGAGAGTTCACAAAGTCTTAGCTACTCTTTATCTGTACCTATTATACACAGGGAAAAAAAGAAGAGAAAAAGTAAAAACTAGTAACAGAATACTGCATTATTATCACATTGGAAAATATAACCAAATATATACCCCAGAAGAATCTATCTTAAATAAAAATGTCAGACTTATAAAGCTACTTTAAAGCTTATTAAGCCAGGTATTAATAGAATAATTCAATTTTTATAATACTAAAGAATAAGTATTTAAAAATATATCTTTCACATTTTATAGTTGCTATGAAAGGAAAACCTCAAATTTAATATAGTCTTTAAAGTCACTTGTTTCTGAACATAGAATTCTCAGAATAATGAACAGTTAGGATAATAATCAGTCGAGACAAGGAATGCATTGATGTGTATATAAGGAGTAAAACTGTGTGTGAGAAACAGAGGATTAGGCCCCATTCACTTTCAATTTTTTTAAACATTCAAAATCATGATTTTAAGCAATGGTAAAAAAATCCACAAAAATGTAGACTGCCACAGACTTTAAGAAGTCACCCAGTCCATTTTTCTACCCTGGGCAGGGTTACATATAAGCAAAATTCAGTCTCACAACTCACCTAGCAAATATTTGTCTAAATCTTTCTTTAAGCCTCCACAAATTCCTGGAGCATGCTGATCCAGCCTTTCACTATCTTGCCATTAAAAAGCTTAGGTTTTTTCCCCTAATTCCCACCTCTTTCTGTTGAGGCAATTCAAACACATCATGTCTTGTTCTGTTCCTGGTGGCTGTTATCATGTCTCTGCACATTCTTCCCTTCCCTAGACTAAACAAACCCAGCTCCTTTGCTCTTGTCTCTCTAGCTGTGTTTTCTGGACATCTGATAATTCTTGGTGTTCATCTCTGGGTTTTTGCCAGTTGGCAAGGGGCATTTCTCCAGCTGTTACGTGCATTCAGCTGGACACAGGATCCCAGATTGGGCTTTATCCATATGGGAAAGAGGTATTACTTCCCATACCTTCTGTAGCACCCCTCATTTACAGGGGATTCCTTTTTTCATCACGGTGGATCTGCTGACTCACACATTCCCTTTTGTAGATTTTCTGCCTACTAGGTTGTTCCATTCCTTATATTTGTCCCCTTGACCCTTAGAAATTGTTGGGGTTTTTTATTTTTTAATTTGAAAGTTGAAAAGATGAGAGGCTCCCATGCAAAAGAGGAATTGTAAATATGTTTGCAATTATGGAAAGACAGACACAAAAAAAAATTACACATGAAACTAAATTTGTTTTCACTACTTCACAGTTACCATTTGCAGTCTCTAATCTTTTGTTACAAGTGGTGACCATAAAGTAATCTTTGGTACAAATTACTTCATTCTGGAAATGTTTGTATTTTGATGTAATTAAAAAAATCAATGAGTTCTTACTTAACATTCATAAATAAAAGAAAAAAAGTATGGGATCGTTAGGCAAATGAATGAATAGAAGGACTTCAGAAAAAAAAGTGGTGTGTGGGTTTTCCAGTGTTGTCTAGAAAACTCAGGAAAATAACTGCATTTTCTTCACATTCTCTTAAATTTTTCAGACTAAAATTTGTCATTCTCTTCAAATAAGGAAATGAGAAAAAGTCTGTATCGACAAAGAAATTATTCACAAGTCTTCCTCTTTCCTCAGAATGTGAATCATCAGTACAACACCTGAAGCCTGACACCCTGGTATTCCAGGATTTGTGGCTGAGCTCTCTGAATACCACTTTCTGGCCAAGCCTTGCTTCAAGACTGCAGAACTTCTGTTGCCTTGCTGCTCCAGTTTCTAATAATATATTTGAGTTTCTGCTCCAGCTTTTCCCTCAGGAAAGACTTGTTTGGATCTTCTTCTGTCCCAGCCACCACTTTATTGAAATTTGCAGTTTAGTTCCTCTTAAAACTGAAGTCATCTGTCAGATGTAGCTGAAATTGGAAAAGGGTTTTGAGATTATGAAGAGAAAGGACAACAGCAAACATCAGACATTTTGTTAACATCAATCTTATCTCCACAGAAAATCAAGCCAAGGAGTCTCTGCTCTCTAAGCACTATGACACATTTCCTACAAAAAAACTTGATTTGTTCAGGCTTTCTAGAAATAAATGGCAACAAAATGAAACTATAATTCTTGCTACAAAAGAAACTTTTAGAGGGTCTGGGTGTGAGAGGAAACCAAGGAAAAGTTTTCCATTAGCCAGAGAGACTTTGGATAAAACTTTTACAAACACTGACAAAAGGGGTAAAAGGAAAACCAAACTTTCATGCTTAATTGCAGCTGACATCATTGAAATCCTCTCCTAATTTACTCTGCAGAGACATTATATAATTTATTATATCAGCAAAGACACCACTATCATTTAGAAATCAGTGATGATACTGCAGAAGAGTGGACAGGATAGAATTTAAGCTGTTCAAAGATTAAATTTATGTGTTAGACTTTAAATAATTTGAACATTTTTGTCATTTTCCCTCTCTTAATTTAGAGCTATCGAGGATTCTCAGGCATCAAAAGCAAGCTGTGGAACATATTGTGAAAATTTATGAGATTTCAACCTGGATATTTTCTGTGTTCGTGCATCTGAAAAGTGAAGCGATAACTTGTTTGTCAGTTTTCAGATCCAATGCATTTTATTTTTCAAAATAAACAAAACCCAGTCCTCATCTCCATCCTTCCAAACCATGGAACTGACAGAGTCATAATTAAATGTATTTCCACTTAAACATTTATTCCTGAGGGGAAAGGATTTTTTAAAAGAGACAGAGGAGAAATAAATTAGCAGAAGTATCTCTGATCTGTTTTGAACTTGATCATTAAATTCATAATTTTTTCTACCTTCTTGTTTTGCCAATGTCCTCTCTTGTCTTTCCTTCAGAAATTCCTTGCATAATTTCAACAGCAGTTCCTAGTTTATTAATTCAGGCTTAGGCATCCAGCTCTTTTAAAACAGGGTTCCCTCAGTCATTTTTCTGGTCAGGCAAGTAGCCTTCTTCTCAAATAGTTTTTTTTTTTCCTCTCCAAAGCAAATCCCCCAGTATTATATTTCCCTATCAGAGAACAAATACAAATTCTTCCTCCTTCCCCCCCTCAACAACAGCCCATTGATTTCATGCACGCTTTCCCAGAAAATCCAAGCAGCTTCACATTCTCCCTGCCCCCAAATCCATCAGGTTTCCCATTCCCACAGTCTCCTCCCGCCCCTCTGAATGGACCACACTTCTGATTCCCAAGGACTCCATAAAGAGCCCAGGAGTGAGGTGTCTTCCCTGGCAACTCTGCTGTGTCACAGCAGCAGTGTGACAATGGCAGCAGATGGACTGCCTTGGAGCCCCTGTTAACAGCATGATGTCTTAACCCAGCCCTTCCGTGGGGATCCAGTTTTTGGCTGCTTGGCAGGCTGGAAAGGGGGAGAATCTGACCTCCCTTACTCCTGTGCTGAGACATGAAACAAAAGCCTTCTCTTGCCTCACTGATTTCAGGCTGGCTCAAGTCCTTTGCATCATGCAGGGAGCACAGGCTGCCCCATCCTCCTGTCATGAAGGTAAATGAGTGATTTATATTCCTAATATTATTATATGGATGTCAGTTCAGGCAGGTTCATGCAAGGCAAGACAAGAGCTGTTAGGGAATTTCACTGAAAAATCAAGGTGATTTCATTTACTCTCATGGCAGAAACAAAACAAAGATCATGATTTGCAAAGTTACTTCAGGGAACAGCTCACAGGAGCTGCCATTTAATACCCTCTCAAAGTAATTAAATGACTTCTTATTTGATCACCTAAAGATGGCATATGGAAATCCATAATAAACCTGGGATGCTATATTTTCTTAATAAATATAACTTAATTCGATTTTTCATCCCTGTAACACTTAATACTTACACACAAAAAATTATTTTGCTTGGAGTTGTATCATGAAATAAAAGTAATTGATTTCTCACAACACTGTTCCCATACAAACACCAATTTGTTGTCTCCTTTCTCTGCTTGGGAAACACACTTCACTTCTGATAAACTGACAGAGCTTAAAATAGTGGACTGGGAACTCCCAAGATTTCTTGTTCCCCTCCCCCTTGACAAGAATTAAAGACTTCCTCTTTCACATGGCAAATCTCCCTTTTACCACATATTTGGTATCAGAACTGTCTTTCACTAGGCCTTACAAATCCAAATTCCTTCAGGTCTTTTTTTCCTTCAGTAAAAACCATATGTACAGGCAATAGGAATAGCGAGAATATCCATTCTCTTCCATCATTCCCCTCCTGTCTTTTCTCTTTCAAGGCAGTCAGTTCCTTTCCTTGCATGGACACAGCTCAAGAGTTTCCTTTTAATAGTTCCCATCCTTTTCCCTCATGTGTCACCTCTCCCACTGCAGATTCAAAACTCTCCAGCTGGATCCTTTAAGAACCAAAAGATGCACAAATCTATACAGCTGAGCTTTCTATGAATTCCCTGTATGAAATTTGCTATGAAATTTCATGATTTCTATGAAATCCCCCCTGTGAAATCAATCATGGTGTTTTTGGTGGATTTGTAAAATTTGCTGTCAAATTAGTCATAGCTAGACTTTTACTATATGAAATGAAAAATAATTATTTCTTCCATCACCCTCTCTGATGTTTTTGGTGAGATGAAGCTGGACAGGAGGTGAAAGCTGGCACGTCCTGCAGCTCACCTGAAAAGAGAGAGTCCTTCCAAGGCAGCTTCTGAAGGAGAATCAGTGGGGATGTTTAAAGGGGTGTCAAAGGTGGAACCTCAGGTAGGAGATGCTACCTTAGCTGATTCCAAATGCCAGTCCTCATGTGGAACCAGCCTTGCCTTGAGGCTGCAATTTGCAGAGGCAAAGCTTCCCTCTTTTCCAGGCTGCAATTCACCTCTTCAGTAAAGACTTTTGAACAGGATTGAGCAGGTGTTGAGACTGCACTTCTTTCAGAAGTGCTGGGAGAAATTGTCCCACCTTCTGCATTAACACCCTCACAGATGGCAGCTTTACAGAATCATCAAATCACAGAATTATTATCACTGGAAAAGGCTTCCAAGACCATCAAGCCCAAACTTGACCAATCCCCACCTTGTCAACCAGACCAGAGCACTGAGTGCCACATTTGGCAGTTCCTTGGATACCTTCAGGAATGGGGATTCACCACCTCCCTGGACACCCCCTTCCAGTGTCTGATAGCCCTTTCAGTGGACAAATCTTTCCTGATGTCTGACCTGAACTCCCCTAATGCAGCTTGAGACCATTTCCTGTCATCTTGTCCCTGTTTCCTGGGAGTCAAGGAGTTGTTCAGAGCCAGAAGGTCCCTCCTGAGCCTCCTTTTCTCCAGGCTGAGCTCCCCAGCTCCCTCAGCCCCTCCTGGAGCTCCAGACCCTTCAACAGTTCCATTCCCTTCTCTGGACATGCTCCAGCCCCTCAATGTCCATCTTGCAGTGACAGGCCTAGACCTGGACAGGATTTGAGGTGTGGCCTCACCAGTGCACCTCAAAGCTCCATCTGGCTGCTCTGCCACTCCAGATCAGCTCTGTGATGTTCCCTGCTATGTGCAAAACCTGCAGTCTGGACTGTGAGTGACCTCATTGTGATGGAAAGGTGCTGGCAGGGAAAATCTTCCATTGCTCTTTTTAAAGCACCATGGCTGTGCCAGAGCAGGAGCCATGAAATGGAGCACACAGTTTATTCTGCCTTTGACATGTTTGTTTTTAGCCCAGTTTTTTCTTATTAGAAAGTACTTTCATTTCTTGTACACATTTATCAGCACTTCTGTGTAAGCACAGTGTTTAACAGAGCAGTCTCACCATCACCTTCAGACATCAGCTGTTCTTCCATTAAGAAAATAATCCTCCTGTGTTGAAATAAATGGTGATATGTCTGAATCTGGAGGACACATTTTTAAAAGGTGCATTTAGGGTTATGTAATTTTATTAGCCAAAATCACATGCACCCTGCTTTACCAAATTTATTATAATATTTAGACATCTGTGTAAGGAAACAGAATCACACACTAACTTACAGACCTCTACAGTATGTGTTTCATGCAAGTCTGCTTCCTCACACACTTTTGGCTCAGGCCAGCCTATCCTTGGAGTTAATCAGGGAAGCTTACAGCCCAAAACCTGCATTCTGTAGGGATTCTGCCACTCTTTTCCAGGGAGGAAGAAAGCTCAAGACCATTGACAAAGACCAGATCATAGCACTCGGCCCGTGAGCCAAGGTTGGGGCACCAGTCCGAGTCTGGGTTTTTTGGCAGTACAGACCAAATCTCCATCCTATGTAATGTGGTTTTGTATTACTTCTGTGAAAAATAAAATTTTGAGGTAGGTGACTGATTAAAGGATGTTTGCAACACTGCACTTAGTGTGTTCATTGGTTGCATTTTTCTTCTGCTCACTTTCAGAGGATTTTTTTTGCAAAAGGATTTAGCAGTTCCAGCAATCCACTGCATTTTTTGAGAGTGCGGGGTGAGTTCTGCACTGATTTATTGCACTGCAGAATGTGGAATCCATTGGTGTTAGGATCAGGTGACACAAGATCACAGAACTCAGAACCAGTGTATTCTTATTGTCTGTTATCTGATAGTTTGCTTGATGGCCATATAAAGAGCTTTTTTGTTTTAAACCTCTTGTGTCTAACTGGGTAAGAATATCTTACCTTCAGATATTATACGATAACATTTTACATGCAGTTTACGAATGTGAATCAGTGGGGCCATTAAGTAATATTTTTATATTTCCTGTGGTTTGTTTTGGGTTTTTTTATTTTCTGTTTGTTTGATAAAGCTCATTGGACAAAATCTTTTGAACAGAAGACATGATGATGTGTCTAGCCTTTTCTAAAAAAAAAACAACCAAACAAATTAAAATGACCCAAAAAACAAAACAAAACAAAACAAAACCAACAAAAAAACCCCCAAATTTTGGGAAAAAATATTTGAGTCAAAATTGTTTGGGTTGAAGGAAAGTCCTTTTTCATGACAACTTGTGAGTTCTAAACTTTCCTTTTCTGCAGCTTTTTGCTTGGTCTAATAAAAACATCCTCTGCCCCTGCAAGGTTTGATTGTCACTGTTACAGCAGAGCTGATAGACACTGCACACTTTAACTAAAAACTGTCATTGTCCGATCAATATGATGGCTTAGATGGGAATAATTCAGACTTAAACTATGCAATAGCTAAGGTTTACAATCACTAATGGCTTTGAAATAAAAGAGTCAATTAGTTTTACAAATACATCAGGCAGTCACCAGAATTTCACCTTCTGGTTTTGGTAGGAAAAAACACGGCATGGTTCAGGTTGATGCAGAATCTAGTTTTATTTTCATTAATTCCAGTCTCAAAACTGAGCCAAGAACCCTTTAGAAACACAGGCCTTTCTCTAATGGTTGTCAGATTAGTAAGGACTTACCCTGATGTGGATCAGGCTGCATTTGCAGGTTGGTGCAGACATTGTGAAGATAATAATCTAAAGATATTATTCAGGCAAGATTTAAAACTCTGCTTAGTTTTCCATGTGTAGGCAGCCTCAAAGAAATCAATGGGATTACCCATCTATGTAAAGTTAAATGCACACATAAGTCCTTGTGAAGCTGTGACCCAAGGGTCCAGCCTTGTATTTATCTACAATATGGATTTTAGTTCTAGAGGCAATTTCATTGATGATTTAAATATGCTCACACACAGCAGTGTCTCATATTCATGGCTGCAGGTCCTTAGATAATGTGAGGAATAGCAGAAAAGAGAATTTTATTTTCAATCTGTTCACTTTCACTATTGTAACTCCAACAAGATTTAAATCCTCCTCTTTCCTTGCATTTTTACTCTGAAAAGACAGAAGATGTTAATTAGTGTTAAATTAGAAGGTTTTTTCAGTCTTCATCAGGGCTTCCAATTCCACCACATATTGTTCTCAGCTTTAGTTTATAATTAAATTACTAGTGATAAATTGGTCGGCCCCTTACCCAAGTTCTGATTAGAACATATTTGATATTATTATTATTATTATTATTATTATTATTATTATTATTATTATTATTATTATTATTATTATTATTATTATTATTATTGGTTTAGTCATAATAGTGACTTTCCTGCAGAAATTTCCTTTCCCTTTCTGTTTCCCTTGGAAAATGTGATCTACCCTCATGTAACTGCTTTGGTTATGACCTTTTGACACTCACTGATGTCTATTCAAGAATCTTCAATTAAATGTGACTGAGTTCAGCAGAGTAATGGCCCCTTATTTTTACAGCTGTATCACAATTTCTTCTCCACAAGAATTTCAAATTGAATTTTTTAATATTTGGCATTTCTCATTAAAGATATATTATAAAATAATTTTTATATTTATTGGAAGTCTCTGAACCATCTGCCTTAAAATTCTAGAATATCTTCTATGTTTATTAAATCTAACTGTCTTTGAAGAATTTAATGGATTTTGATCACACTTCTTTGAAGGACTATTACCTGAAAATCATCTGTCTTCAACACTCGAGTTCTGTAAACCTGAAGATATTTTTTCCTAACAAGATTCTTCATTAAATACTGGTTTCCATTCTGACATCAAGTCTCAACACAGTGTAGCTCGACAGAATTCAGTAAAATTGGGCTGATATGGAGATATTGCAAAAGTAGAGTAAGAGACCACAGCATTTTTAAATATAAGGTTTGAAATCACCATTCTGGTTTTCTCTCCACAAAAAGTGATCAGCATTAACTAACAGCAGGAAGTGGTGGAAGGAAGGAAGTGGCAGAAGGGAGGGAGGGAGGGAGGGAGGGAGGGAGGGAGGGAGGGAGGGAGGGAGGGAGGGAGGGAGGGAGGGAGGGAGGAGGAGGAGGAAGGAAGGAAGGAAGGAAGGAAGGAAGGAAGGAAGGAAGGAAGGAAGGAAGGAAGGAAGGAAGGAAGGAAGGAAGGAAGGAAGGAAGGAAGGAAGGAAGGAAGGAAGGAAGGAAGGAAGGAAGGAAGGAAGGAAGGAAGGAAGGAAGGAAGGAAGGAAGGAAGGAAGGAAGGAAGGAAGGAAGGAAGGAAGGAAGGAAGGAAGGAAGGAAGGAAGGAAGGAAGGAAGGAAGGAAGGAAGGAAGGAAGGAAGGAAGGAAGGAAGGAAGGAAGGAAGGAGAAGGAGTGAGATTATTTATTTGTTAGGAGAAGAGAAAGAATTGTTAGGAAACAATTGTTAGGAAAAAGAAAGACTGTGGAAGAGATACCAGGCTTTAGGGGAAGACAACATGATTTAGGAGAATGTACTTTAATGCTTAATTCTGTTTAGTGTTTATGTGGTTTGCATCTCTTGCCTTCACCAAGTCATTGGACCTTCATGGTCACCAAGACTTATCTTCTGCCTGTTTTCTATGCCTCCTGGCAAGAAAATAGAATTTCCATCCCTAAAACTTATTCCATGATCCAAATTTTCTTTTAGAATCTCAGTAATGTTTGATCTGACAAAACAATGTCTCTGAAAGCTGTCAAATAAAAAGAGTCCAATATTCCACTTGCCAAGAGCTTGTTAAAATAATCGGCACAATCATATTCAGGACTGCATTCATCTCACAAAACTTCACAAGTATGGATAAGGCATGTAGAGCACACTGTTTGCCAAGACTTTTCCTGCATCTGATGGGGAAGATACCTAAAGAGGTATTTTCCTGGGGTGAATGGATGCATTCCTGGATGTGCTGTTCCTTTAATCACAAAAGGGCTGTCTAAATATCTAGGATTGACTGGATGCCAGTAAGACACTGATGTGAAATAATGTATAATCTAAACCAAGAGACCTGAAAAATCTCATGAAACAAAATATAGCCAAAAAACGAACATACTCCCCTCCCCCCCCCGCCCTCCACCAAATTTGGATGTCATGTAAAGGAACAGGAAAATTGAGGGGTTTGTCTAGATTGAAAAGCCATGGGTGTACTTAAGCTTTTGAAAAATGCTTCATCTTCTTTAGTCAGACTGCCAGCAAAGGGTCTGGCAACATTTCTGGACAGTTTTATAGTTGTAGCCATGTGTGCTGATGTGACAGGGCCTCCAGTCTTTCCATGCTCAGAATTGGCAGAGTCATAATCCCAGGAGACTCGTTCTGCAGGGTTTGTAGGACATTCTGATCACCCAGGCAAGAAGAACTATTTTACAACTGTGGACTTACAAATTTTCTCAGTTCCACAAGAGCAAAGTTTACAATGTATAGAAGCTCACAAGCACTGAAGAAACCACTTCCTATGCTTTGTATAGACTCTCACATGATTCTTTATTTTTTTTTTGTTCTTGCTAAAATGTTAGTTAATGGACTTCTTCTCTAATGTCTAATAATATTTAGTGTTCCACTGTGGCATGCAAATTTTCCTATTTAATTTGCCAGTAAATTTCACTTAATATCTTCCCTTTGTCAGGCAAAATTTCTGTCACTTCAAAATACTGCTCTAGTTTTATGTCATTGCTTCTTTAAGCAATTTTCAGAAGCTGTAATGAGGCAGGGAGGCAGATGCCTAGAAATTTCAGAAGAAGCCCTCACATTGCACAAACTTCTCTGACTCACTGTCTTAATAGACTGGAGCTGAGGTTTCATGTGGTCTGCTGCTCCATGTGATGCCAGCTATGTTACTTTTTCAAACAACTATTTCATAAAACTATCTAGCAAAACCCGACCTATGAATCATTAACAGCATTGTTTACAAGATGACTTTCATCTTCCTCATGTTTTTCTATAGTAAATTTCCACTTTAACACAAGCCACAACTACACCCTTAAGTGGAAATTCATTACCCCTAAGCTGAGTCCAGATTTCTGCAAACAGAGTTTGGCTTTTATGCTGGTTCTTAACAATTAACATTTAATAGATATTCAGCCAAGTGAAAGACCCAACTGAAGACAGTCCTCAGACTTAGGAAAACAGTGCATGTAGCTCAGTAGTACCTTGTCAATCCAGAGAGCCAAAGACAGAACCTGGAGTTACAGGTACCTGTGGAGTTTACTCTGTAGGTGACAGGATCCTGCCAGAAGCACAGAAAGTAGAACCTCTTCTATCCACTACTTTCATACAGAATCACCAACTGGTTGAGACTGGAAGGGACCACAGTGGGTCACTGGTTCCACCTCCCTGCTCCAGCAGGGCCATTCCGCAGCACAGGATTGTGTCCAGAGGGGTCTGGAATATCCCCAGTGAGGAGACTCCACACCCTCTCTGTTCAATCTGTTCAGTGCTCGGTCGCTGCCCAGGACAGAAGTTCTGCCTCCTGCCCAGGTGGAACCTCCTGGGCTCAGTCCCTGCCCGTTCCTCTGGTGCCATTGCTGGGCCCCTGGAGCAGAGCCTGGGCCCTGCTCGGAGCCCTCCCTGCAGACAGGGACACCCAGGACTGAGGGCCCCTCTCAGCTGGGGCTCCTCTCCAGGCTGGACAGGCCCAGCTCCCTCAGCCTTTCCCTGCCAGAGATGCTCCAGGCCCTAAATCATCTCTGCAGCCTCTGCTGGCCCCACTCCATGAGCTCCATGTCCCTGCTGTCGTGAGGAGCCCAGAGCTGGACACAGCACTGCAGATGTGCCTCACAGGGCTGGGCAGAGGGGCAGGATTACTCCCTGAGCTGCTGGCACTGCTCTTCCCAGTGCACCCCCGGACACCACCAACCTTCTCGGCCCCCAGGGTGCTGCTGCCTCTGGACACCTTGTTGTCTACCAGGACCCCCAGGTCCTTCTCTGCAAAGCAGCTTCCCACCAGGTCATCTCAGCCTGTGCTGGTGCATTGAATTTTTTCTCCAAATAATGCAGGACACTGCATTTGCCTTTACTAAATTTCAGGCATTTCTTCTCTGACCATCTCCCCAAGCTGTTGAGGTCCCTCTGCAGGGCTGCTCAGCACTCTGGGTTACTTGTTTTACAGCTCAAAATTTGAGCAACAGTGTGAGAAAACATTTTGATAGCACAGAGAGAGGAAGCTGAGACAAGAGCATTACAGGAATAGAGAAGTCTGTGGCCATGTAGAAAGTGATAGAATTACTAGCACTGAGATGTCCACATTGTTTTATAACTAAGTACCAGCCATGGGTGTTGGCTACTCACGAATAGCACACAGAGCAAGCAAAGAATGTGGATTTTCCACGTAAAACATTGATGTCCGAGTTCACAGTCATCACAGGGGGCTCCTGTTTTGTTTTGGCATACATTTCCTGGCACTTCTTTTGCCTGAATCCTTTCATTCTACCCTGCAAACTGGATTGGAACAGAACCTCAATTTTTCACACACCCAGTAAAGGCTGAGTGCTCTCATTCTCAACCCTGAAGAAAGGTCCTAAGCGCAGAAGAAAACAGACAGTGAGAAGAGAAACTGCATATGGGAAGTTAACGAAATTGTGTTGAGGCCACAGAAATTCTATGTTTTTCAAGTGTTAACTTGTGTTATCAGACAGTAAAATATCCATAGTAGCTTAAAGCAATGGTGGAGGTTTGCAGTAATTTTCCAGGCTTTTCTGCATTTTCAGAAATGAAATATGAAATACAGGCAAATGTGTGATTGGATAAAAATATTTTCTCCCATTGATTTTTCTGCCCTTGAAAAATCAGTCAAAATTTAGATAATTTGGAGCATTTTACCAGCTTTCACCAGTGCTGTTATTGATGTCCTGATTACTTGCATTAAGCACTAGACAGGAGCTCAAATTATGAGCTGCCCCACCCCAGTCCTGTTGTTTCTCTGTATAATACAAGAAAAAATTTCATTCAAGAAATAAAGGCTGCCACAAGGAAGAAATACAGTGATGCTGATTGGTGTAAATTGGAAGGTGCTGAAAAGTGGCAATATTTTCTTTCAACCAAAAGGCAGTAACATCTGAGAGAGGAGTTGAGGATGACTGTCAGTCAAATTTGATAAACAATTTGTGAAGAAAGGCAAAAGGAGAGGTGCCAGAGTCACATCTACAGGAAACTGAATGAGTCTGATTGGAAATAAGGCACAAAATGCCTTATCAAAATCTAACATAACATCAGCATACATCTGACTGTAAGATCTCTCCAAACACAGGTTGTGAGATGTTTTCTTCATAACATCATGAGGCATGCCAGAAATATTAATAGCTCTTCTCATACAAATATTCAAATATTCAAACATTCCCACTGACTCTGTGCAATGTTTTTTATTCATATTTTTTCCTTGTCTAAGATTTCTATTCCTAATTTGAATATAGCATGCCCAGAATTTTCCTCGTAAATATAACCAAGAAATCATAACTGTACTTTATGAGATTAAAGAATTAAAGAATTCAGACAAGCCTGTAGGATGGGATGGACTCTAACTTCTGAAAGTTTTAGCTTCGATCATCCTCTATAGGCTAGGAAAGTCATTGGATTAACTTCAGGGGCACTACACCTGATTTAAAACAGTGGGAAAACATGTGGGTCAGGGCTATAATACCACAGGTATTGTAAAGCATTATTCTGCACTTACTACTGACTTACTGAACAACAAAGAGGTCCTGACTGTGTTGGAAGATTACAACTCTTTTGCCACAAACTCTTGTTTTCGCATTTTCACTTCTTCCTGGGGAAAACCTGTTTAGGATTCACTCTCCTTGGAAAACGTGCAGTTTAAGCATAACCCATTCATTGTGTGAAAAGAAAACTTTGGCCACAGTACTGTACATAGCGTGATGAATTTTTACTCTGATAACTATAAGAACACTGGAAATATGGAATTGAGACTGCCTATAGTTCTCAGAGAGTTGGTCTGTATTCATACCCAAACTGGAAAAAAACCCCAAACCTGCCTAGGGATTATAAAATTTGGACTGTTTAAGAACTATATACAGTAACAGCAAGAAATGTTTTAAGATTGAGAATTTGCCTTAGAGACATAACCAAGAGGAATTTCCATTTAGCTCAGTGGATGATGAGGGGATGGTCTCAGCAAACCTTGGGTTTGCATGATTTAGGACCCACACACTGAATTTGGGCAACAGAGTGTTTATTCAGTGAATTAAACATTACACTTATACATATTTACCAAATGCATGTTTAAAGTGAAAGTTTAGTAGCATCAAAACTCTTCTTAGGCACAGTGATGTAGGAGTTGCTTTTTAAAAGTTTGGAGTAATTTTTTTTCTTTGGTTTGTCAAAAAAAAAAAAAAGGAAAAAGGAAAAAAAAGAAAACCAAAAAACATCACCAAAAACCCAAAAGCAGGGTGTGAGTGCAGCCAAAGCTGTTTTTTTTTGTGGGCTCAGTTTGCCCTGTACTTGGTTTTGGCAATTCACAAGAGCTGCCCACCTTACCTAGAAAACTTGCCTGGGGAAAAAGGTTTATAAGATTAGCATTCCCTTGCAGCTCCCTCGGACAAGGCTGACTGCAGTTTTTCCTGCAGGATGTAAAATAAGTTCAGGCATTGCCAAACAAATAGGATTAACAGTGCTGTGTTGCTACATTTTGTGTCTTATAAGAATGACTCTTCTCGAAAGTTCAGAGGCTGGATTTTGATTCAGAAGCCAAAGGACAAGAAATGCCACTGATGCCCAAAAATGAAAGCACTTTCTGCCTGAAGAGAAAATGAGTTTCTCTAGTTGGATGCAAAAAAATTCCAGTCAGCAACATATTGAATATAGTCCAGGGGGTCCAGCAGAGATAGTTTAGGGTCTGGACCATCTCTGACAGGGAAAAATTTCTTTCATCAGCTATAACAGGGGAATTGGATGACAACAGTTTTGCTAGTTGAAAATATAATGATATAACATGAAGTCTGAAGCCATGATATCTTTTAATCACTTCTCTGGTTCTTTAATTTTTCAGTTTTGTAATAATTTGGTGAATAGATTGTTTCTAACATTGACAGCTTTATTAACTCACTTGACCTAAGTCAGCATAACCTCACTGACTTCCAAACAGCCAAGATCATTTACAAGAACCAAGATGCTGGCCTGGACTTTTTAAATGTGTTCCCATAACTTTATTCCTGCACATCACCAGGTTCTGAGTGCCTGTCTGTGTTACATACACAATAGTCTTCAAGCCCCCAAATAAAGGTTTATTTGGAATACCATGGAAAGTTTTGTTAACTTAGAGTTTGAATGTGAAAATGTTAACCATAGACTACCCAAACAAAATCATTGGGATTGCATCAATTTAGAGCAGTGAAAAATCTGACAAGTAGTGACCTCTTTCTTCAAAAATATTCTTTTTTTTCCCCAGAAACTTTGTTTTCTGTTTCTATTTTTTCCTTTAAATATAAATTATCTGAGGAATACACAGTAGACAGCTCTGTAATCTTACAGAGATTGAGCTGCCTTTTCTTTCTTTTCTTTTCTTTTCTTTTCTTTTCTTTTCTTTTCTTTTCTTTTCTTTTCTTTTCTTTTCTTTTCTTTTCTTTTCTTTTCTTTTCTTTTCTTTTCTTTTCTTTTCTTTTCTTTTCTTTTCTTTTCTTTTCTTTTCTTTTCTTTTCTTTTCTTTTCTTTTCTTCTCTTTTCTTTTCTTCTCTTTTCTTCTCTTTTCTTCTCTTTTTTCTTTTCTTTTCAATTCAAAGTACAAAAGCTCTGAAATGCTAAACTTTATGAGGCCTGTAATAGGTCCTTGGCCTGAAAGGAATAAAAATTAATAATAATCATCTAATACCAAGCACTTATGTCATGCCTTTCATCCAAGGAAGTCAAACCACTTTTTAAACAGCAATGAATCAATAGAAGAATGTTTTGCCACAGGCGAAAGAGCAAAACAAAAAACCATCCTTTTACTCCCTGCAGCCTCTTGAACTGCACAAAGGCAATAATTCTGTGAGTGAAAATTACACTGCTTTTTGGTGCTTATTTCTTAGCACTTCTGGAAACTTGTATCATGTTGTTCCTCCACACAAAGTCTCTCAGTGTGCAAGAGCCACGTGGCAGGACCAGTTCAAGCAAATGTCAGGCCTCTGTCATTTTCTTTTCCTTGTGTTCCTGCCATGCCACCAAATACCAGGAAAGGAGATACAAATCTCTGATACATTGATTACTGATTTCATCTTTTTTTTTGCTCTTAGTTCCACATGGATAAAAATAACCATTTTAAAAATAACCATGCTCATGAAGAAGGGGGGGCAGCCCCAACTTTCTCAGCTCTTACCAACTTCGTGCCCTCTTCTGGACTCTTCCCTACCCAAGTGCAGCATCAGCTTGGTCTTGGTGAACCTCATGAGGTGTCTGGTGTGACTGGTGTCCCCTGCTCCAGGTGAGATTCCTGGGTGGCACTGAATTTTGACAACATCAGAGAGCACTGAGAAGGAAGAAGGGAAACAGAAACCTTTATTTATGCCACTGTGGGTGTATCTGATAGACTCCTGAGAAGGAGCTCCACAAGGACTAGGACAGGTCTGGAAAAGGCTGGCAAGGATGGTCAGAAAAAGTCTTCTACGTGTGGAAAGACTGAACACACCCCAACTCATCAGCTTGGATATCTGAAGACAGCTATGATGGACGTAAAGCTGTAAAGTAGCAAATTATTTGTATGGAGTGGCTGAGGATGATAATTCATTATTTCTTACAGAACACGAACTCAGGAATACCAGACGCAGCATTCAAATGAAAAATAGGAAATTCTTTTTCATTTCATTATTCCAGAAGATAATGTACACTAAATGTATAAACACACTTAAAATACTGCAAGAGAAATTTCTGGACACCATGCAGATATTAAACACCATCAAACAGGTACAAGCTCCAGATGTGGAAGGTTTTGTGTATGATCATCAAATAACTCAGAATACAGATTACTGTACACATCCACGTTCTTAATTCTTTCCCTGTATACTGAGCCAGACAGATCTTTGATCTACCCTATCACATCATGAATTAGTTTCACTAATATGAATCATCTAATGTCTGTTAACCAAAAGCCAACTTCTAGGCTTAACTGATGCTTGAAGACTGATTACCTAGTTTTAGAAAGGGTGCATTTTATTTGTTCAGGAATAACCTCTATCCTTTTAGAGATTTAATTTAAAACTAACATGGAAAACTGTATGAAAATGTCTTAGCAGGTAAAATTCTCTTGTCTGATTATGTATCTGTCATCAGAGGATTATTAGAGCAGGTTAAATCATCCTGCAATAGAAGGAGCACAAATAAATTTTCATTGCAAGATAAAGTTGTGATTCAGGAAATTGCTTCCTCAGTAGATAAAGTTACTATTAACAGTGATGCACCAGAAATTCAGTACACCATTTTATGGGCTGTATTTCAGACAGGTAGCAAATGAAAAGTCATTGCTATGCCAAACCATCAAAACACTTTTTGATAGGGGATGTGCCTCATGTTCAGCATCAATTTATTATAAAAGACCCAAGATAGGTTTGAAAGTAAGAAATCTGGTATTTTTTTGTGTCATTGTACACAATTACAAGTAAGAAATCTTTTGGGGACAAAAAACTAACAGGGGCTTATATAAGTAGAACTCAGTTTCCTGAAAAAAGTGGAATCTAAGGATCAGCAGGTTCGTTTTGTGCCTGAAAAAATACTCTTTTAAACAGCTGCAGACACAAAATCCATGTGCAAAGCTGGGAGGAAAATTAAGACGTTTAAAAATGAAAACAAACTAAAGAAAGATGCTGGAAATGGCTCAGGCTGTTTGATGCTGCTGGCACTGTAAAAATCATTCTGAACAAACTCCATTTTATCACAGGGAATCTCTGCTGGCATAAAAGCAACCTCTTGCAGCTATGTCAAAAAGAAAAAACATGTTTGTGGGAGTGGATAGGCATGGGAAGAATTTGGTTGCATGTCACATTCTAGGTGATGTGACATGGCTTGGCAGCCATTCCCCAGATGACCTCTGAAGTCAGGGTGAGCTAGAGCTGGCCAAATGAGTTAGGAATACGAAATAAAGAACAGAAGAGACTTAAATTAAAAAAAAAATCCATTTTGAACCAAACTGAGCCCCTTTTAAAGGTCCTTGAAAAGCAATCGGAAACCCAAGAAATTAAAAATACACCAAGAAGCAATAGATGAAAGGAAAAAGAAATTTAATTTTTTAAAATTGATTGACTATAATTAGTGTTAGAAACTGTTTCCCAGGCTCTTAGTTATTCAGAGAATGTCACCTCCATTAACATTTATTCCTTTAGTTCGTGAAAAACACCTTAAAAGATAGCATGTCAAACCTCACTGACTTCATGTGTTCATTTCACACTTGCAAAGGTACAAATCCTTGCAAGCACTTATGCAGTGATTTATCTTTACTCACACAAGGATACTTTGGCTGTGCTATCCAGAGATATCCATGGTCTTTCAGAGATACACCTTGGATAAATACTTTTTTCCCAATTATTGGCGTAATTTCCTTACAAGCAAACTTGCAATGAAATATCATTTAATTAGGAAGTCAATTCTCTTATTTTCTTTGTGACTGTTGAAAAAAGTGTTTCAATAACTGAGTTTCTGATACTTTTTTTCTCTGTCTGTTTTACATTTTACATTTACCACTTGCACTCTGCCTTGAAGGTTTTCATTTGGGGAGACAAAAAAGACTAAAAGAAGCAGGAAAGTCAGGCAGTTTTTACTCTGGTTTAAATAGAAATTAGTAAAAGTGTTAATTTAAGCATATAATATTAGGAAGAAAAATAAGTATAGAGAAGCACCAGAAATTGTATAACAAACCAATTTTGTCCTCCTTTTAGTATAAAACATCTGATTTCAATGAATTTTTTTTCTTTTCAGTTTTTGTAGATTCAAGTTTTGCCCTGATGTAGTCAGAGTTGCACAATTCTGGTGCTACTGGAGCAGGCTGAGCGCAGGTTTGGAGTTTTCAGTCATAAGCTGGTTCCTGGTCTTCATCAGCGGCGATACGAAAAGGTTTAAAACTGCAAGAGCAAACCATGATTTGATGCTGTTATGAGGTTATGTTATATCATGTCTTAAGATCAATTAACTGTTCAATATTTTTAAAAATCACTCGATCCCTGAAAAGCATGCAGTCCGAGATGGGGTCTAATAACTCAGACAATAACATGCCCCACAAAATTAAAAGCAGAAAAGGCAAATTAGGCCTAAATCTCTAGAGTATTTTATGGAGATGTCTTCCATTTGCTTAGAATGTCAAGCAGTGATTTTATTGTTTTGAGGCATGTAAAGCCTCTTCTTTAAAAGGCAATTTGTATAGAGCAACTCAGTGTAGCTCCCCCCTCAACAGCCCTCCAGTGGATAAGTGAATCTTTACAGCTCCAGAAGAACGTTGGCTGTTTTGTGGCAGGAAATCAGGTTAATGAAGAGATCTGAGCCCCACACATGCCCACAGTGATGCTGGCCAGAGAGTTCCTCCAGCTTCAGACAAGCAAGCCAGCAGGAATTTCTGTCCATGGCCAAATGCCAGGATTGAACTCTTCCCTGGGCAGTACCTTCCACGACCCACTAACTCAACGAGATGACAGTCTCATTAGAGCTTTACAGTGTTTATGGAATATTTAATTGCTTTCCTACACCCTGGTCCTGTTTTAAGGTTTGTTTAATCATTTGTGTCTCTGTTTCTAATGGGGATTTCAGTTTCCAAATGGGCCGGAAGCCAGAAATGTAAATGGAGGGCACAATATATTGCTTCCTGAAAGATGACACAGGGCAGAGGGGAGGAGAAAAGGAGGGCGCAGAAGGAAAAAGGAGGATGGGGGAATGTGGGGAAAAATGTAATCTTAAGATTCAGGCTAATTGAGCACCCTACCAGGAGAAGATGGATGATACTCCTGGGCAATTAGCAGACTAAGCAATATCAATAAATGAGTCTCTTATAGGAGACTTTCAACAGAGAGAAAATGGCTCACATGAAGGAGCTGAGGAGAAGAGCTCTGCAGAGTGATGTGGGAGGGAAGTGAGATGCATAGAGCAGCCATTAAATCAAAACAGGTGGATCTGCAACATTAAAGCTGAGTAAAGAGGAAGGTAATGCCTGACAGGAAGGGTTGCCCCTCTGAGCTTCCCAAGGATGGAATTTGGAAGGGCTTAACCTTCAGGGAGATGAAGAGTTTCCAACAACCTGGGACACAACACAGTGGTAGCAGTGGGTTCAGAGCAATGTGGGTCTCTTTTACAAGCAGTTCTTCCAGGAACATTTATGCCTGGCTGGCAAAATTACCCCATCCCACAGGAATCATGGAATGGATGAGGTTGGATCAGCTGGACCCACCTCCCTGCTCCAGCAGGGCCATCCCACAGCATAGGGCACACGATTGTGTCCAGAGGGGTCGGGAATATCCCCAGTGAGGAGACTCCACACCCTCTCTGTTCAATCTGTTCAGTGCTCAGTCACTGCCCAGGACAGAAGTTCTGCCTCCTGCCCAGGTGGAACCTCCTGGGCTCAGTCCCTGCCCGTTCCTCTGGTGCCATTGCTGGGCCCCACAGAGCAGAGCCTGGGCCCTGCTCTGAGCCCTACATTTGGTTATTTATACACACTTATACTCTCAGTCCTGTCTTCTGGAGCAGTTTTTCACCTGGCTTTTTTCTTTTTTTTTCTCCCTTTCTTTAGAATCCTGGGAGAGAGAACAGGATTTCACAGGGTCACCAAGTCCTAACTACTGCAGTCTCAGGAAACATCGAACAATCCTAGTAAAAAATCCATGGAACTCTACCTTAAAATCTGCTCAGATTATAGTCTCACTTCTCCTTTACTCCTGCTGAACAACTGTTGCAAAAATCTCTGCCTTGAGGACTTCAGAATGCTTAACAAATTTCCAGCCTAGATATATTCTTTCTAGGTTATACCCATGTGTTCTTGTGCCAATTATTTCCTTCAGTTTAATTACTCTTCTCCCTTCCTGCTGTTTATTTAATTGCTTTTATCAGCTTGATTTAGGAGCTTGTTATGAAGTGGTTTTAACTGTCTTTTAGTTTGTTTCTAACTACACTGTACAGTGCCTCAAGGGGTTTGGCAGGGACTTTCTGTTGTCATAATTCTCTGATTATTCTTAATCCTGTGAGCCATTCCTCTATCAGGGATGGTTTGGAGGTATTTAGAAAAGCACTCTCATGGTGTCACCAGGTTACTAAACCGAGAATATTCAAAACCCAGTCCCTCTAGCAGCTGTGAAAGTTCAGAATGCAGAATTTGTATCAGGGTCTATGGGGTCCCATGAAAGTGGTGCTGTTACATTTTTCAGTTAAGAGTGACTGAACTGCTTCTTGACCCAAGAAATTATTGGACACTGTTCAAATGACTAGGGATGTTATTCAAATATCAGTGGAATCTATGTAAACTGTCAGCTTCCCACAGATGTTGTCAGAAATAGCAATTATGGATAATATTCCTGCCACTGTTTAAACCTTTCTGTAAATATGCATTTAGAGGGCAGTGTGTGTATAAGAATGCTCTGCTCCTTTCTTGCTCTGGTATCCTGGCATTTCTTCACCAAATGAGCTTTGTGCCAGGGAGTAAATACTGTCCCTTCTGTTAACTCCCATTTGGAAAGGTAATTCCTGCAGCTAGATGGTGATGACTTCATCTTTTGCACCATGACTGCCTAAACCACCAGCAGTTCATGGAAAGGTGAAAGCATCACACCAGTAATGTGTCTGCAGGTATGGTATCTTGTGCTGGATTGTTAGAGCAGCTCCCCTCAGAGCAAATCCCAGCTTCCTGTTTGCTGGGACCCTGCAGCCTGGCTGTGGGAGCAGGGGAGAGAGTTTTCCATGTACCTGATTTGCCACTCCTGAGCCAGCAGACAGCACATGCATTTGATTTATTTAATGAATGAGAGTCTAATTATAAAGCAGAGGAAATCACTGAAGCATAAATTTATGGGCTGCCTGAGCTCATCTCCCATGTAGGCAGAAATCAGTGGTGAGAGTTGATGTTAGCAGTAGTGAAGATGTCAGGGAGGAAGGTGGATACCTGCAGGCTTTCCCTGACTCCTGGTTGGAGGGGAACAGGGATGCCACACCAGCAACAGGAGAGGCTCAGCTGGCAATGGCTTTCAAACATCTCCTTGAGTCCAGGATGTTATGAAAAGAGAAATAGGGAGACTTGGATAAAAAGTCCAGCGTGTTCTGACAGCAGGCTGTCCCTCTGTTTGGATATAACATGAAAAACTGAGTCATAAAGGGCTGCAGCTATACACTGCAACTTTGTGTCCATTTTTGGCTACGTCTTGAATTACAAAAAAATTACATTGACTTCTTAGAAAGGAAATCCTTGCCTTTCTACTAATATGCTGTAATATTCCTGGAAGGGAGCCAATGTGTCAATTTAAGTACCCTCTCAAAGTGCGAGGGGCTGTGATATTTCCAAGTCCCAATGCCAGCTCAAGCCTCTCTAGAATGTGTGCCAAAGTCTTCCCACGAGAAGAATGCCTCACATTAAGCGTGTCATCCCTGGGCTGGCCCTCAGCTCCTTCCCCAGCTTGGGATTCTCAGCTTTAACCTTCATTCCCATATCCCATTTCCCAGCCCTATGGAAAAAAATGCCATGGAGGACTCCCCCCTCACCCCCATCATCCCTTTACACATTAATGTGAAATGAAATGTTCTCATAGCTGGGTGTTGAACAACAGACAGCAATTCCTGTGTGGGGAATTTTAATGTCACATTTCTTTCCTAACCTGGATGCTGCTCAATGTGCTTGTCACTGTAGCTTAGAATTTGTACATGTCCAAGGACCCAGCCCTGCAGAGGTGACCAAAAATTCAAAAATGTCCAAATTTGAGCCCAAATGATGGAAAACAGAAGTTTTTTCTGGATAAAACATATTTCAGAAAGACTTTCTGACAGGATATGTCTGTCCTCAAGAACATCCCCAGACTTGTTCAGTAGCACATTTAGAAATCCAGTTAACCATCATGCACTTGCAGTTTAATGGAAATAAAAAGTACAATCCATTTTAAGACTGATGGAAACTGAAACCCTTAGAAAAATATAATCAGTTATGTTTTCAAATTAAGCCTAAATTTTTATGAAGCCAAGCTCACAAACAGGACAGTAAAAAATTTAATCTGCTTTGTATGGGTTTTTAAAAACACCATGATATTAATCTCCATCTTGACTTATTTGGGCCTCTGATATTCTCCAATTTTTCTCAAAATGTTAGAGCCAAGGATTTGTCTGTGTGTGTTTGAGTGTAAAATGAAGGAAGACACAAAATAAACCTCCTCTGCAGGTACAGAACAAGGAGATTTGACACTCTTTCTGTAAAAAGGGGAATGGGAATTGCCCTTCTATTGTCATTACTGGCTCTGCTGATTTCACTTTCTGTGGTAAGCTGGGTATCTGTTATAGCAGGAAGATGAATTTAAGAATATCTTAGTTCACAATTAATTTACATAACTTTCTAAAGTACAGGAGTGGGAAAAAAACCAAACCAGTCTAAAGAATTAAAAGAAAATTGCTAAAATCAATAGGTATGTAAAAACAGGCATTTTAACTCAGTTTACAATTTAAGGAGAAGGATTTTAAATACTTTTCTTTGACAAGGTCAGTAATCACAGAAGAGAAGAAAATCTTAATAACTTTTTTATTATCTAAATCTTTCTTTTTGAGATGGACTGGGAGAGGATATCACAGATTTGGACAAAAAAAAATACAGGATATCACAACTTAGTTAGCAATACACAGGAACCTCACACTGGTATGAAAGTATCAGACAGGTTGAAGTCTTCTACGAAAGCAAGACTAAGACCCCCAATTTGGAAAAAAATTAAGTTTAATAACCTGCTTTCCCATATTCTGAGGCATGAAAGATGAGATGCACCATGGTAACATTGTGATATTTTACTCCATTCTTGGTCATAATTTTAGCATAATTCCAAATCACATTTGATATGTCGCACTCTTTAGTGTTTTGGGCTTTTTGCTTTTGTTTTAAAAAAGTTTGGAGAAATAAAGGATTAAGTATCCTTCAGCTCCCCTGGACATGTGAAATCCGGACAACTTGCTTTGAATTTTTCTATTTTTCTCATATTATTGAGTCCATCATTTTTTCTTTGCAATTAACATGGAAACATCAGCTTTTCTCCATGTTTTTTATTTTTATTTAGTTTGGGGACTTTATTGAGGGATATTTTTTTTTTGGTGGGGGGATTGAATTTTTCTTGTTTTGGTTTGGTTGGTTTTATTGTTTTGTTTTTAGGGTTTTTGTTTTAATTAAAGTATGCACTAAGAGAGATCCTCTTCCACAAATCAGGGTAGTGTTAGGAATTTAAACAGAGTGTTTTGAGACTGAGTTAGGATCCAGAGTTTAGGGATATAGGGTAAATTAACACAAATAGGTTTCTGCACTTGTTAACCACACAGAAAGATAACAGAGTAGACAGAGAAAGAATATATATCTATAAAAGAAAGAATGCATGAATGCATAAATATTATTTAAATGTATTTTTATGTAATAAATGTGTTTATTTAAAATAAATGTAATAATATCAATGCAGTATTAATCCCTTTACATTTACAAATATGTGGATTTAGAGGTAATTAATACTTACTTTTATTAATATTCATAGTTAATGTATTTACAGCAAAAATGTTGCTTATTTGTTGGTTTTTTGGGAAAAAAAGGCTTTAAGGATTGACTTTATAGGTGGGAGAATGTAGGCAGAATAACACAGATCAAAATTTGGAAATCCACTTCTGCACATCAGGTTGACCATGAATGACCTTGGAGTGCCTTTTGTTAAATTTTCCTTGGGAATTTGTGATCAAGGAATCAAACTTGAAGAAGCCTATGCTGTCTTTCCTTAGACAGAAAAAGCCTTCCTTGAAGGATGACTTACAAGCCTTCCTTGCAGGATGACTTGGCTTCTCCTTTTTCCTAAGGGAAAAAACTGCTGGGGACTCACCCTCAAACACAGAATTATGGTATCAGTGAGGTTGGGAAAGAATTCCAAGGCCATTGAGCCCAGCCTGTGACTGATCCCCACTGTGTTAACCAGACCACAGCACTGAGTGCCACGTCTGGGTGTTCCTTGGACACCTCCAGGGATGGGGACTCTACCACCTTCCTTCCAATGTTTATCAACCCTTCCTAGGAAGAAATTCCTCCTGGTGTCCAACCTGAACTTCCTCCAGTGCAGCTTAAGGCCATTTCTTCTTGTCATGCCAGAATGGCACAGTCTCAGAATTACGGCCACATAGATAAGGGGCAGGGACAGTCTTGACCTCTTTTTTGGCAAGGGAGAGGATCAGGTTGCTCAGAGCTTCCACAGAGAACCTCTGAGCCCATTTCCCACAGTTTGTTTGTTCCTGCACTGTCTTTAACCTTAGGCACATATAGACATCTTGAAGAGTCTCTCCAAAGAGTGTTGAGCTCCCCTCTTGGCTATGCTGGTGAAAATCCAGACACTCCTTTGGAAGTAACCTGGGTTTTGATCTTTGATTGACTTTGGCTGCTGCGGGAGCTGATCCTCCAGGATTCTGAGCCCTTCCGCTAAATCTGAAGTGTTTGGTTGTGATTTCACTACTGCAAACCGCTGGTTCAATGGGGCAAGAGACCTTCCCACAGCCAGAGCAGCAGCTGAGTGAAGTGACCCCCACAGAGGACTGAAGTGACCCCCATGGAAGACTGGGCCTGTAGTTTGTTTATGGAAAACCAATCCGGGGCCGGAGCGGTGATTACACAGAGTGCTTGCTGGCTCCCGCTCCGTCCCTGTGCCAACAACAACAGCACAATGCTCCGAGTCAAACCTGTTCACAGGGCTGCGGCTGAGTCAATGGACGGGACTCCTGCCAGCTCCCAGCCAGCCAGGGGTGGTATGCTCCTCTTTAGTTCACTTGGATCACGTTCATCTCTGATGCTGGGTGAAATTCGGAGGTGCTGCAGGAATCCACCAGGAATATTTTGAGAGCTTTGGCACCATCCCCAACGGCAGCAGAGATCAACCACTTGGTGTTATCTCCTTCCTTTGTCCATCCCATGACACTTCCCAGCTTCTCTCAGTTTCTAATTTAGCCTTCCCATGGAATAATGTGCTGCAGATTATTTAGCTGTGTCTTCGCTTTTAAAATTGGAATGTTTGCATTTCGTTACCCCACATTGATCAGTGGACTTAAGGCATGGGTAATGTGCAGGGAAGAGTCAAGAATATAAACATTATAGGCAGAAGAAATAGTTAGATTTAAGCACAGTTACCTTTAATAACCCTATATATATGTTATATTCATCAATAGATATATTTGCTGTAATCTCAAGTGAGATGTATACATGTATAAGCTGCCTTTTTAAAAATCAGTGTTTTAACAGATATAAATACTTGTTGAGGACCAAACAGCTGCTGGAAGGCATGATAGAGATAGAAATAGAAATAGAAATAGAAATAGAAATAGAAATAGACCTTTGAAAGTTGCCAGGTAATTTTTTAAGCTCTCCTGCTCAGCACTAAAGAAGACAAAAATCATGGGAATACCAAGGAAAAGGAGTTCAGAGGTCAGCATGCTGGAAAAACAAATACCCTCACCTGTAATAAACCAATACACTTTCAACTGAATCCTCAGCTTCTTCAATTCTCACAAAGAAATAATTTCTTTGTAAAATTTTAACGTCGCGTTTAGGGAGGGAAAAGCTTAGCCAGTTGTTTATTCAGGGAACGCAAGCAAAAAGATGTAAATTTTAATGCTATAAATTCTTGTAGCTGCACTGAAGCAAAAGAAACAGCTGCTGTTGATCTAAAACAGCTTAGCACCTTTCTAAAACATCTTCTAATGCCTCCAAGCACTCTCTTGAGGTTTTGTCATTTTGTTTTAATTAGAGGGGAGGGAAAAACCTCTAGAAAGATAAAGGCAAAAGCTTCAAGGAATGGAATGCAAAGATCCGTGGGCTAAGGAAAAAGAAAGCATCCAATTTTAAAAGACAAAAAAAGGCAAATAGTAAGATTCAAATTGTAAAGTTATTAATACTATTTAGAAACTGCCAAATGTTTTAAGTGCAAAACTCCCAAAATTTTGGAACTGCTGCTAAAATAGAATACAAATAAATTTATGTGGAGAAATTAATCAGAAGTACTATTTGTAACATTTTAATATAGTATTTGACTTTATGAAGTTGATACTAGTAAAATTTGTTTTACATTTGTTTAAAGAGACAAAACATTTCTCATTCATATAATGAGAAAGTAGAGGCAGAAAATCATCATTCATTATGCTTTTAAGACTGTTGAGTACTGAACTGAGGTACAGTTTACCCCTCTGATATCTGTCGCCAACATTTTTGCTGATCTCAGAGTTAAATATGATCAATGTGATGAGTTTGGCCTGCATAGGAAGCTCGCATTGTGAGAACCACAACTCCCAGGAATATTGTAGATTAAAAGGGAGAAAGAGAGCCTGATTAATGAGAAAAAAACACAGAAGAGACAATACTGCTTAAAATATATTTAATGTTTTGAGATAACTAATATATTACTATTTATCTAGCTTTTTATTTTAATTTATTTTATTTCTTTTTTTTTTCTTCCTCCAGTGAACAACCAAAAAAGCTTGGAAAAAACTCTTTTTTTCCTTCCTGAAAAAAAATGTAGTGGTTTTCATTGACATTCAGACAAGTAGTACAAGGCAAGAATCCAATTTATCCTGCAGTCTCTTCTGTTTCACTCTAGTAATGAAGAGGAGGTATAATATAAGCAAGAAATTGCATTGGGTTCACCAGTTTTATTGATTTGGTTTTCAGCTGGGTGCAAAGCAATTTTATTCTTAGTGGGTTTTAACTTTGGAGCACAAAGAGAGTTTCTGGATCGCCTAAAATTTGATGAAGGGATCATTTTACCTCTGTGCTGTTTACAGAGCAGTGGAAGGATCAGAAAAACCTCCTTCATACTCACCAAGCCAGAAGACTCTCACAATAATATCTAGCGGAAGAAAAAGGCCTTTTTGCTCTGTGTCTTTCCTCCACTAACCCAGAGCAAAAGCACGGATATTTCCCAGCAGAGCAGGTAGCCGCCAACGAGGGAACAGAGTGTTTATCTACTTCCCTGGGAGCTGAAGTGTGCTTTTCCACTCTTGTTATGCTAACCTCTGATACCAAATGTTAGTCTTGCCTACCCGGTGTATGACGTTGGCAGGCATAACGGGGTAACCAAAAAAAAATACAGAAAGAAAAAAAAATATTATTTTGGCTCTTGACAGCAAAACAAGAAAGGACCATTTGTGGATCCCTTCAGTTGCTAAACTGTGATCTCTCAAAGTTTTCTGCTTGTGTTGTCTCAGTCATATCCATCCAGAATGAAGGAGCTCTAATGCTTAATTCATGTTTGCAAAGTGGACTTTTAGCTTGAATCCTTAGGAGTGCCCAATGGCATGGGTCTCCTTCAGGAGAAGCTATTACAAAATATTCTGGATCAGATTTCCTGCATCATTTCCACTGCACCAAGCCAGAACAGAGTCATCAAAGGGTGTTAACATTTTCATACTGGGTAAAAATCTGTTAATTAAAAAATTTTGCAATAAATTCATAAATATAAGGCAAGTATTATAGTAGCATGCTGTTCTCATTTAAGTTTTCAGGACTTTTTTCTTAAAATAGTGACTGAACACTGCTTTAGTATCTGATCCAGATTAATCTAAGTGATAACTTTTGGGGTTTTAAGTGGACCTTAAAAACAGAATCCTTCAGAGTACAAAAGTTGCAAGAACAAAATAATCTTTTAAATAGAAATTTCAGTAGTATAAACTTTTCCTCATGGAAAATATTACTGAAATATTTTTGTTTGCTTCTTTGTTTCACAGAAACAAAATTGTTGTGGGGGTTTTTTGTGGTTTTTTGTTTGTTTGTTTGGGGTTTTTTTGGTTGTTTTTTGGGATGGTGTGTTGGTTTTTGAGGTTGTTTGTTTCTTTCTTTCTTTCTTTGTTGGGTTTTTCTTTGTTTTTTGTATGTTTGTTTTTTTTTTTTTTTTTTTTTTTGTTTTTGTTTTGATTTTTTTTGTTAAAATACAGTAGCAAAACAAACATCTCACTTGAGATTTGGAAACATCCAGTACCAGCACCAAATGTTCATGAGGATCTGGGAGCACTGGTAAAAGACTATGACTTCATGTCAGAGCTGGACTCTGGGTGCATTTTTGAGTAGAGAGGATGACTCTTAAATTATAGCTTTTAACAACTGGCCTGAGTAGGCTGCAGGGTAAATAATTACAAAAGTGATTGTGCCTCAGGCCATTGTAGAAGAGGTAAAACCATGCCTTATTACCTTTCTCTGCATGCTGATATGATTTTATAGCCCCAGATTGCAAGAAGTGTTATCTTTGTTTCTCTAAATTCCTCTGCAGCAATTCTTGTTCTTTTCAGTCCTATTTAGTTTTCCAACCAGGTCTTCCATCCCTTCTTTGTCTTCTTGTTGGCCTCCCACTTACTACATGCTACTACTCCAATCTTTTTTCCTACAAACCCCAGAACTGCTGTTATAAAAGGATAGGTGATGTGTTAAATCTTCAGATGGGACCCCAGCCCTTGTGTTATACACGCAAAGTCACAAGTGCAGAGCACAAGGAGGTGGAATTTTTTGGAAAAAGGGGTCAGTGATAGTGGCCTGCACAGCAGCTAGAAGAATAGATCAGCCCTATAGAAAGAATCACAGAGTCGCAGAATCACTGAGGTTGGGAAAGACCTCCAAGGTCCTCCAGTCCAACTTGTGGCCAAATACCACTATGTCAATTAAACCAGAGCACTGAGTGCTACATCTGGGTTTTTCTTGGACACTTCCAGGGATGGGAACTCCACCACCTCACTGGGAAGCCGATTCCAGTGTTTAGAAGCCCTTTCAGTGCATCCCACACAGCCATCCACGAGACTGACCCAAGAACTGATGACTATCCAAGCTCCAAAGCAGTGTCTGTGTGGGGTGTTTTAACAGCACAAGCCATTTCTGTGTGAGCAGGGACACATCTACTGCATTTAACAAGCAGCCCAAGCATAATCACACAGAAAATTTGCATGTTCTTCATATTATTGAGCTGATTCAGGATCTCATCCCTGGGAAAAACATGGTGGGGCATGGAAATTGTCTTAAACATCTTGAGACTGCAGCAGAACTGACATGTGGCATTTCTCTCAGTGCAAAGCAAGGCATGCTGCAGGGTCAGTTTTTCCCAAGTGAAACAACTCCCGCTTGCTGTAGGTATCACATCACAGGACAAAAGCCTCTGTGTGGGGGGAGGACTTAAAACTGCATTGCATGCTAGGAAATTTGTAGGTTCTAGCTGGGCATTTTTAGGATTTTGTGATATTTTCTCATTTTACTGTCTCAGTAAGACCCTCAGATCTGTCACCTGGTTAGACACAGTGCAGTATCCCTTCTTTTTTTGAGGTATTTCAAAAACTAGAAGTCATGCATAAAAGAAAGGGAACTTTTCAAAAATTAAGGGAAGATACAGGGAAGGTATCAAGATACAATGAAGAAAGTGAACTAATCCATGAGGATGTGGAGATTGGTATGGACAGATTTAAAGGAGTGATTATTTGTTTAACATTCTGGGCCTAGCTCAGTATCATCATATTTCCATAAAGAAATCAGGGATTCCTGGAGTTTTGCTTTATTTGGGGTTGATGAGAGTCAAAATATGTCCCTCTATCAGCTAAGGTCTGACTGTAACACTGACTCTGCCTTGATGCAAGAATAATCTCTAATTTCAGAAGACGTAGCCATGCAAATGAATTTTATTCACTCTCAGGATAAAAATATCATCTCATTCACTTCATAATGTTTAGGCAGAGACCATGATAATTAAGGGAAAGCCAAGATGCTTCCTTAGACTATAAACTGTGCTACAAAAACAGTCCTTAATACCTTCAGATTCAACTCCTTACAGACATTGCAAGCAATTCTACAGCATAATGATGTCTTGCTTTATATCAAAGGCAGAGCTTGCAGGGACAGAGGCTGTGTTTAACAAACACTGCTGGCTACCAAGACAAGCCATACTGGGGAATTGCCTCCAGCAGGAATTTCTCAGCAAGGGGAAAAGGTGTCAAATTAATCACTAAAGGAAAGATAAAAATCAAACCCAGCATGTGCACTGGAGAGAACATACATGCCATAACTTCATAACAGTCCTAAAGCCGCAAAAATTTTCCTATTGTTGCTTGTGTGACCAAGCTTGTATGACTCACAGATTAGGCTGTGTCAGTCAGGGATGATTGTGTGACCATCCCCATCTTCCTGCAATAAACACTCTTTGTGTCCTCTGCTCAACACATGATTTCTTCATTCTCCTCCCTTGCAGGGCAGAAACCTCAGTTGCTATTCAGGTCCTTGATAAAGGAATGGCTCAGCTGCAGAACTAGAATGAGACATTGGACAGACAGCAAAGCATGTGAGTAGGAACATTTTACACAACCAAAGGCATGGGTTAAACATTGATGATATTTGGGAAGAGAGAGATTTGCCACGCTCATGTAGCAAAACAGAATTTGGCATGAGCTTCTTCAGAGGGGAAAAGAGTTCCTTATAAACTAAGAACTTAGCCTAATCTTAGCTCCAGATATGGACAGCCTGAAGCACAACCAGCCCCAAGTGTCAGTAGTGCGATTCAATAAAAAACATGCTGGATTTTTCCATCCAGCCTCTTTTTTTACCCACTACTCCCATGATAAGAGATGGGGTCAAAAGCCATACAGTCTTTGGACTAAAAAGAAATTATAATTTTAAAATCCTCCATGCATTTGCTTTTTTCCTTATCCCACTTGATTCCCAGCAGGATGAATTTGTTCTTCCAAATAAAACTGGGGAAGAATTGAATGTGAGTGAAAAACATTTGTCTGTTTACTTGGTTTTAAAAATGATATGCATTGCAATGAAAGAAAAAGGTAATCTCTTTCTTTGAATCGCGGTTAAGAAAAGGCTCTGAGCATGCAAAAGACTCCATTGCCTTCTCACACAGCTCCTAAGGAGTGGTTTTGACTCTGTTGTGCATCCTTGATCCCTTGATCCATGTCTTGAGCTGGATGCAGAGCATCAGCACATCCCTTGCCTGTAGGTGGGAAGGAGCATCCTGCTGGGGATGTGGCTGCAATGATCCAGCTTCCAGGCCTGCCTGGAAGCTGCTGGGGACACCATCATTTGAAACAGTCCCAGATCAATCCGGGGACTGCCTAATTAGCTCACAGACAGCCCCAGTGAGCTTAAACTTAATACTACAGAAAGATGCATTAAATGTTTTACCTATAGGCCCTCAAAGAGTACTTAGTTACATGTGCGTACTAGGCTCGGGGAATGCCTTACTTAAGGGAAAAAAAAAAAAAGATAAAAAAGAGATAGTGCAGGATGGACAGAGAGCACACTTTGGCCCAGAATTGTTTCAAGCCCCCTGCCTGTACATCTGCATTGGCTCAAAGGAGACTTTCAGTTTTCAGCTGCCTGAAAATTGATCCATACCACATTGGCTGCCCTGCCCCTCCTCCAGTAGATTTGATTTCACACTAAAGTTTTAGGGAATTAAAATGTAGAAGCTCAGTGAAATGGGCATCAGCATCCATTAGGTAAAAAATTTAAATAAAAGTTGCTTTGATTCAAATAAAATTGCCTTGTAAGGACTCAATACACAAATATTAACTACAAGGGATGCAAGCCAGCACTGAGAAAGGTCCCATTGGCTTCAACAAGTTGATTTCTGATGTTAAATGCACTTTGTCAGCTCTACTTTGAACCAAAACTTTTTCTATTCCAGCAGACAAAAAGAAGAATGTTATCTAGATTAGTTTATGCAAAATATCATTGCCCATTGTTACATCAACTTTTGTAGCTGATTGCAAATGAATGAGCTTCACTTTTCACAGAGTGTTTCACTATTCAACCTTGCTTTGCTTTGCTTTGCTTTATTTTCTATTTCTTCTGGTAGTGACCATTGAGAAGAGCACCTGTATTTGACACTTAAGAGTAGGAATAAACACACAGGTCAGGACACATTTCCTGGATGTGTGGTGTGGAACTGAACCTTTCATTTCAGTGATGGGCAGCCTGCTTGGATCTAACAGATGCCAGACCAGTAATGCTCTAAGCCCCTTTCATTTGGAACTGCTTGACTTATATTTATTTTTATCTTTATTTTGAAAAACATAAATTTGTTGTCATTTCTTTCATCCACTTTCAACTGGCTCCAGCTATTACAGTTCCACTGCACCTGAAAGGTGCAGAAGCACCAGTCCAGGAGGGAAAAAAGTGCTGTGGTGGTGACCTCCCTGTGGGAAAATTTCCCCACGATAAAGATATTAAGTGTCCCAAACCAAGTCGTATGAATATGTAGTGGAAACTTCCTGAAGGCTTTCACTGGGAAGTTTTCTTCAAAAGCTATGCCAGCGTCCTGAGTACAAGATGTTCCTGAACGTATTTGCTTTCTGTGATGGTTTAAGTCATGTAGTCATAGCAGAAATGGGGGGAGAGAGAACACCTAGACCTGCCCTTGCCCTGGCAAGGGTCCATTATAGCCTTGTGAGTCCTCACTGATTTCTTTACTCTGTTGGGGTTTTCCATCATATTTTAAACTACATGAGACATTTAATAATTTCTTCTGTCATTTTCCAGGTCTTCTCTGACTTGAACATGGTCAGAACTGAGTCCTAGAATCCCAGCTGACATCTTACCAAGCACTTTATGTATCTCCTTATATGTCCCAGTGTGGAATTTATCTTCTTCACAAAAGAATGGTGCTGTGACTACAAATCGTCCTCTTCCTCCATTCCTCTTCCATCATTAAAAACTGCAGGCACCTTTTCCCAGTCCTAGCATAAGTAATGAACCAAACCTCTTCATATGGTTTTAATTTTATTTTTTTCCTCAGCATTTTTCTTACTGATAGTCATGCAAGTCCTCTTCAGCTCACGTGGAATTATAAAAAATGAGTAGGTGTTCAAAGTATTTTATAATTACAAGGAATGTATTTTTTTCCCAAAATGTTGCCTATCATCAACTAATGTTGTTTCTGAATTATTCCTGCAACAAACACCATCTCTGAAAAATAAAAGGATAGCAACCGAAAAAGACAAATATCATTTAAATCCAAAATATGAGCTAAGCTGATAAGTGATGTAACACATTAGTAAATTCGAGAGATTTGTAATCAACCATAACTGTACTGCCAAAACACAGCTACATATTGGAGAGTGTAAATCCCTTTTTGTATATCACTTAACATATAGCTTTATTTTGATATAGGAGTACAGATCAATAAATTTCCTTTTAAATGAAAAATATTTGTAAAACAATTAAAATTTTGGTCTGAGTACTGCAATGCTGCTTGTGTGTAAAATCTTTCATGCAAGAAAGTTATTGTAGTTGTACTTACTAGGTGCATTTTAGTGCATCTGGATGTTATTTTAATTAATATTATTATTATAATCTCATTTAATCTCACTTTGCTAATTCTCTGCCTAGAAAATAGGTTTGAAGGTGAATTGCTAATTAAATAATGAAAGCTGATTCTGTAAAATGCCTTTTTTTTAGAAAAAACTCTGAAGAATAATGGTTTTCAGGGTGTGCCTAGAATTCCTGCTTATTTATGCACATTATTCCCATTCTCCCTCCTGGCATGCCTACAGCTCTGGGTACACATTTTACACTGTGGCATCTTTGATCTACTATGTTAATTGTTATGAGTTGTCCTAACTATTTTTAAGAAAGAAGGAAAGCTGCAGAAGACAACTTTCCAAGAAACGTGTAACAAAACTAAGCTTGAAGTTCTTTGTGAATCATGCTTGGAAATTCTTTCTAATACTTCTCATTTGCCTAGCCTGGGTGCAAATGAGGATGCCAATGAGGTTTCAGAAATTTCTTCAGCTCTGAAAAATGGCCATTGGTATTCTTCAAACAATATTTAAATAATGTTTAAATAAATAATTTCTATTCTTTCCCACCACCATTTCCACCAAATAAAAAGATAGTTGGATTCCTTTTTACTTCCAACAAAATATTTGCAGCACATTTCAAGTATAAAAAAAATTCTAGAGATGTTGTCAGGCCCTTTATAAAATTCTGAAAATTAGAACAAAAGTGATTTTGGCATTTGAAAGGTGAACAGCCTCCTATACTGAAATTATCAGCTGGTCAAAATGCTCAGAGCTAATCTTCTCCTCTGATTTCTTCCTTGCCTTTACTTTAAACCCACCATCTTTAAAAAGAGAGGACCATATGGCTGGAACACATTTCCATCCCAGGTAAGTGCTTTTGTCAAAGGATATTAAAACCAACCACCATGGGAACTGCTCAGACTTGCTGAGACATATGTGGTGTCCCTACAGTCCCTACAGCCCCTTTTTCGGATCTGTTTGGGAATTCAACCACGAAGTGGTGCTGTTGCAAAAGCTAACCATTATAGAACACACTCCCTGCTTTTAGAATAACCCAAGGTATGCATTAAATCCCATAAAATGTGCATGCATTTGCATACTCACACGCATGTCTTCCCCATAAATATTCAATTTTTTATCATCAAATGAAATCACAGTGGTATTTGTTAATATGTAGAGAAAAATGCATGTATTCAAAGTATATAAAATATCACATGTTTTGAAGTCTGGTCAAGTGCCTAATTAATCAGATCAATGTCTTGTAATTATCCCAATTAAAATCCCCAGAATTCAAAGATTACTTTCTCCAGCATGCTTTGAGCAATGTTTCAGATTCTTCAAGACAGAACAAGGACTTGTTCAAAGTAATATTTTAATTTTTTTTTAATTTTTTATTTTTACCTTTTTTTTTCCATGTCAGAACCTCAGATCCAAGGGTGACAGTTAAAATAAGGTGACCATTTGGGAGCTGGATTGCTTCTTATTAAGAATTCAGAAACCTGCCCAAAGTGTGAAAGAAACCCACCTATTCTAAGGGTTAACATGAGGGAAACAACCACCCCACGCCCAGAATAACAGCTGAAGATGTACCTAGAAAGAAGCAGCTTCAGAACAACAGAAACATCTGTAGGGGAAAGGTTGGAAAATGGCAAGGACCAAACACGTCTCCATTTTCCCTGGCTGGGAAAACAGGCTGTCTACAATGCTTTTTGCAGTGCACACATATTTGGCGAGATTAAGGTGTCACATCTCAAATTACAAGGGGTCTGATTGCCCACAGACCCAGACAGTGGGCAAAACCCCTCCACTTATGCAAACTTTGGGAGGTTTGACTCCCATCAGAGCTAGGCAGCCCTTCTGCCCAGGTCATTTGCTTCTATTTGCTCCTAGACTTCTTCTTTTGCTGCTTTTTTTTTTTTCTTTTTTTCTGTGGTTTTTTTTTTTTTTCGTTACTGCAAATGTGAAGTTCCTGGGCTAGGGCTGCCTTCAGTGGCTTAACCCTTTGCCTACCTTCAGAGGAACGTTTGTTCACCAGCCACAGGACAGTTTTCTATTCCTAGCACTGTTTGTCTACTTCAGTAGATTAAAAGCTGAGTCACATTTTAGGTATTTCTCAGATCTGAATGCAGTGCTTGGGCTGGGTGGGGGATGCACAGGATTTAATTTGAGTTCCCTCATCTTAGCTGAAAAAGCTCTAAATCAGATGGAAACAGCATTCAGGAACAGGGTGAGACAAAAACAATTGGAACTAGAGTTACACAAGTTTGAGGAGGTTTGGGGTTTTGTTTGTTGGTTTATTTAGTGGGAGGGGGGGTTTGGGGTTTTTTTGTTTGGTTTGCTTTTTCTTAACTTGACAGAGCGGCAAGTTTTAGTATAGAATTCTTAGGAAGTGGTGGTGGAAGATGACTTTTATTCTCCATCTGGGTGAGAAAGGTGGAACTTGTGAGACGGACACAAATTGTGGAATCCCCTCAACAGGACCATTTAAATTGCAGAATCCTCTAAATGGGATCACTTTATGCTTGAAAAATTCCAGAGAAAGGACAATTGCAACTAACAACATTGTCTGTATTTCAATCTATGGTGGTAAATATTTCAATAAAACTGTGACAACTTTCCAGGTAGATTAAAATGTCTTAAAGGAGATGGTACAAAGCTTTGATAGCAGGAGAGGGCTAATTATCTTTAAACAGGGAAGGGAAAGAGAAAAAATCCATGGTTAAACAGGAACAGAAAAAACTTATTGAGCTAGTAAAAGTATTCTTTAAGGAAACAATTTGGTGACCCTTATGATTTAAAGTGTCACCTCGTATCTTATATGACCACGTTCTTATAGTTATGACTTGCTCAATTAAGCTCAAATCAAACAGAAAAGAAAGATGACTTAAGCATGTAAATTTAGAGAGAGACTTAGAGGCATGCAGCTAAATTTATCAGCCATCTCTGTGAGCGATCTCTCTAAATAAAAAGTTTGGGAACCAGTCGCTGCTGGTTGCTGATGAACTTTCCATGTTTTTGGCACTTGCCATCCTTAATGGACAAATCTGCAAGTCAAAAGAGGAGGAACTGTACACAAATCCATCCTAAAGTCTGTTCTTAACAGTGAGTGTTTCCCCCAGCACTTCTTTTTGTGTCATGGCGTGTGACTTTCTTGACAGAAATACTGACTGAAGAAATAAATTTGTCAAAGATTTGCAAATAACTGGAAAAAAACATTAAAAGGGAAGTCAGAACAACGGAGCAGGGGCTTGCGGCACTGTAGCTCCGTGTCTCTAGTTCACCTGCTTGACATGTCCTACAGTGACTTGTGAACACAGGTAGGAATAGCAGCACATGCTGGCAGTGTGAACAAAGTGTGTGCATGTGTGTGCATGTGGGAGACAGAGGGAGCGTGGGGGACAGAGGGGCAGGAAGGGGGGAGTGGATGGACCATTAGAGTGCAAACACGGAGACATTCCTGCAATAAAATACTCATCTGCTGAGAATCGCAGTCTGGAAGGGATGGTGGTGATTTAACAAAAGAATTCTCTAAAATGTTCCCTAGTGCTAATAATGTTCTTAATAATATGAAGAGGTTTTGCCAGGAAGAGGAATAAAGCCATCAATTGGATTTGGGAAAAAAAAAAAAAAGGAAAATAAAATAGGCACAGGATGTTTTTTTAGAGCACACAGAGGGGAAAAGAACCTTAAGACAGTATTGCCATTTTCAAAAAAATGTCTCATTCTCTGAATTTCCCCAGCCATGCAAGGTTGTTATAAATGGTAAGTAGGGAAAGCAAAGTGTGGCAATAAAGGGGTTAATCCACGAAGCACAGAGCCATCTGGCTGAGCTGGTTTGTTATAATCGAGCAGATTATGTTCACAGGACTCAGAGTTTAAGGCTCCTCTCCCATAGAGCAACTCTCCACAACCCAAGCAGACCAACTTTGGGACTTTGAATGAACATATTTACACCCACCTTTCTCTTCATGTCGACTTTTCTGGAAACATTCACACGGATGCCATGGTTACTCCTACCACGGTAAGGGAAATTTGACATTTTCTAATGGGGTCCTAAGAGAGCGGGGCGGGGGGGGGGTCCTTTAAAGAAGTATAATGGGGAGGAGGTGCGAGTCTTTTAAGGGGTAGATGTGTCCCAAATGTTGCCTTTCCCATTGTGCCTCCTCCTTCCCTCACCCCTACTTGCCCTATAGTTTGCTTCAGTCCTGAGGTTCCCCTCTCTTCCTGCTCCTCACGCTGTTGTTTGGGTCCCTGGAAAGAAAGTGGTGAAGGAGAAATGCAAGGTGCTACAGGAAATGTGATTTAAGAGGAAAAAGCAAAGGAGACTTTAGGTTTTGTCTTAAGAGGGAGACCAGCAAGTTCGGATATTGGGAACAAAAGGGATTGAAAATCTTGACCGTGGTTTGCAAGAACCAGCCTCAGCACACATAGCATGCTTGCCCTCCAGCAAAGTTAGAGCCCGTGACAAGCAAAGCCAAAATTCCCAATTCCTAGACCTTGCCTACCACAGGTAACCAGCTTCACTGGAGCTTTCATACTTTGTGTGTATGCCAGACACTGGAAACCCTCTTCATGACCTTTGAATTAATCCTCCATCTCCTCAAACCCAAACACTAAATTCTGTGGGAAGAGCTGGAGATCAAAAGATTCCCTGCACATCTGTGTCTAGGTGAAAAAGATACACTCACTCTGTGCTGGAATAGCAGGGAAACTATTCTTACATTGCAGCTTCCAGCGTTTGTTGAGTACCTTCTAGGAATGCAGTAGGCAACTAATCAACAGAGATGCACATCTAGAGAGCAAAATAGAAAGCTGTTTCTCATCTAAGCAGCTGAAATGCAGTTTGAAGCGTCAGTTACTGGCGAGTCCTTATGGAGACACCAAACTGCTCTTAGCCAAGAGGGGAAAAAGTCCTTGAATGGTTTAGATAGTTTTCTGATCAGTTCTTAATCCTTCATTAAAATAAATGGGAAAGCTATATAAAAGCTATAACTATAAATATGCAGTATCTGGAGTAATGGATATTTTGGATTGAATAGGTCTGCTATGTGCACATTGTCTGGTTCCTATATTGCAAAACCAGTTATTTAGAGATGACTCTGTGTGTGTGTGTGTGTGTGTGTGTGTGTGTGTGTGTGTGTGTGTGTGTGTATGTGTGAGGGGTTACTTCTCCCCCCCCCCCTTTTTAAATAGACAGGGATGTGTATTATACGGTCCAGAGGATTGTTGTGAGCTAGTCTTTTAGAAAACACTCTTTGCTCTCAGGCTCATGTGATTTGTTGCATGAGGAGTGCAAATGGTATGTAAAGTTTTGCCTTTGCATTTGTGCCTTCAGGAAAATATCCAGACAAGTAGGAGAGGCACTTTCAGGCGCAGAAATACCTGATATGTGCAAGCTTGCAAGTAGAGAAGTGGCACAAGAAGCACCTATAAATGAGGAAGGAAAAGGAAAATCTAATAGAAAAGAAAAAGAAAAAGAAAAGAAAAAGAAAAAGAAAAAGAAAAAGAAAAAGAAAAGAAAAGAAAAAGAAAAAGAAAAAGAAAAAGAAAAGAAAAAGAAAAAGAAAAAGAAAAAAAAAGAAAAAGAAAAAGAAAGAAAAAAAAAAGCCTTGCCAGACAAAAGCAGAGCAGCAGAGAATGAGAGAATGGAAGAGTTCAGCATGGTCCCAGCTGCTGGTAGTAAAAAGACTGGTCTGAGATACATATGTAAATACCAGGGACTCTGTGTCTGAGCATGGTGGGGGGACAAAATCCAGGCATGATTGCAGGTGGAGCCAAAACATGGGGAGAAGTGGAGGTACCAGCCGAGACAGCAGGGGGGTGCTTTGTGTACATGTTGAAGTATGCAGAACACGTAGGTTTAAGGGGTTTTGGTTTTGTTTGTATTGTTCTGCTGTGGGTTGGAATGTTTTTCTCTTCAGGGAACAAAAAATGAAATGGTGCATATAAAGGTATATAAAAACTGGAGGGAAGGTGTAATACCACAGAAATAAAGTGCTACATGTTCACTGTTGTGCACTGGGGTAATAAAGGCAGGTGTGACATGCAAAGGTGGTCAGCTTGAAAGGGAAACTGCTGCACATCAACTGGAAAAAGAGGATCTTTGTGGGTGGCAGAAAGTTTAGGAGCTCACAAGAGGAAGTAACACGAGAGAGAGTTGGGAAAAGGTACAGGCTGGAGGCTGAGTGAGGATATGAAAGGGACATACAAGGATGGTAGTGTCTGCAAGGGGGAGGTTGAGTATGGAGTGGGACTGGAGGGAGAAAAGTGAAAGCACAAAGGATGTTTGGAGGAGGAGTTAAAATGTGAAGTATTAGCTATTTGGAGAAAGGTATGGAAAATAATCTGCTATATGATGCTTGTGGGGGGCGTCAAAAGGAGACACCTTTGATTCTGTCAAGAAATAGATATGGGGATGTATTTACAAGGAAGGTATCAGAGTATGAAAGGCAAGGCTTGCATGGTGATGGAAACATGTGCCGAGAACAGGAACACAGAGGGAAAAATTAGATAGGGTGTGATGAGGGGATGAGGGAAAAAGGGTCCTGTAAGTATGTGAAGGGATAACTAATTAGAGATATTTCAGATCAGGCTGAAAGTCTGCTGGAGTGTGCTGCCTGCCTGCAAGAAAAAGACAGAACTGGGGAAAAAGCCATGGGGAAGTGGTGGAAGGAAATTCAAGAGAGTGGAAGTCACAGGGGCAGGATGAACTACAGCAAAGATATAAAGCCATGGCAGGTGTTGAGGAGCATGAGAATGAGGAAAAATTAAGGAATGTAGGAAGCATGAATGAGGATGAAATGAAGACCTATGTTTTCTGTAATGCCTAGGAAAGAGGTGGTTTAGAGGAGATACAAGGCGAGAGCAGAGAGTGAAGGGAAATTCGGGGGTGTGTTTCTTAGTAGGCAAAGAGAGGGAGTGGTGAAAAGGTGCAGTGGTTTGTTCAGCAGAACTGGGGATGCCTCTTTGCTGGGGAGTAGGAGCAACACAGGGAAAGAATAGGCAGTAAGTTACAGGGGAAGCAGTTGGGGCAAGGAACAGCAAGCAAGGAATAATGGGAAGACTGTGGGAGGAGGAGAACATACGCGAACAAAAAAGGAACGATTTTCTGTTGCAACAGACGTAACAATTGTGTTTATATCTCTGTGGTAGGTACTGGCTGAGTGAAACAGCAAGAGGGAATGGAACAAATGTGCTGGTGGAGAAATGGCTAAAGACATAAAGGGGTGGGAGGAGAAGGAATGGGAGGAAAAACTACCTGGAGGGCTGTATAAGCCACATGGCTGTGCTGAGGCCAAAAGTAAAGTGTGAAGTGTGTGGGGAGGCAAGTGGAGTTGGGAGCTGTAGGGCATGAGGTGGAAATGGATGGGAATGACAGTTCCTGTTATGAGGGGTGAGGAGCTCAGTGTGGGTTGACACACAGCAGTGTGAGAGTGAGGAAGGGACCTGTCAGGCTGTGCCTGCTTGCAAGGACTGTGCAAAGGAAGGTGAAGGGACGGAAAAGTTGTGTCTGATAAGAGAGATTTGTGTACACAGCATGCTCAAAGGAAATGAGGGAAGAAGTACAGGTGATAATTGCAGACCTGGGTGTGGGGAGAAGGAAAACCACTTATGGGGGAAGGAAGAGTGATGAGGAGTGAGAAAAAGTTTATGAAGGCTTAAGGCATCTCTCATTATCTGCCTTTTGCTGTGAGGGAGGTTAAGTGTGCAAGGAGCCCTAGGTGCATGCAGTGCAACAGGAGAGTAGATTGGGAGTTCAGTGCAAGGGCACAGGTAAATCCATACAGACCTTGGTGATAGGCACATGGATACATGGAATGCACAAGGGACAGGGGTGAATATGTTTGGTGGGTGCTTATGGGACTGGCAGAGTTGTAGGTGATGAGGACAATCCAGGAAGAAGCTGAAACCCCTGAGGAGTGTGTAAGAGCCCTGGGTTTCTGTAAGAGATGAAGGCCCGTGTGGAAGTCCCAAAGAGCCACCCAGGAGGCCATGCTGACGTGCAGGGTGGCTACCAGAGGCTAAGTGGAGCATCACGTGTCCACAGTTTGTGGCAGAGCTCTCCCTGTCGAAATCACTTACATAAGGCCACCACCAGGGGTGAGTTTCGTGAGTGCTAGGAAAGCAATGTTTGCATTGAGAAGGAGGGTAGGAAAGGATGACTAACCAGGAAAATGGTTTTGTGCGTGGGTAGCAAAAGGATCTGACGTGCTTTAGATGTACCTGCCTTCTGCATGACTTGCACAGCAGGCAGGCTCTCCTCTAGAGGTTTTTTGCCACTTTTTATGAAGTGCTGAATAATCCTTAGAAAATCCCAGTAGATTTAACTATGATATTTAAACCAGTTTCATTCAGAAGCATACCAATGTACTTTATTTTCATACGTTAAAACCTCTGAATACTGCAGAAAGGGCACAAAGGGCACAAAGGGCAGAGAGGTTTCTCTGGGACAAGTTAACAGGGCTCTTGGATGAACAACCATTGGGCTGAAGCACACAGAAGGACTACAGATGTCAGTTGTAGGAAAGAGGAAAGCACTGGCTTTCTCCATGGCTTGAAGCAGTGCTGGAGTAATGTGCAGTTGGTTGAGGGTTGAAAACATAAGATACATCTTGGGTGTCAGAGAGAAGCACTAGGAACTTACTTCCCTTCAAAACAATTGCATTTATTGACAACAGCTGTTCTTCAAATCTTGTCTAAAAACATCTTCAAATTGTGTGGCTCACCTAGGACTTTGGGCTCTTCTACACAGAGTAGGGAAGTGCTTGTTTCCACCCATAGCAGGTGTAGCTGGTGAGAAGATTGTAAGTAATCCTGTGGAACTTGCACTGGAGGAAGTCAGTCTGATCACACAGAATCTCTAAATGTAAAGGTTGAAGCCACTGAGCCCAGACCTTAAATAACATCAGTCCCATGGACTATGGTTCATAGATCCCTTTTCTGTTCATTGCAAGGAAAAATTCCTGGTAAAATAAAAGCAAGCAGCCTGTGAAATGATAAGCAATTAGTGTTCATGTAGCCATAGGTTGTGTTGGGAACCCATTGTCCCATATTTTACACTGGTTTCTCACTGCAGAGTCCAGCTCAAGCTGTCCAGCAGAATAATTTTTCCTGGCAGTTTTTGCAGCTGGTTGCAGTCTGTGGGAAGGACCTTTCTTCCCTGCTGGGAGTGAACTTCCCACCATGGCAAGCTGTGGGTGGAGGGAATGGTGAAGCAGTTGTCCATGAGGGGGAGATGCAGTCTCAGACACTGGAATTCAGATGGGCTGATACCACACAGCCTGCTCAGCCCACTGCCACCAGTGCTCCCCTGACCTCTGACCACTCTGCTCCCTGCACTAGGAAAATCAAAATCAAACAGTGGCATCAACCTGTCATCTGGCTGAGAAAAGAGAAAGGGATCGATGGGTTGTGGCAGGAAAGGGAACAAAGCAAGAGTGAACAAGCTGTGCTCAGTGTGGAGAACATGGGGCATTTGTGCCTGACTGCATCCTTTGCAGCCATGACACAGCCATAGAAATCTGCTTGTAAGGGGCTGGAACATCTGGTTATCCATGCAGATGTTTGACTGGCCATGTGTGTGTGTCTCCTGGTGGTGTCCAGGAGCAGCCAGTTGAAAGGGCTGATGGAGGGGGATGGCCTCTGTTGCTGTGTGGGAGAGTCTTCATGCATCTGTCAGTGAGGGATGGGGGGATCAGTCACTTTCTGAGGGGACAGATGGATGTGTGTGTGAAGAGAGAAGTGCTAAGGGTGGATATGGAGTAGTTTCAAGGTTGTGAAATGAGTGCTAGGAGCAACATCCACAGCTATGCTCCTGATTGTATCACAAGCCTTAAGTCCATAGGGGAAGGGGAGTCCTCTACAGGAAACCTCGAGGGAGATTGCACTTCCCAAGGAACTAAAAAAACCTCACTCAAGCATGCTGTTCAGTTCAGAGTCTCCTCTCCTTCACACACTACAAGCAAGCCAGGAAAGGTAGCCTTTTCCTTCAGGGCAGCAAGCACTTGAAAGATCACAGCAGGACCATATACTCCTCCCTCTCTGATCTTTCCCTGCCTCCGTCTCCTCTCCACTTCTTCACACACATGAGGAAGAGTCTTTTCCAGCTTGGCCTCTGGGTTTGTGTGTGGAATTCCCACCTGAGGGACTGCGTGACCAAGCTGCCATATCAGGGAAGGCTGCGTGTCTGTGCATGTCGAAACAGAATTTGCTGGTTGTCATCTCAGGCCCAGAGAAGGAGCCTGGTGGCTGCATTTCAAGGCACACAGGAAGGATGACAGGCTGTTCCATGTTTCCATTAGGCAGAGCAGGAGTCGCAGCTTCTGTAGCCATGAAAATCCACTCATTCTGTGGAGCAAAGTCCACTTATCTGTTAAATAACTTATCTGCGTTATCTGTTAAAAAAACCTACACCAGAGGTGATAAAAACACTCTGGAAGGATTGCAACCCACAGGGTAAGATTTGCATCAACTTCTCCAGCATTTCCAATGTGCATGTTGCCCATAATGGAACCACAGCAATAAATGTGCTTCTTCTCAGTTGCTCTTTCATACATTCCAGCAATAAATTCCTGTATTTTGAGTCTGACCCTTCTATAGATTTTACATGTTTAATCATACAGTAGCTGAGTTAGCATGCAAGAATCTAGTTAATTCAAAAATATATATTTCTAGGCATTGCCTTAAAAAAATTCAACCATGTTTGCCAAAAATCTGAATCTATACAGTCAGAGGTAACTCGCAGGGAATTGTAGAGCTGCAGAAGGAAGAAGTATTTTGTATCTACATGAATTCAGGTTGTGAGTGTGACATTTAAGCCCAACCACTTCTTTTGAAAAGCTCTGTGGTTAGACAAGTTTGATTACAGCATCCTCTCTGGTGAATTCTGCCTCACCCAGGAGATAGACACAGTTGCAAGACAAAATCAACTTCTGTCCTCTCCAGAGATGGGATTTGGGCAGTATTTGGTTTCTGCTCCAAACCAAGATGAGATACTTTTAGCCTTTAGGTCCAAATATAGACCTCATAAATCTGATGGAGACCAGAGTTGTTAAGAGGGAGGCATCATTTCATGTGCTGAGGGGCCTTTCCTGGATTTGTACATTTAAAAGTTAAAAAATATTTACCTACTTCAGTGTTTTCAGCTCCTGTGAGAGGTAAAACGATATCCTCCACTCATTTCTCAAACAATTTGCACAGTCAGATTTTACATGACTGGCTTTCCAAATGGATGTTGCAGATAACATTAAAAAATCTTCCTAAAAAGGTGTTTTTTCTTTGCTTGTTTATCCATATTTGCCTGTTGTCCCACTTAGATCCCCTAACATCATGACCAACTTTCCTTCTTTGTTACTGTTTGCTAAAGATATCCCTCATATATTTTACTTAAGCTGTCCTTTGTTTAAGCTCATTCTTTTCTTACAGGGTTAATATGATTTTTTTTTCCTCTAAGCATTTCTTTGAATTTCTTAATAATGTTTTTTCAGTTTTCTGACTTCCCCCAATTTCATCCCAAACTTTGTGGCAAAACTTGTGGCAAAACAAAATGCCCAAACTAAGGCATTCAGGAATAAAAGTGATGTTCTAAAACCAGGAGACCTCTTTCCTCTATTTGCCTGCCTTCTGCTATCCACTGACTTTTTGCACTCACTATTTTTCTCTTTTGTGTCTCCCTTCTACTGCAAAATAACTTCAGTCTAATAAATCCAGCACTAATTCCTTGTTTAAATCATGACTAATTTTCTGTATTATACCTTTCCAACTTTCTCCCTAACATTTAATTCACTTGCTCTGAATTGATTTTTCCTAGACATATTATCTTAGGCCTTTCTCCTCTGAATCTGTTATTTTCTGCATTTTTCTAACAAACCTCTGTCCTTCTATGTAGCACTTTCTTCTATCCTTTCCATTCTTTCCATCCATTTGCAGCCTGTTCCTTCTCCCATTTCATGTTACTTCAGCTCTACTCTTTAACACTTTCAGATTGAGGTGATTTTTAAGGTCCCTTCCAACCCAAACCATTCTATGTTTCTATGATTTCTACAGAGTAAAACTCTTTATGATGGAGATGAAACCATCTCATCATATAGGGACACCTTTAGAAAATACTGCTTCAATATGTCTTTCTTCCTAGATATGCTCCAGATGTAACTAGAACAAAGTATTAATTTGTTTATACAAAATATATACAAAATGTATGCATTAATTAATCTGGGTAGAGACTTTTTTCCTGCTCAGAGAAAATGTCTGTGTTCAAACTGCCTTTCTGTGTTCCTGTGCTGTTCAAACTGCATTTTTAAGTCTTTAAATCAGGAAATATGTTTAGTTTTCCTGTTGAAAGACAAACCATCACAAGCTCTGAGAAAAGAGAAACAATCTAAATACTACTGCAAGATGAGTTTGGGGAGGAGTTGTTGTTGTTGTTGTTGTTTTACTAAAACAAAATGAAAATCAACAAAAGCTTCATGGAGTTAAATGTTGCCCTGATAAGCTAAAGCTGCTTTTCACATGTGCTAGGATAGGGAGTGGTCTCCCTTGGAAAAGTTTGAGTTTTGCGGAAACAGAAATGGTTTAAAATCCAGTGATTTTTTTTCCTGTCTTTCTTCTAGTAGGAAATCTTCCTGTCAATTTTTTTCCCCAGAGGTTCTCATTTGCTTCATTCCTCTGAAATAAAAGCTGAATAATTTTCAACATCATCTGTTTTTTTGAACCACTGTTATCAAATCTTATTGATTTAGTTGTCCTTTGATGAGTTCATTTTTTTACCTCAATCTTTCTTTGCACCTCTGGTTCAGACTATGCCTTTCATGACTCTGGTTTGACACCAGCACTTCCACTGATTCCAATGCATTTCTAATTAACACAGGATCAGGGCAAACATGGAAAAAACCCACCTGACTGCAGGTCAAATCCTCCTCTCAGTTGCACCCAGGAAATCTTACTAATATTTGTGAGGCTGTTTTAAATTTGTGTCTTGGGGTTTGTTTTTGGGGATTTTTTAAACCATGAATGCACATCCAAAGCATTTTAGTATGTTGAGCCATAGAAATCAGAGAAGGGGAGAGAATATGCCTATATTTGATAAGTGGTATTTTGATTGGAAAAATTGCAACAAATACCTTTTTTGTTGTTGTTGTTGGAATTTGTCAGTTGCTCAGAGACCAAGCATTCCCCACTTGTTCTAATAAATCTCAACTAAGTCTCTGTGGACACCAAAGTTTAAAAACCTTTCAGGCTTCTCCCTTGCTCAAAACCCTGTGTCCTTGTTGACTCATCCACCAGCCATCCACAGACTAGGGAATTGGTACTTGGAGCTACAAGGACAAAGCCAGTGAAGCACATTAACCTAGAGAAAACAAGGGCATGATGCTTCTACCTCACAGGGGACTCTTGGGCTCAGGAGGCAAAGAGAAATTCCTCAGCACTGGAGAATTAAATCCAACAAAATTCATCTCTAGTTCAGTCTAATATCTCCTAATACCGTCTGTCTCTCTAAGATCTCAGCCAGCCAGATAGAATATTCTTCAAAGCTCTGTCATGTCTAATTTTAAATTCATCAAATGACTGGGCTTCTACCACTCCACTTAAAATTTTCATACCATCCCCCATTCAGCTTGAGTGCCATTCATTACTACAGGATTGAGTGCTTTCCCATGGACAAGTTGTTAGCAACAACACAGTCCTGGGTGGCAGTAGGACAGCTGGCAAGAGACCATTTTAGACAAGCGGTTTGGCTTCAATGTTATTTTTTCTTTAGTTAAATTCTAGCGATTACCTTTTTGTGATGGCATTCCTTGAGGAAAAAGTGAAAATAAAACGTGCCATTGTTGAAAGTAACAGAAATATTTTATATAAATAGCCTGTTCTTGGAGAACAGCTCTTTCTCAAAAGAAAGGTTGCACTGGTGAGGCCACACCTGAGTCCTGGGCCCAATTTTGGGGCCCTCACTACAAGAAAGACATTGAGGGGCTGGAGTATGTCCAGAGAAGGGAATGGAGCTGCAGAAGGTCTGGAGCACCAGGAAGGGCTGAGGGAGCTGGGGGGGGTCTCAGCCTGGAGGAAATGAGGCTCAGGGGGGCCCTTCTGGCTCTGCACAGCTCCCTGACAGGAGGGGACAGCTGGGAGGGATTGGGCTCTGCTCCCAGGGAACAAGGGACAAGATGAGAGGAAATTGTCTCAAGCTGCACCAGGGGAGGTTCAGGTTGGACATCAGGAGGAAATTCTTAATGGAAAAGGTGGTCATGCATTGGAAGGGGCTGCCCAGAGAGGTGGTGAATCCCCATCCCTGCAGGTCCCCAAGGGATGATTGGACCTGTCACTCGGTGGTCTAAACTGGGTGACAAGGTGGTGTTTGGTCACAGGCTGGACTCAGTGTGGATGATCTGGAGGTTTTTTCCAACCTCAATAATCCTGCTGTTCTCTGAAAAGCTCAGTACCATCTCCTCAAGATGGTGGGTATGTCTGTATCCTGGCAGCAACCTGGACAGTGTTCCAGGAGGTAACTCCATACAAATTACCAGGCTTGCACCTTCTCTCATGGAGAGTCTCCAGATTCTCCAATCTATTAGCAAAACTGCACCAGGATAATCAACCTTATTTCTACTTGGATAGCAGTGCAAAGCTCTCCAGGGACACCCAAAGACACCCTGCAGGCTGCTGTTAAGACATCCTGCTGTGTAAAGCAGCTCTGGTGGAGCAGCAGAGACAGCAGTGTATGAGCCAGCAAACCTCCAGGGTGAGCACAGAGGACAGTCCCTTGCTCTGCCAGGTCAATGTAAACACCCTGAGGCTCCTCTCAGGTATCCAGACTGCTTGGTGAGGCACATGAACCAAGCTACAGCCTTTTTCCTGCTGCTTTTAGGCCAACATGATCCTTTAGGATGACTGGAATCAGAAATCTTCCTGGTCTTCTACAGGAATCACAGAATGGTTTGGGTTGGAAGGGACCTTAAAAATCACCAAATTCCACCCCCCTGCCATGGGCAGGGACATCTTCCACTAGCCCAGCTTGCTCAGAGCCCCATCCAGCCTGGCCTTGGACACTTCCAGGGACAGGGCAGCCACAACTTCTCTGGGCAACCTGTGCCAGGGCCTAACCAACCTCACAGGGAACAATTTCTTCCTAATATCTAACCTACATTTACCTTTTCAGTTTGAAGTCATTCTCCCTTGCCCTGTCACTACAGCTCCTGATGAAAAGTCCCCCTCCAGCTTTCCTGTATCCCCTTCAAATACTGGAAGGTTCTGTGAGGTCTCCACACCCTTCTCCTCCCTAGACTGAACAGCTCCAGCTTTCCCAGCCTGTCTCCATAGGCAAAGTGCTCCAGTCCTCTTATCAACTTTGTGGCCTCCTTTAGACTTGCTCCAACAGTTCCATGTCCTTCTTCTGTTGGGGGCACCAGAACTGGATGCAAAATTTCAGGTGGGATCTTACCAGAGCAGAGTACACATGGGCACCACAACCTTCCTTCAGCCAGGTCCGTAAATTCAATTATTTTCATTTTTATTCATAAACATTCTAAATATGTATGGCTATTTAGGGAGATTTGTTTATTCCAATTGCTTTCTGAATTTTCTTCCGATAAATTATTTTTTTGATCAATACATGGAAACTTATAAACTACAAAGAAGCATCTAAAATTATTTTCTGGTTACCTGGCAGATTATCATTGATGGATTTCATTATGGGTTTTTTCCATCTTTTCCCATCCATAAGCTTCTATTTTCCTCTTGCTGAATATTCTTGAACAGCCAGTTGCTAACTCTGGAGATAACTAACTTAACAGAGGCCTAATTCTGACCCCACTTACATGGAAGAATGTAAGCCCCAGGGAATAAGTTCATCTTGAGGGAGTGAAAATTTAGACCAGAGTCAAGACCTGAGAAGTCAACAGAGAAACTATTGCCAATAGCCAGGGGAATGACAGTGGTTCTGTCTGCAAAAAAATTAAAAAAGGTTTTTTCAATGTAGGGACAGTTTTCCAACTGTAAACTAGCAAAGCTTTCTCCTAAATTCTGCTCTGACCTGTCAAAAATTATCTAATCACAGTCTGATACTGTTCTTGCTTGTTTGTTTGCTTCCTTGCTTGTTTTCTCCTCTCTTTTTACAAGAAGGTGTTGGTGTGGTGAGTCCAGCTCTCTCAATTTTTCTATCCATGAAATTCTCATCCAGATGAATTATGTCAGACCAAATCTGAAAAATGAAACTTGGCATCCTACCTTTGATCTGAGGCAAATAATCGTAGGTCATTGCCAGCCTTCCGCAGGAATGTGGTCCAGAGCAAAGGACTTGAAAAGAACCTCAGAGATACTTCTAAAAGCCATAAAATGTTTTAGCAATTTTGGGTTTTCCTCCCTTTTCCTTACTGAAAAGGAACAGATGGGAACAGAAGTAAACTCTGCCATCTGGAAAGACTGAAGGATCAGTATGAAAAGAGCCAGGTGTCAAGTTTGTTCATCACCAGCCCAGTTTTGTCAATTATCAACATCAAAACCTTGTCTCAACAAAGGCTGAATTACACTAAGGATGAATGATTTTGCAAAGCCATTTTTTCTGTATCTTTTTGCACCTAATTGTTCAGCTACCTTGAAAACTCCAGTTCTGAACAGAAAAAGGAAAGAGATTAATTTGAAGTTTTACTTCTTATGCCACAGGAAATTGTCTGCCTTGGTCTTTCCTACCTTCCAATCACATTGCAGTCTGGATTCCACTTAAAGTACATTAACTCTGTCAAATCATTTTAAAACTATGCTAAATTGAATTTATATATAGGTAATTTGGACCTTGTTCTTATAACAGTTTGAAATGGAAATGTGGCACCTTTGGATGGGAAATCTGAAGCACAGAAATCATTATAGTAATGTTTGATCTCTGGAGAGTGTCTGAATCACTGACTTTTTTGCTTTAAATATTGGAAATTATAATTTCCATAATGTGTAAATATATTTATATATCTATATATGTGCACTAACTGTACGCAGAATAAGACTGAAGATGCCTTGCTCTTTCTTTGAGTAGATTTTCTTTTTTTAATTATGTTTTATTTACATTTCATTTATGAGATTTCACAGCACCTTTGGTTTTAATCTTATTATTAATTGGCTATTCCTGCTTTGGGGTTTATATTGAGGGACATTTGAGCAAATAATTTCCCATCTGCATATCAAGGAGACTGATAATACAGTACCCAAAAAATACAAATAGGGCACCTGGAGTGATAGAGCAAGGGGAAATGGCTTCACACTGAAAAGGAAAATGTAGGTGGGATATTATGAAGAAATTGTTCCTTGTGAGGGTGATGAGACCCTGGCACAGGCTGCCCAGAGAAGCTGTGGCTGTCCCATTCCTGGAAGTGTCCAAGGCCAGGTTGGATGGGGCTCTGAGCAAGCTGGGCTAGTGGAAGGTGTCTCTGCCCATGGAAGAAGGGTAGAATGAGATCATCTTCAGGGTCCCTTCCCTTCCAATCCAAATAATTCTGTGGTTCTGTGACTCTCATATGTATACATACATACAAACATACATACATATATATGTGTGTGTGTGTGTGTGTGTGTGTGTGTGTGTGTGTGTGTGTGTGTATAAAGTTGTCCAAGAGTTCCAATCAATTTTTCTTTTCTTCAGACATGGACACAGACTGAGTTTCTTGGTAAATACCCTCAGCCTTCATTTGACATCTTTTGCAGAATTTTGCTCCTTTTTTGCAAAACTTCTTCTTTTTTTGCAAAGTTGTTCCAAAAGCTGGAGCTGCATAAACTGGTACTGTTTTTCCACTCATAATGCAATCCTTGATGCTTCTTTTAAAAGTTGGGTCTGATTGCCTTTTGTCAAATTTTGCCTGTAGTCTTCAATTATCTCCTGTGCCTGCATATTCCTATGAGTTTGTGGTTTGGTAACCTTGTCAGCTGTGATTGTCTTCTGTTTTTCCTCCAAAACATGCAATTTGTTTTGCTTCTGCTGTGCAACTTGCTATTTTTCCTCTTTTTTATCTCTCTAAATATAAATCAGGAGTTTGAAGTATTCTTTTTTTTTTCCTTCAGTTTGATGTCTCTGTACCCCAGCATCATCTGAGTAGATGACGTCCACAAGCTCCTCTGAAAATTCCTGAAAAAGATTTCAATATGTTGTGTAAAAAAAGGTTTCTCCCAAATTTTTTTCATCTTTATATAATGCTGATACCTTTCAAAATTTCTTTACCACTGTCTTTCTCTTCTTCTCCTGATACCATGATAATTAAATAAATCTATGACCTCTGACCAAGCCCCCAAAACCAAGCCCCCAGTTATTGCTGCTTATGTAATTTTTCAATGCATTCCTTATTTTTGTGAGAAGGCAAATTCTTGTTTGAATCCCGTCTGTTTGACTTCAGGAAAGGTTGGGCTCTTTGAGGACCTTTGGCATCTCTATTTTATCATCATCATATTTCTTCTCTTCATGCTTTACATATGATCTTCTTTTGCTCATTTTTCTCCTTCTATAATGCACTGTGCCTTGGTGAGGGTTAGACAGAACTACAACAACAAAAAAAAAAGGAATTAAGGGAACCCTGCATTCCTCTTTCAAAAAGACTGAAAGTGAAACCATCCTTAATGGTTAAAATCAAGGTTTTTTGAGCCACAGAAAGTGGTTTTTTTTCAAAGTTTTTTTGAGGCACAGAAAAAGATTTATTTTATCAGACTTCTGCTCTGCATCTCCATCTACTTAATCAGATGATGATTTAACAGTTTTTTTTACTTGTGTTCCCATTTCATGGAAGACTTTTAATACCTCTGACCCTTGCTAAGTTCTCTCCTCCATGTTTGTACAGATTTAGTACAATTCACCTATGAATTCCTTCTTCACAATCAAAACTGTGTCAACATTTCTTCAAACTTGCTTCTTTTGCTCTTGACAATATCTAATTTCCTTGCAATAAAAGTTTTTCTTTATGTAAAAAATAATTATTAAAAACCCCGCAACAAGGAAAAAAGCCCAAACTTTAATCGACAGCCTAAAATGTGAATTTAAAGCGAGTTAAAAGGAAGGGATGTGAAAGATCATCTTGTCCCAACCCTCTGCCATGGGCAGGGACACCTTCTGCTATCACAGGTTGCTCAGAGCCCCATCCAGCCTGGCCTGGAACACTGCCAGGGATGGGGCAGCCACAGCTGCTCTGGCCAACCTGTGCCAGGGCCTCACCACCCTCACAGGGAAGAATTTTTTTGTAGTATCCAGTCTACACCTGCTCTCTGTCAGTGTGAAGCCATTCCCCCTTGTCCTGTCACTCCAGGCCCTTGTCAAGAGTCTCTCTCCATCTTTCCAGTAGGCTCCTGCAGGTCCTGGAAGGTCACAATGAAGTTACTTCTCCAGGCTGAACAACCCCCAGTTCTAAAGCAATAACCACATGGCTAAAGAATATTTCTGTTCCAAAAAATATTTTCATATCTATTTTCTTATCATACCTAGTTTTTAACATTTATTTAGAAGCAACTGGGAGCCAGACCAGACTGTCTCTACGACGGGGAATTCTGGAAGAGCAGATACATCTTATTTATTTAAAATTTTGTGTCTTCTGATGGTTACTTGCCCTAAAATAATTTGAAGACAACTTTCCTTTCTATTTCAGAAGGAAGATCAATCTGTTGTCCAGTTTAATTTTATTTATTGCATGTTGCAGTGAGGGAAGCACTTTTTCACAGTGTAAACCTGTGATCTTCAGTGCTGACAGCCCAGTTTGTAGAGTCCTTCTACTCAGTGCCTCTGTAAACCCAGCAAACTCAAAGGTTTATCGTTAGGCCTTGATACAGGAAAAGAAATGCAATTATCTGAGTTGCTGATCAGTTCAGCTGTTTCAGAGGGATCAGCAGTCCCTCAGAGTTAAAATCATGCTATTGGAGAAGAGTGGGACCAAAGCTTCCAGGCTCCTTCACCCACAACAAGCTGGAACTTGCACTTGCATGGAGCTTTAAGTGAGTAAATTCCTTTCCTCAGCCGGTTATAGAAGGGTGTGCATCTGAAAAATGCAGCCCTTCTCCCTGGGCTATATAGGGCTTCCCCCCCCCACCCCCCCAGAAAATGTCCTGCATTTTTATCAGGTGAGAATCTTCAAGTCATGCACAGAAGATACCAGGTGACTGACAGCTAGAGCTCACCACAGAAAAATCCCTTAAAATTCTTTAAAAATAATTGGACCAGCTTTACCATGTGTGTTTGAATTGCCAGGTTGTACTAGGAACAACTCACCAGGATATGTGTTTTCATTTTGAACCCTTGCTCTGAAAATATCTCGGGGTGGGAATTTGTCAGGCAGTGGTCTGCCTGTGTCACAATGAAACCACACCCAAACCAGTTTGAATGAATGCTCTAAGGAAAATTTCTTGAGCTGTAATTAGTAATGCGTTGCTAGAAAGCAGGTACTGCATATTTAAATACTCCTCCACTGGCTCTTATTAGTAATACATTGCTAAACCCCAGCACAGCCCTCTGACATCCATTCAGTTGTTTATTCATTCATTCCCTTTTTCTTCTGTTTTGGGGAGCAACTAGATTTCTTTATATTTTTCCATTTATACACTCAGCTCTTGGGGTATACACTGATTTCCTCCGATGAACAGAACATTTCTGAGGGATTTCAGTTGAAACAAACTTCATTTTTCATGGATCAGGTGCAAAGTCATGTTTTGGCCTCTGTCTCCAAAGCATCACAATATAAATTTTGTGGACACATTGATACAAACTACCTTTCTATTTACACATAAATTTCTTTTATGTTGACCTATGGAGTTTCAGCTTATAAGTGATGCATCTGCTTAAAACAATAAATAAGTACAATTTGAGAGAATAGAACTATTTTTTCATTAACAAAAAAAAAAAGAAAACCCACATTTTGCTAGTGGTCAGTCCCCATTTTTGGTTTGCTTTCCATAATCACTCCTTCAAGCTCATGAAGGAATGAGGGAATTTTAAGGGAATTTTGGACTTTGATCTGAGGGTGGTTATTGTAAATTTGTAAAAATAAGTATGGGGACATCTTGGAAGTGAAGGGACTTGGAGAGGATGAGACAAACCCATCCTCTTAGCAGTACAGCCTGACATTTTGGGATATCCAGCCAAGCAAGGAATAAGGTGATCAGGACCAAGCACCAAAAGAGGCACGTGGCAAAACTGCTCCCCTTCTCTAAGAGGGGACCCTGCAGATCTTTGAGGATGCAGTAATCTTTGCTGGCAGCAGCTATTAGGAGCTCAAAGAAGAGGGAAAGGAGGATGAAGGGTTGTGAAAACAGGCTCCAAAGTGTCTTGCTGTGACTCTGACCAAGTGCTTACAACAAACTGTCCAGGAGTAAGTTCCAGCTCAAAAAAAGCAGTCGCTCTGTGGGGGTTATTGCATGTCTGCCTGAATAACAAACACACTGGGGTGGTGGCAGGGCTGTCATAATTCACTTAAAACTAGTTCTCAAAGCTGAATTTCACCCTTACAGAGACCCAGCTTCAAGCTCTTCTTCCTCTTAGGGCCTATTTTTCCAAGAGCTCAGCCTCAGTCCAGCCTATTCCCCAGTCTTGTAACAGAGTGAGCTTCAGACAGAAGGAAAAAGGGGAATGCACTGAATATTTTAATATTTTTGACATATTCATTCAGTTCCCTACACCTTAATGCTCTGCATTGATCCACTGATATCTGGGCCATGTGTGGTGATGCCAAGTTTCTAAATTTGTGCAAATACCCATGAAACATGACTTGTTATGCATAGCTTGGCAGTTCAGTGTGGAGAGTCTGCCAAAAGGAGACAGAGCCTTATCAGAAGGAGACAGGAAATTCTCAAGCAAATTTGGAAGTTGACTTTTGAGTTAGGAGTGTTGACAGGCGCAGATCCCTCTGTCTGGCAATTATCAATTCTTCTTCTCTTAACTACAGGCAAAATCCAAGTACCTTGAATTTTGACTGAACAGGAGGTGTGCCCAAGACCTGCTCCTCCAGAGCCATTCTATATTTGCAGTTCTGTTTCTGACCTCAGTCCAAATGTGCAAGGGTCACATTTCCCTGCTCCAGAGATCTCAGAGCAGCTTCTGTTGCTTATTAAGATTCCCACCCAAACATGGTAGAAGTTTCTAAGCATGTCTGACAAAACTATGGCATTTTCAAAATGTGAATGCAACATTTAATCTGGGTTTAAAACCTTGCCTAGGAAATGTCAGAAGTACTTCTGCAAGTCAGTAGGTTGATTCCCTGTCAGGTGTGTGTGGGTTTTTTTCTTTTTCTCAGCCATACATCACTTGGGTCTGCCAAATACCTACATAGCTGTGATCAGCTCTCTCCAGGAGAATGCTCATCTCTTTGTTTTATGTCTTGTAGGATTGCTTCAGCACCAGACAATACATTCAGACACTGGTAGGAGTAGGATCGGACACAAGGTGAATGACAAATTCTCTTGAAGTGGAAAACTTGCTTGATTTTCCGCTAAATTATTCTGTCCCTATTGGCAGTTTGCTATTTCCACAGACTTGGCTCATAAATATTGGATGTCTGCCTAGCTGGGAAATTGCATTTCCATTTTCAACACCTGCTATGTGCTAGACTTCTATGAGAGCGCTTAGCTGATACTCTGCAAAGAGGGGGAGCTTACAGTTAGTGTTTTTACCTGTTAGTGTTTTTAAAATGTGCTCAATTCTTACCCCAGTTTTACTTTTCCAAGGAAACTCCAGTTTCCTATGAATTATGAAGTATTGGTGAGATTTCTTACCAGATTTTTTGCTGTTCTTACACCAACATATCTCATGCAGACATAGAAGATTCCGTGCTCTTCCCTTATTAACCCAGGCTTGGATATTCCTGACTGATATGTCCCTCCACAAACAGCTTTCGCAGTGTGTTTGTTAAGGAGTGTTTAGGCAGAGGCAATGTTTGTATTTCATGGCACCGTATGTATAGAGGCCACAGAGAATTCAGCAGCTCCACTGAGGTGTTGTGCAAACAGAGGATATTTATGATAATTGTAATTATACACGGTTGCATAGAATTATTCAGGGAAGCTCGGAAACCATTGTTGCATATTTTGTTTACCAGATCTCAATAACTATTTTAGTTAGATAGACAGGCTCAAGGCTAAATGCATTCCCTGACAGGCAGGCAAACCTAGATTTCTGCCTGTACATAGCACGGGTACAGAATCAGTGTCATATTCTGGGTTTTTCTTACACAATGAGCCATAAGTAAGCAGAAGAAGGGAAAAAGTTTAGGAAAAAGCTTAAGTCAGTTGTTTTGGTGGTAGGTTTTGGGGATTTTTTAATATCTGTTACCTTTTGCTGAGTGAGTTTGCAACGACAATGGATTCAGAAATAGACATTAACTCAAAACTTGAAATAACATATCACAGTGTTTCTCTGCAAGTTTTGTCACCTATTGACCATAAATTTGCAAGTATATTTTTGTACATGAAGCACACTTCCCTCTCCTCCTGCAGCAGCCCTGGGAATCTCATAGAGTAAAAGATTCACTCAAGAAAATCACACAGAATCATAAAGTAAGAGATCACCATTTTCCTATTCAAAAATTCTTCCCTGTAAATAAATGTCTGTTTATCCTGTCCTCAGCAGCCTCTAGTGATGAAAACTGCATGTTTTCTAAGCAACCTGCTGCTGTTAGAAGGACACCCTCTGCCTGCCTGGTTCTTCAGCCAAGCAGTTCTTATCTCACTGCACTGTCATGTTAAGAGAGACAAAAATCTGTTCTGGCCACTTGAGATCATGGGGTTTTGGCTCATATCTTAATTTTCTCCTCACAAAACCATCACTTAGAAAGCGAGGTACAAGTGCAGGTCTCATTCTGTAGCAAGCCTATATTAGTAACAGGATTTTACTGGAAAATTAAGACATGTTTGCTGAACAGGTCATTGAGGGTTTCCTGAATCTTAGGATCTCTTATTTTCAGTTGCACCATTCAGCTTCTTCCTCAGGTTGAAGCATTTGTGGTCCCTCTCCATTTTTTTCATTTTTGGTAGTGCTGGAACCAACAGCACCATGCAAAGCCTCATCTGCTGCTTCTTACAACTGCATCATGTAGGCAAGGTTCCTCCTCCATCTGGTACAACCATGAGAAATAGAAGGATAGAGTTCAAATGACTGATGAGCAAAGTGGCAGGAGATTCTTGTACTTGATGCATTTGTTGCTATAGCCTTCAAGTATGGGTTTAGCTTACAGCTGGCGGAAGAATAAAGATGAAAATGCAATTTCCTGCCTCTCATTCTGAGTGGAATACACCTGGGAGTGAACAGGACTAGGGAACACAATTGTCTGGAGTCCCTGAAATGGAGGCTGGGTGTTACATGAATTTTGCTGCTTTTCATAGGAGCACATTTATCTGCTGTGTTCTTTCCTCTGGGCTCTGCTAAAGGTTATCACTATCCTAGCTTTTATGCTAGTTTCAAACATTTATGCATTAATCAGCAGAGATATGGCACTGAACCTTTCCTTGAAATGTCAGCATATTTACTGTCTTGCATGACATATATATATATCATTACTGGATGTTGATAAGAACAAACAAGAAGGAAATATTTAACAAACAAGCACTATACTTAGCATGTGATTTATAGGCTTAAAATGGAGTCCATATGCTAGTGATGGGAGCTTTGTGAGCTGCATGTGCAATATTGTGCTCTGCATCAGCACTTAAAAATGAAAAATTAAACATCGGCTCCGTTTACTTGGGCTACAATGAATATCTTCAGTGCTTTATGAATTACTGAAGTGTGCTTACATGCCAAACCAAAAGCAAGATAAAAAAAAAATCAAAAAACCAAAGACCTGCAAGAAAACTCCTCTCTCCACTTGACAAGACTATTTGAGTCAGAGACCAACATGTGCTTATGCCATTACAGTCTGGAGAAGGCACAACAGAGCATTGCAGAGTACATGAAAATTAATTCACTAGGAAAGTCCTTTGCAGGTCATTCCTGGAAGGCAAAGAAAGTGATCTCCATGTTCAGCCCTCTCCAAATGAATCACCCAGCAGCATTTCAGAAGGTTAAGTGGTCTCAGAAGGAGGTGGACCCAATGGAAAAACTTTCCAGTGTCAGACTTTCATCTGTGACAGCTCAAACTGGGGATTTAATACATGGTAGGACTGAAGGAGAGGAGTGGAGAGTCTTCATACAAAAGGAAAGCACAAACAGAGAGAACTTGCCTTCAGAGAAAGCAAAAAGTACTATTTCTTTTCTGCCAGTCTGAAAGCAAAGACACTAGAACTCTGTAGATCAATTCAGATGAAGTTAGTGAAGAGACTCCCAAGTATTTTGGTGGATTTTGGGGTTATACTGAACTTTTGATGTTTCATGGACAGGCTGCTGGCATGTGGGTCAGAGGGATCAGGTCCTGTCCATCTTATTCCAGAAATTAGGCAAATGGTTGATGACAGACCTAGGGGTTCATATTAAACAAAATAGGTCACATCAAAAAAAAAAATAGGTAGGCTTTTGGGATGCTGACAATTTCCTTGCTCTCTCCCCTTTCCAAGGCCTGTGAATTGGCAGGCAGGCTCAAAGCAAGGTAAAATGTTGAGGCAGATAGGAATCAAGAACAAGCTATGCTGGCTAGTGCTTGGGGAGACAAGAAGCATCACTGAGATGGAGTGTTTACAGAAAAAATCCCACAGCTCATATTTGTATTATGCATTTATAAATTCCTGGAACTCAATTTTATAGGGTTTTTGATTAATGGCTGTGCTGCAATTCAGCTCCAAGCCTATTGAACTTACTGTACTGGAACTGAGCAAGACGTGCACAAGCCAAATATGAGCACTACTACTGGACTGTGATTTAAAGATGGCTATTTACTCAAAGGCATTGCTGGGGTGGCTCTGCTTATTGTACACGTAGAGATCAAAGTCAAAGCAGGGCCCCTCAGCAGCCTTCTTAAAATTAGAGTCAGGGATGTGGTTGTCTCAGATACCTCCACAGTAGAAGAGCTGAAGAACAATGAAAAATGCTTGTGATTTCCCCAACACCTTTACAGCAAAGCAGGTGCAGAGGTTGTTGATGCATGGATTATGCAGTAATCAGCAGATTTATCTCTGCTGATTAATGCAGAGCCTGTTGATATATGGATGGATTCTTCTAAGTATATATTTATGTCACTTTCATCACAGTATCTTCCAGGAGCATGGCCAAGTACTTCATTTCCTTGTGCTGGTCATGCATTCCAAGTGTTCCCACAGTGTGGTATTTGACATTAGTGCTGTTTCTCCCACACTTCAAAGAAGACATCTGTGGTTATGGCTGGCAAATGCCAACTTAATTGTTGATTATCATGGTAATGTAGTCAAAGCAGTCTCATTCTGCTGAGGTGGGAGTCACTTCATTAAATACAATCCTTATGGCTATTAGAGTTTGTGAGGCGAAACGGGATGCCTCTAATTTATTGGTGTGCCAACTGGAGTCAAATGAAGGCAATGTGTAAAAACAACAACAACAACAAAAAACCCCACCCAAAACTGGATGAGAAACCTGAAGATTTGCCAGCATAGAGAGAAACTTCTACAGACCACAGCATGACCTGTGGTCTTCCCAGACAGTTCAGCTTTCAACTGCAAGGTGGCATCACTTTAGAAGGTGAAATATCAATTTAATCCCAGAGCTGGGATGTGGGAACAGAATCCTTGGCATATTTCACCCAGCCTCCTCAAATCACTTCTAGCAGGAAATAAAACAAAAGATTTATAATCATTGTTGATAATGCAAATCTTTAGAAATATGAGGTGACCTTTGAAAACATAGGATCCAGGCAATTAAATCTATTCCACCTCTCTTCTTTCTGAGTGTAGCATAAGTTTGAAGCTCCATGTCTCTTCTTCCATGCACTGTATAACAACAACAACAAAAAGGAGCCCACTCACCCCAACACACAGTGTAAATCCTGGAAAACTGAATTTTCAGGTAAAATTAATACTGGAAAATTGTTTCTAAGGGAGAGTTTCTGCTCTAGGGATTTGGCTTTGTGTTTATAAAAACAAGAAACAGTTGCAATGATGCTGGCTTACTAAACAGTCCCAAACCAAAGAAAAATATTAGGAGGTATAAAGTCACTGAAATTAATTTAATTACACTTATGCAGTGTAATGGGCTTAATATGAAGACAAACTTAGTCTGATTTTAATGAAATTGTCACTAGTTTTTATGACTTGCACTCAGATGAATGTCCTTTATTTTTAAATATAAGTATTATACATAGGTAATTATAATTACCTATGTATAATACTCATATTTAACAATAAAGGCAGAATTACATCCATTTTTTTTATTGGGTTCCTTCATTACTCATCCTCAATTAACTTCATTTTTTCTTAGCTCTTCTTATTTTCTTCATGCTTTGCAAAGCATAGTGGTTATGATTTCCTACTCAGGGCAGTATTTTGAAAGATAAACTGTGTGGAGCAACTCACATGTTTCCTTTCAAAGAAAACTTTAATTCATGTCTGTTGAAGTCCTTGCTTCCAGGTGGTTCAAATATAAAGTAGCATTTTTCTTGCCATGCCACACTGTGATGGTTCAGTCATAACCAGGGGCTGTCAAGCAAATAGGACCCTGATATGTTATTTCAGAAGTCCCTGCTGCACGATAAGTGCCAAGTGGGTCAGCCACCAGTCAGACACTGCAGCAGACAGTCAAGCTCCAATAGGAGTGACAGACAGTCATAAAGTTGCCATTTTCATGGGAGAATTCTGGTTAAAAAAATATAAAAAATTACAATCCCAGTACATTAACCATGGAGGGAAAAAAAAGAGGTGATTTAACGAGGAAAGGAAAAGATGTTGAAAGTGTGTTCATATATCTACAGACTGTCAAGATTTTGGATTCATACACATTCTCAGGCTTTCAAAGCAGGAATGATTTGAGGTTGCATATTTGAAAGTACCAGAAGTTAGAGGTTTAGCCTGAGGAGGCAGAAGACCATTCACACTGGACAGTTCAGGTTCACAAACTGATGATCTGTGCCGCCTTGAATGCCACATCTGGCGTATTGGGGAGCAAAAGGTGGAAGAGGCACAAGTAATCTCATTCCTCACCTCCCAGAATTTAGGCGTCCTTGACACAGCGTTGAGATGAATGATGTGAAGAGATGAGAGCCCCCCTGCTTGGTCTCACTGTGGGTTTGGTGGGTTTGGGGGATAAATTCCAGTCTCCAGTATATTAACATTTGGTATTACTGAAAACATGAAGGATTACGGAATGCCAGAGGGATTGTGTATTTTCATCCTGACTCATTAAGTAATTCTGAGTAAGCATTCCCAAAGGGTTCCCCAGTGTTTCTCACAGCTTTATCAGTCCAATTCCATATCTCCAAAAAGAGACAGACAGACAGACTCCCGCTAACTTCTCGTGGAGCTAGACTGGTCCTGAAACGTGCTGCATGCAGGATAGATAGCTGTTTGCTTAGAAGCATGAAAATAGCTAAAATCATATTGAGAAAGTGCATGGAGGCTCATTAATTGGAATTATTTTTGTTTGAGTAGTATTCATTTGATTGTTCATGTTTCTGGTTGTCAGATTACAAACCAGTGATGAATAGAAAAGTCATAAAAGATTGAGAAAAACACAGGATCACAGGCTCTGATTATGTCATGCAACCTGTGTGACGGGAGAACTAGGATATTCTGCTTTTGGGATCAGTGAAACTATGACTACTTAACACTTTTCATACTAATTAATTACTTCTCTATGTCCATTTTTAGGGTGATAAGTTTCTTTTTCACTGACATACTTTAGGAGTAAGATACAATTTTCATGCTTTCCTGTGTGAGTTATTGTGAAAAAGGGAGGAGAGACTTGCTGAAACATTGCAGTGATTCCATCCCTAACCAAGGGACTTTATTTTTGCAGAACAAAATTATCAGCAAAAGGTAATTCTACATAGACTGCATGTGCTAAACCCCTTAGTGTTCCAATTTATCTCTGCAGGGAATAAAAAACTGGATTCTCTTCTTTATCAATCCCACATTCCAGGGAAGCTGCATCTTTGAAAAACTATGTAGGAGCAGGACTTTTCCAGCTGGTAGATGCACTAATCCTATTAATATTCCTCAAATACCTATCCTGTCTAAAAATGTTGAATTATTTTCTAAAGCCATCAAAGAAAGAGGGCTTTAAAGTCATTGTCACTTCCCAGAGTGTTATAGAGTTCTTTGGTTGTTCATTCTGAAAGCTGCAAAGGGAGCAAAGCATCTTTGTCAACTGAGGAGGTGAGTGCTTCTATCAGAGTTCAGAAATCCTTCCCATCATACTGGTTTTCCCCCTTTTTTTTCTGGAGGGCATGATTCACTGAATGGAACTGAACATATTTATGTTCTTTCTTGAACTAAGATCTCACCTGAGTCATCGCTGTGAGGTTTTACATGTAGGAGGGGGAGATCCACAAAAAAACTTCATTACTATGATCACCCCAAATGTTTTCACACTGATAACAGAGGGAGTCAGCACACAAGGTTTCTATGGTTACTCATGCCCATGTAAACACTTCCAGGGAGTGCAGAGGGTCACTTTTTTTTTTAACTGAAATTGCTTCTGTGTGGCCAGATGTAAAAACAAATAAGGAGCTGGAATCAAAAATTAGTGTCTGGATAAATTTTATTAGCAAAATCAGGGTTATGGTTTACAAAGGCAAGGCAAAATATGTGAAAACCAGGTTAGATAGGGCTCTGAGAAACCTAGGATTGTGGAAGGTGTCCCTGCCCATGGCAGTTTGGAATGAGACGATCTAAAGGTGCCTTCCAACCCAGGAAGTTCTGTGGTTCTGTGGTACTATGATCTACTAAAACATCAGCAAAACCCACTGTTATTATCCTCCTGGAGGTGAAGGCTGAGTGGGTGCACACCTTTCTCAAGCACTGTTCAAGCTACCCACAGACCACTGATAACTGTCTGCATCAATCATGAGTCTCCTGGGAGACTCATGTCTCAGTCTGTGTCTCATAGCACCACTTGCAGCTATGTTCATGCAAACTTTTATTACAGATATTCTGCAGCTAGGGAAATAATGGCCAGCAAAAACTTCGTTTTCTCTAGTTTTTGTTTTTAGTTGTTGTAACACAGATGAGTGAAATGTGCAGTTGAGACAAATATCTGAATATATTTTTGCCCATACTTGAATATGTCTAGGGAATTTTGGATACAGAGCTATATTCATCTCCCACAGCAGCTCCCACCACAAATATAACCTCTCAGTTTCTAAAGTAATTACAGTATCTCAGTAGTATCATTTGGATTAATTACTTTCATTCCCATTTCACAGGTAGAAAAGTAGCTTTAAAAAGAAGCATTCTTCTTTTACCTCAGAACCACTAAATGCATTCTAGTTACAAAATAAACAAATCTTTCATCTGTGCTAGTGAATCAACTACAGCAAACATACCTCATACTAAAACGAACATGTTTTGTCTTTACTGGTGCAACATGTAGCAGCTACATGTTCATCAGTGATGCTGCAGGACCAAAAAAAAAAGTTAATTTTAGCAGCATAAACAAGTCATTAATGCCTTTCCCAAACTTATACAGGCAATTCCCAGGGGAGTGAGGAGCTGAACATAGGTTAGTGACTTAACCACTGGACACTCCTTTCTGACTAGCTGACCTCTGAGGAGGTATCCTGAAAAATTTCCAAGAATTATCAGCTTTTTCTTGGTCTCAGCAGGACTCGAAGTCCTGAGCACTTGGAATGCCACAAACACAATCTGCACGATGATGAAGCCTAGTTATGACAAGACCATGGGTGTTGGCAACATTTTTATAAATGCATTTGAAAAGCACAATTTTAAATGTATTGTACCTCATTCACTTAGTTATGGTATATTTTTAATTACTATTGCAATAACATCTGGAAGCCTCGCTCAGGATCTGGCCTCACTGCCCCCAAACTGTGTGAGACACAACTTTTCTGTGTTGCAGCGAACAAGACCCTGCAGAATTCCTCATGTAAGGGGAGAGGAAATGGGGACATGCTTCTGGCATCTGGGGCTGGCAGGCAAGCAGGATGCTGTGGGATTGTCCAATGGGCATGTGTCCAGCCAGGAAAAGGGCCACAGCATAAGGCTGAAAACAAAACCCTCTCCCAAGTCTGCTTTCACACACAGCCCCAGGAGGTGAAGCCAGCCAGCTGCAGGGCAGGCACATGAAACTTTTGCTCTGCGGCGTCAGTTCATCCAGCCTGCAGGTTCTCCGAGCAGGAGGTGCTGGATAAGGGTGGGAGGGTTGGCCTTCCCTGCCGGGGAAAGATGGGAGCATCACTTAGTGCTTGACATCCAATAGCGCTCGTGTCCTGGAATGAAGGAAGGCATCAGTCTCCCTCCCAAAGAGATCAGAATCCAAGAGACGAGAGTGAACACCCAGCTTAAGAAAACAGGGCCAGGGAGGAGCAAGGCTGAGGAGAGGAGGGAGTGAATTTCTGGATGGAGATGGGAACTTGATTCCCAGATATGCCCTCAGGCAGTCTATACCAGCAAACACAGCAGTAAGCTGTATTTGTAAATATATATATTCACTTAAGCTGTAAATAGTGATGACAGCTGGGAGAAGAGCAAAGATGGGTAGGAGGGAGGAGAAGAGAGATTTTTTTTTTAATTTCTCATGAAGAAATAAAGTTGCCAATCTTAGAACTGGTGAAAATGTGTACTGGCATCAAACCAAAACTCATCTCCTGAATGACACATGCTGACAATCAAGGTTCATTGTTTTTTCACCTAATGAGATCATTTCACAAAGCATTGGAGTATTTTCAGGTTAGGGCCAGATCCTCACAGTGATACAAACCAGTGGGATGACTCAGGGCTGCTAAACTACAGAAGATCTGGCCTTCTAGGCAAAATTCTAGGCAAAAGATGCCTGGATCATGATAGAAAATGGACTTTCAAGGCCTTTAAATCCTTGTTCCTCAGATCCTGTGGATATTGTTAGATCTTACAATTCTACTGTAATTATATTATCCTTCAAGTCATGGACTTCCTAGAGAAATCATATGTAATTCTCACTTGGTAGTAAACACACTGTACATCCCAGCCTTCTCAAATTCTTGAAAAGGTTTGGATCAGAAAAATAGAATCAATTAAATTCAAGCCATTGGAAGGAAGGCCTGTTCACTGTAAACAATTAAACAATTTGTCCTTCTAAACATATTTTTGATTGTTTATTTGTTTTAAAGTTCAAGTCAAATAAGCTGTTTTGATCTGTAGAACTGAAGCCAAAATATTTTCAGATGGTCAACTTGTAAACTTTTTGACATTGACTCATGTTTTTTCTTGCCAGATTCATGGCTTTTATCTCCTTGAGACTCCCTTGGCTTCTGAGAGACTTCCTTGGCTTCTGAGTGCCAATTTTAAATAGTGGTTCAAACCCCAGTTAGATTCTTGGTACCTGAGACAAGCTCCAGTGATTTAAAGCATTTTCAAAAAATTCTAGTACAAGTAACACCAATTTCTTCTATACAATTCAAACAACACCATCTCACCTTTGCAGGGCTCTAAGAGAAAAATCTATAGTAGAGATGTAAACTTCAATTGCTCTCTGATATTTTGACTCAATTTCCTGCATTCAAAGCCTGTCCTGCTTTGCCCACCTGAGCTAAAGTGTTCAGGGACTTCTCTGGACTAAGAAAGTACCAGCTAAACAACATGCGAAGCAGGGGAAACTATGTTTTGCAACTCTTCTTTCTTCTGTTTTGCAGAGATGGCAGAGAGGAATGAACATCTTAGTATAGCTGCTCTTGGTGGAGGAGACACCAGGGGAAACTGGGGCTGTGGCAGAGGGAATGAGGGAATGAAACCTGTTGGTCTGCACAGAGCAGAAGGCTCCAACAAAGATATGGGGCAAAATCCAGGAGTGTTTCTGCATGTCTCCATAGCCCATCTCACCTAATTCCCAGCAATTTTTGTAATATGTGAGTCTGATAGGGTGATACAGGCCATGTGTCTTTCTCTTAGTCCCTCCTAATTAACTTTTAACTTGGCCCCTGCTGAGAGAGGATCTCAAGGTGTTTCACCAGATGGCCAGAGAGAAAGGACAGAAGAGCTATTCCACCTGAGGGAAGTCCAGCCAAGGGAGAGTGTGGGGGTACCAGTCATCAGTTTTTCTGGGTCTGGATTGAAGGGACTTGAGACAGTAGTTTATGTTTGGACTCAGGTGTTTATTATTTCTTATTAGTAAAACAGTCTCATTACTGTGAGTTCGGCAGCTTTTCATTAGAAGGTACAAAATGGCCAACAATCTCTTGTTACAAGGTCATTTAAAACTAAACTATCCAATTAAGAATTGACACCTAGATTATTTTCCTTTTTAACCCAATAACTGATCCCAAAGAGCCCGCAATGTGGACTTTTCTTCACACTTACAAAATGCCACCCAAACCCATGAAGAAGAAGGAAGAAGCATGAAGAAGAAACCCAGGATGAGAGCCTGTGCCTTCCATCTTGCTTCCATCCACAACATATTAAAAATACCAAAACCTAAATTTCTCACCAAGTGATACACCTACACTATAATCTTTTATATAATCTATTTCACACTTTTGTGGATTCTAGTCTGTCTTGAAGTCTAGGAAACTTTCTCCATGAATGAAGGTCAAAGTCAGTGCTCCCCTGGCACCCCAGAGCAGACAGAGAAATATTCCCGGTGCCCTGGGTTTCCACAGGAGAGAATCCTGGAGCCATCGGTATCAAGCAATCCACACAGCGTAACAATTTAAGAACATCCAAACTGCTGCGGAAGTTTTGGCTGCAATTTGATTTTTTAGGAAACCAAAGAACCTAACTGCAAATCACAACACAAAACAAAATTCATTTTTGGTACTACTCAATGAAGTGTGCTGCTGCAGGAACCAGCAGGTCCAAACCTAGAAGCTTCTCTGGCCTCTGTTTGCATTGACTTCTTCCAGTCCAGCCCTGTCACGCCACGGGCCACCTGTGCACCTCAGGCAGGTCAGCTCCTCTCTTTTGCAGAAAGATTTTCACCTGCAAAACAGGAATCGCTGGAGCACCATTCAGCCTGGTAGGAATACCATGACAGTAAATACTCTAAAAATACCAAATCACAAGTTTCCTGAAACTGAGGAGAGCAAAAGGGCTTGTCTAGAGCCACAATTCAGGCAGTTGTCTCTGCCTAAAAAGCTCTAATGGGATGACAGGACATGACAAAAAAAAAAAAAGGGATTTCACCACCACCAGAGCCATGCCCTTTCTCAAGCATAAGCTGTACAACACAGGACTTTGAAGCAGCACATCTGTGTCCATGGTGTACAGGCAAACCTCTGTCTGACAGAGATTTTGATTTAAAAAACAACATGAAAAACAGTAGTATAGATCTGGCCTGGGCCTATGTCATGTTTGCCAGGTTGAGTCCACATGGAAACAACCAGAGGCACAATCAGGTACAGGTAGATGGAGCTGCCTTCCACAAGCAGAGACATTGAGAGAGTGAAGATCCATGCCACACTGAACTGTGTCTCCAAGTGCCATATCCACATGTATTTTGGACATTTCCAGGGATGGTGACTCTACTACTTCCCTGGGTAATCTGTTCCAATGCTTTACAACCCTTTTTGTGGAGAATTTTTTTCCTAATATTGCGGTCCCTGACTGATTCTGCTTTACACCAGTGCCTCTGATACAGGCTCAGTTAAAATTTCATGGCTGAGCTGGTGCAACTTGTCTATGTGATCGTTTTTAAAATGGTTTGATTTTTCTTTCCCCACCAGGAGAACAAAGAGAAACTGAACTGATAGCAAGCAGATTAATCCACTGAAAAGACATTGTGTCAGGGTTATGGTTTGGAATATTTGAAGAATGTGAATATTGATAGAACAGAATCAGAAAGAGAGGCGGCCTTTCTTTTGTCACTTGTGCTTAGTTTGCACACGTTTTACTTTATCAGCTGCAGTGGAGTTTTTCCCAGTCTAAACCAGTGTTAGAGAAAGAGGTGAGGCACAGGAACACCAAGAGTGAGAATTTTTGAATTAGTGAACTGAACACTCTGGACCATGTTTAAGCATATACATTACATACACAGAAAAATGATGGGAAGGCATGAAGAAAAAAAACACTTGTGAAGATGCTAAATGCAATTTATTCAAAGAAATAAGATCAAAAGAAGTGTTTGAGCAGGAAAAAAATTATGCTGTATGCAAAGTAAAAAAAAAAAAAAACCAACAAAAAACCAGCAAAAACAAATCCCCCTTGGCATTTACTCCAGAGAATACCAGAAAAACAAGATGATAATTAAGCTTCTGTGTTGCATTACTTTAAAAATTCACTTGAATGAAAGCAAGCAGTACAATAATGAACTGAGACACAAAGCACTGTTCAATTAGAGGTTGAATTTAAGGGAGTTTATAAGAGCAACACTTAACAAAGAACAACTTGGTTGAGCTTATTGTTATGGAAAAGGGGGAAAAAAGTTGTGGTGTGTTAAATGGCATTTATAAAATTGGAGGGTCTGATCAAACTGATCCAGATTAGTCCTCCACAGTCATAAGACTTTAAAATTAGGTCAGGGGGATGAAAGGAGAGCAGTGTCTGAACTGTTTAGTACAAAGGCAATGTGACATATGGAACACGTTACAGCTCAAGAAGAGAGCATCAATGTTTTCAGGAAAGAAAATGACAGGGCACTCCATAAGGAAATTTACAACCATGGAAGCTTCAAAAGGAATACAATTCCTATTTATTTGAGTATTTGTTTAGGGGAGTCAAGCACTGCCTGTGCTCCAAAGTATAAGCATTATTTATTCTTCTTTCCACCTTCCTAACAATGGTGTTTGTGGGGTTTGGTTTGTTCCATTTTCATTGGGCTGCAATTTTGCCTTCCCAGAACACAAAGGACAAGGAGCTACTAACATTTTAAGGGCTATGTTCTTTAGGTTCAATAGTAATGGCTCAAAAACCTTCTTTTTCTGTATTTTCTGCTTTTACAAGGAGTTTAATAAGTGAAGACTTCAGTACAAAACAGTCCTTGAACAAGTTGTTCCTCAGCCTCCCTGCAAGGTATTTCAGATTCCATCTCCTGAAGGAAAATACTGAACACTAATACAGAACTTCTGTTTCAAGTCTTGAACCTTACTGTAGCCTGAAAATTTCTCTTCAGTTAGAAACAAATTAAAGAAAATTGAGAGGTCATTCATTGTCTTTACACCATGTATAAAACTCATTTTCACTGACAAAAATTGAACGCTAGGAGGAAGGCAATGAAGCCACAATACATTTTTGTGGAGTGATACCTGCATTAAAGACATTTTTTCTGTTAGAATGTAGATGAACTAGTCTCCTTTCTTGCAGTAATGCTGTTTTTTTCTTCCACATAGCTGTAGACCAGCACAACCAGCTTCAGTCTAAGCTCAGTATTATTCCCAAATGTAAGGAAAAGGAAATAATTTGGTGAACTGCTGATCTTAGCTTCAACTTGGTGATAGAGCACAGAAAAGAGGACAAGAAGATCATTTTGTTTCACCAGCTTGATGTTCGGGTATTTGTATATTCCATTTTTCAATATTGTTAGAGACCTGCCACTGAAAGATCTTCCAAAAAGAGTCACACTTTCTTCAGGTAAATCTGAATCAGCACCACACAAGTCTGCAGAGTTATTTTAAGTCTAAAGAGTATTTTAAGTCTATGCAAGCAACTTTTAAGCAGAAGACACAGCATTGTTTCTTAAATTCCTCCAGTTTATTTGGAATCATGCTGGTTGTGAGCATTAACACCTGACCCATTCCCTATTGGGTTTCGTCATAACAGCTTACCATTACTGACATTAGCTGAAGAGAAAACCAAGCCAGCTCAGACTTATGCCAGATTATGACCTCAGTTTTATGCAACTCAGTCTGCCATCGCCTGCTTTCTGTGTGACCAAAAGCAGAGTTTGGCCTCAAGCTTTAGTTTTTAAGAGTTGCATATACACAACTGTCTCCAAGGATAATACCATTCAATAATTTAAAATGGGAATAAATATCCTTTTCAATTTTCCCTAATTTCTAGCAGTCTAAAAATACACGTCTTATCTTTAACTGGGTAACTCTAGCAAAGTATTTTGCTTGTAAACCCAACTTCTGCCCATGCCCTTGAGTTCCATGGTCCAGACAGTCTGAAACCCCCAGGCTCGACCTGCCAGGTTCTCTTCTGCTTTCTACTAATCTTATCTCAATCAAAGCCCTCCTGGAGGTTTGACATCCCAAACTGTGCCTTCATATAAATGCAGACAAGAAGGAGGCCTTCATGACACTGTCAAGGAAGAAATTTCTGAGGCTTGAGGTGCTCTCAGCCCAGAGATGTTGGTGTAGGGTGAGATGATGGGAGCACAGGACAGAAAAGAAGCTTGTGTGTGGTTTTGTCTTTTTCTAGGAGGGCACAGGAGATATCTCCTGAATATGTGTAGGCTTCCCTTCAACTCCAGCCATAGAAAAGCTGCTTTACATCGAAAAGGCCCATTACTCCTGCATGCAGCTCAGCAAAGCTCTTTGTGTCAAAAAGGCCTGAGAACTTTTTATCCCCTTTACATGCAGTTATCCCAAGACATTGACTGACCTCTCACCTTTTGTAAAAAGTTCTCCCATATGTTTGCCTCCCCAAAGTTCCTAAGGATGTGATTGCTTTGTTTTGTTTTTGCAGTGGGCTCCTTTCCATATTTTCTAGTAACAGACTGCAAGCAGGTTAGGAAGGTCCTTCAGAGGACTTACGGATTATGCTCCCCAGTTTTCCAGCATTAGTAATATCCTATCTCATTTGAACACAGGCCTTTACCTCAGAATTTGCACAGGATGCTCTTGCTACTCATCACATGTTGCCAGCGCTGGTACCTCGTCAGGAATATAAAAAGGAGGGAGGATTGTCCCCCCCCCCCCTTCCCTAGCTTTTCTCCCATGCCTGTTCAAGCTCAGCTTGCTCAGAACAACTCCTGCAGCCAGAGGAGCAGGGACTGCTCACCCAATACTCCCTGCTGAGAGGAAGTGGGTGGAGAGGGGATACTGAGATGACAGAAGTGCAGAGAGCCCAAGCTTCACCCCACTCCACTTCCTTGCTCGCCAAAAGAGCTGGCTGGGAGCATGGGAGAGTAAACTGCTCCATGGGGAAAAAAAAAAATTAAAAAAAAATAAAAAAGGAAAAAAGGAAAAAAATGAGGATGAAGTAATTGACTTTTGTAGCAGAGCAAAGGGAATGCAAGCAGTGGTGGAGGGAAGATAGGGAGGAACTGTGACTGACTCACAATATATTCAGTTCCCCACTCCTGGGGAGATGCAGCTGTGCATCTCCCCTCATTTAGGCGGTAAAGTTACACCATCGTCCAAAGTAAGCATCCCTAATTCTCCTACTTCCTGAAGCACAACAGTGTTTGGCTCCTTTTTAATCAGGGATTTCTACTGTGCAAATTGAAGTCTAGGACCAGGCTTTTCCTATGTGCAGAATTAAAAATCCTTCCATTGATTGTTTTGTCAGTTCCTGGGGAAAACTACTGAACTGTTACAGCCGATTTACATTGGCCTGATCTTTTTTTAAAGCTCATTCCAAGTTATTCTTAATTCCTCAAGACACCTGAGATGTTGTGCATGAGCCAGCCACGGACACATTTGGCAATGCTTTCCACATCTTTTTCCTTCCCTCTGCTTGCTTCCCAGTTACTTCTGGTCTCACTCAAGTAAGGACTGTTTCCCTTTTCTACCACTTCAGTAGAAGAAATAATGGCATGGAATTACTTCTGATTTTGGCCAGCTTTGGTTAAGGCCAGCAGAGTGTGGGGAAGAAGCTGAAGGAAGAAGCTAATCCAGTGCGTAGAACTAACCTAGGCCAGCCCAGACCTCACGAGAGGAAGGTCTGAAGGCCTACTCTCCCATTTTCTTCCCATGTGAGCTTTGGCTTGCATAACTTAAGAAAAGTCATACAACCTACCTGGGTTTCACTATCCAAACTGTAAAACAGCCCTCTCTTACCTTCTGTTAGCAGGGGAGTTGGAACTAGATGATCCCTGAGTTCCCTTCCAACCCAAACCATTCCATGACTGTGATTCTGTGAATTTTGGGATGGTTAGATGGGAGTAGGATCCTTTTGTGAAATATATAAAGTGTGCATTTGAAAAGAGGTGACCAGAAGTCTGCTAAAAAATTACTCTTTCCATTCCTGGTTCTCGTACCCTGAGAATTACTTCAATCCTACCCTTCTATAATTTTTTTCACAACCAGAATTTCTTCAGTAAGAAGGGATTTTCTAAAAAGCCATACTAGTTACTGACTGTGTAAGGAGAAGTATGACCAGCTGTGGTACATCTCATTTGCCTCCTTCACATGCCCAGTTTAAGACTTTGCTTTTCTGTCAAATATCTGGAGATCATATGCTGGGTGAGAGACAACATGTGTTAAAGTACTCCCAGCTCTAAAATTCCACTTTCAAGGATTTTTGGCAAGGGGGAGCAGGGAATGCATTGTGTATCAACAGCAAAATGGTATCTGGATTGAAAGATAAGAAAAACCTCCATGGCTTCCAAAAACCAAGGCCATTTTCAGACGAGTTTTGGACCTGGCAGAGGTGCAGAGCTTGCATTAGTACAGTGGGAGAACACAGAAATCATGCTTTGACTTTGAAAAGGCTTCTAGAGATCCTGATTTGCAAATTATTGGACATTTTGGATGGAAATTAGCAGAGCATTCAAACATGAGCTGAACATGTGAGCAGTCTGCACTGTAGCGAGGTGACTCACAAACTTAAAAATCAGATATTCTGCTAGACTAGGACCAGAATACTCTTGCCACCCTTGAGCATTAATCCCCAAATATAGTCAAACTCATGGTAAAGTGTGAACTGAGAGTTGAAACTGGAACACTTCCACATCTCGAGGAGAATTGCATACAGGAAATTTTATCCACATGCACGTTGATGAACTGGGGAACTCCCAAGCAAAGTTCCTTTTCAGGCAGATTTCTACCAGGAAAAAAATGCAGAGGAGCTGGATTTGCCAGAACAGCCCTTACCCTCAGGACAAGCCTATGTGTAAACTGTTATTTGCTATAAACTAATGCAATTAGCAGGATGACTTTTTTGCTCTGAAGGGGCAATGGCTTTTTGAAAGACTCAGATGCAATGGGAAAAAACACAAGCCTGTCATGGGCATACATTGTATTTTTGAGCTCTTCATAAGAGAGGCTCAAGAGCTTCACTCTGCACCTGGGAGCAGCTCTAAGAGAGCCCTCATGATTTTACCAAGAGAAGTTGTTGGTAGAGGCAATGTCTCCTATTAACAATCTTATTTAACTGGTCAGAACAAACAAGCTCTTTCTGTACAAAGCTCTTTTTAAAGTCTGACATCTTTTGCAAAGAAGCAAACTTCTAACCTTACCTGCCACCTAACACTTCTGTTTCACCAGAAATAGAAGACTCCTTTTTCTCTGAGAATGAATTTAAAAACTTCATTTTAAGCTGGCTGTGAGTGAGCTACTGCACCTGTGCAAAGGGCATGGAAAAGATGTTAATTATACACAGTAATACTAATTTCACACCACAGTTCTGATGGAAACAATTCAGTTGCATGCTGTATGTTAAAATAAAGTTCAAACATCAGCTGTATGTAATTACAGTGTCATTCCCTCCCTCTCTTATTGTACAAAAGCTTTGTCCAATTAATGCTGATTTCATTGAGTTCCTATGGTGGTTTTAAAATAATTGGATCAGGTCTGGGATCCTTTTCTTAAGAATGCTGCATCAGATACATTGCACCTGCAAGCCTAATGAGACTTTTTGTATCTGGGGGGTTGTGAACCTTTGAGGCATAGGGAGAGGCAATTCAGAGTGGCCATGGATGTATTTGCGTGTGGATTCAGGGAAATATAGAGTCATGGCCTCTGGAAAAGCAAACACTGGTGCGGTTCTGCATGAAATGCAGCGGCTCTTCCCCGGCAAGGCTCAGTGCTTGGGACAAACTCCAGAGCACCAATGTTGTCTCTTCTCAACCATCTTAACACTGAAAGGGGCTGCCCAGGAGGTTTAGAGTCCCTCTTCCTGGAGGTGGGAATGACTAGATATGGCACTCGGTGCTCTGGGATGGGTGACTAAGTGGTTGACAGTCACAAGTTGAACTCTATGCTCTTAAAGGTCTTTTCCAACCTTAATGATTTTGTGATTCAGTGATTCTGTACCCTCAGTGCAAGCATCTGTGTTCAAGGGTCACAGCAGAGCTCTCAGAAAAACAAATAAACACCCTTTTAAAAAATGTTAATGACAGAAATATCTCAGGTTAACTTCGGGGTCTATTTTAATTCTACCCAAACAAAAGCTCACTTCATTTCTAACTAGCATTCCCTATATTCCCTGTATTTCTTTTTCCTTGTGGGTGCACATCCTGTCTGTACTCATAAATCAGGCTTAGGAATACAAGATTTTTCATAATGAGATGCTGCACTTTTGAATTTACATCCCTTGCTTTATTCTGTTTGTTTGTTGGATTTTGCTATTTTCCTTACTTCACAAAAGAAAAAGGAAATCAGATGATGTTAAAAATGACAGAAGTTGTTTTCAGCTTCTGAAACAAAAAAAAACCCAGAAACTCTTTTGCTTTCAATGTAAAATCTTGCAAAGTAATGATATATTGAAAGGCAAAGCTGAAAACAGTTTTCCCTTCAAGTATCCTAATAGCAGAAAAACTAACAAATAGTGTTTTTTTAGTGCCAAGATTTTTTGGTTTTTTGGTTTTTGTTTTTGTTTTTTTTTTTTTCCTAAAAAAATGAGTTGTCCTGAGGCAATGTAAATGGAAAAACATGTCAGACCATCCAGCATCACAGGTCTCCAGGAGACTGCTCTTTCTTAGCCTAACAGGAGAGGGACAAAATCCAGATAATCTGAGAGGTGCTTCCCTTTCTCCTTCTGCTACCAAGTTAAATAAAATCCACCTCTGGCATTTTTAAATATGACAATCAGGACAATCTGTTACAAGGCCAGGCTTAAAGCCCCCAGAATTGCGGAGGTGACAGTTTCATCTAGAAGGCTGCTCTCAGCTTTAATTATGGACAACTTAAGCCCTCAAAGCATCTCTCTGATAAAAATAAGAGAAATTGCAAGTACTGCCTGATTTTAATACAAAACAATTAATCAGCCCTGGTTGAGCCAAAGTAGGTCCAGGTTGACTTGAAAAGTTAATGGATCTTCAAACTGTTTCAAGAAAAGACTTAAATGGAGTTTCAGTGCTGCAAGGAAACACGAAACCCAGGCCTCTTTGGTGTGGCTTTGGGTTTGTTACAAACATCTTGCATAGCTTGAAAACTGCTTTTGATGATTGGCCTAACTTCCCTTTCCTCAGCTTAATCCCAGTTTTCCTGATTGCACTCCTTGCCCCACCCTAAAGCAAATGCTCCCTTTCCCCAATGCTTACACTTTCCAGATCTTTGCCTTGGGTTTTCTGTCATGCCCTTTCTGCAAGCTCAAGGCAAATGCTTGCAACTTCAAGGCACTTTCCTCAAAGGTCAGTTCTACAACCCTTTCAGTCATTTTTGCTTCTCCTTCCTGATTTTCTTTTTGTATGACAATACCTTCCATCTTTCAAGCAGCTTTCCCAGTTTTACTGCTTTCCTACAAGAAGCAGCAATTCCTTTCCAGCTCGGCAATGAAATGCCCCAGTATTTTCATTTATTAAATACTGTGCTTTTCCAAAGTTTTAGATCATTCCTGGGTCTGATCAGGCATTGCTCCTTTCTAAGGGTTTGGTTTTTTTTGCTTCCATACATCACTGCTCAACATTAATATTTCCCCAGCACATGAGCTTTTAATTTCTACTTCAGGTTTCATTTTGCAATTTTCTGACAATGTTTTATTTCTCCATCTCCCCAGCAGAGATTGTATTCCTCTTCGCTCACTGCTGTTTGCATCACCTCCAAATTCAGCTGTAAATTTAATTTGCTTGCTGCTTAGCTCTACTGCTATTAACAAATAGTAATGAAAAGATTAACTAACACACAGTTTATCAGCTTAAATCATCCATAATATTTTAATTCTGGAGTTTTCTATTCTTTTGTTTGCAAATTGCTTCTGAAGGAAAAAAAAATGAAAGTGCAAAGACCTGGGCAAATCTTCTTTTTGTAGAATAAGCACAGGTCCAGGTCAAGTCAAGCTATTTATTCAGCTATGGACATGACTTTTAGATTTCTTTGTATTTTGGGCAGTTTTCAGAGTTACACAGTGAATAATATGAAGAAATATTTCCACTATTATTGAAATTTTTTACCCCACTACAGCTTTATCTCTACGATGGTACTGTTTTTATTTCCCTGTAATTCATGCTTTTCTTTGATAGATAAAACAACAACATTACAGGTGGCCTTTGAAACATTACCTGTGTCCTTCCCAGATCCAGCCCGTGTAACACAAAAACCCCAACCTCTCTGACCTCACAAATATCAGCTGATTTCTGTGTATTCCAGTTTCTGCTCTTTTAAAAAGGGAACAATGGCAGTACTCCTACATTGTCAGTAATAACCAAGAGAAACATGTAGGGATTGCTCCAATATCAGTGATGTGAGAATCACAGAATGGCCTAGGCTGGAAGAGACCATAAAGGTCGCTTTGTCCCACTCCCTGCCAAGTGAAGGGAGACCTTCCACTATCCCAGGTTGCTACAAGCCCCATCCAGCATGGCCTGCAACACTGCCAGGGATGGGGCAGCCACAGCTTCTCTGGGCAACCTGTGCCTGGGCCTCAGCACCCTCACAGGGAACAGTTTCTTCCTGGTATCCAATCTAAACCTGCTGTCAGTGTGTAGCCATTGCCCGTTGTCCTGTCACGCCAGGCCCTTGTCAAGAGTCTCTCTCCATCTTTCCTGTAAGTTCGCTTCCAGTACTGTAAGGCCACAATGAGGTCACCTCAAAACATTTTATTTTCCAGGCTGAACAATCCCAATTCTTCCCGCCTTTGCTCTCTCAGTAGGGGAAAATCAGCCAGCTCTTTGACGGAGAACCCAAAGGATGTCAGGATATATACCCTACAGTAATGAAATACCACAATCATTCCATAGATCTCCTTTCTTTGCAGATACAAAACGTAACAAACAGACATTTAGACTTGACAAAACTCTTCCAACACACCAGGGAAATTGGGATCCCAGCCTTCAAACCCCTCATTCTGACCTCCTCAATACACAGATTAATCAGTCTGCTGCTTAATGCAAAATGATACCACAGCAGTGGGGCATAGACAGACAGGTGTAAACATGTAAATATGTCACAGAAGTGTCAGTGAGGGATGGAACTGGAATGGAAAAGGACCTTGTTGTGACTGAGAAAAGGCTGCCTACTCCTATATCTGATTATAGACCTGGGGATGTAGCTGGGATGGGTGATATCATACAGGACATTATTAATAGTGCAGTCTCCCAGTGGCATTGTGAGAGGATGCTGAGGGCTGCCAAATGCCTCCAGGGAGCTCTCACATGCCCTGGTGTAGGTGGCAGGGGAGGGAAGTGCAGGTCCAAAACCTGACAAGAATTAACTGTGCACAAGGTGTGAGAAGTAGCAGCTGTTCCAAAGAGTGAGGTAAGCACAGAGGAACTGCTCCTGACCTTTCTCTTGTAATCAGGCAGGTATGTGTCCAGCAGCCTCCTCTTGATTTCCAAAAAAATACAG